>NC_046160.1:50641933-50986933 GCF_011064425.1 Rattus rattus
GGGGGGGGGGGGGGATGTTTGCCCGGAAACCGGGAAAGGGAATAACACTCGAAATGTATATAAGAAATACTCAAGTTAATAATAAAAAAAAAAATAAATAAATAAAATGTAGAAAAAAAAAAAAAAAGAAAACTCCTTCATTTCTCTTGTTTTTTTGTCCTTGAAAAACCTTTCTAGAATTTCAGTCCCTTTAAGCTCTGGTTACTGATACCTCATGCGTGACCTTCTTGAAAGACTCAGAGAAATGTGAAGCTTTTGTTGCTTTCTCTTTCTACTCCTATTTGCATCTTCAATTAAGTCATGTCAGAGGTGACCAGACCCTCTTATTCTCTTTTTAGAGATAACATTCATCTCTTTTTTTAATCCTTAATTTAACCGCATTACTCTTCTCATTTTCTCTCATGGACATATTCAAAATTGGCTATTACATGTTATTTGTGAAAAAAGTAACTAATAAAAGTCACTAATTCTCCAGACGTAATTAGCATCTCAGAGACTTACTCTTGAATAAGGTCACTTTTTCTGAGTTCTTTCTGATCTCTGCTTGGCTAAATCAATCCAAATCAAAATCCTCTCCAAGCTGACTAATTCAATCTGGCTTCTTTTTGGCAGCTAACTGAATTGCTCTCTGTCTCCTTCTTATGCTCTGCCTTCAGCTGTCTCACCTGACTTGCATTGAACTCACAAATGAACTTACTTTATTGTACCGTTTCAAGTGAATTGCATGAAACTGAACTAATCTGGCTAAACTCCACTACATTGCCTGAACTCAGCTAAACTGCACTCATTTACTGATCTCCATCCCTGACTCTCTCTCCTTCACTCTCTTTTTTTCCTGTGTTTATACTTTATAGGACAATGTGATTCTAACATATACATATAAATGCACATATACATATACATACACATACACATACATATAATATATATACACATACACATACATATACATACATACACATACACATACACATACACATACATATAATATATATACACATACACATACATATACATACATACACATACACATACACATACACATACACATAGACATACACATACATATACATATACATATACACATACATATACATATTCATATACATATACATATACATATACATATACATATACATATACATATACAAAATAAGTATATAATTCTTCTACAAGTTAGGCCAGGGGATTTTAGCAAAGAATAATGCAATCTCCTAAAGTTAATACATTGTTCATATGCAAAAATCATACAAGTAACGGTATCTGTTATTAGTTGTTTTCTTGTTGGTATAATAAAATACTTTAAAAGTGTATCTTTTTTTTAACAGTTTTTTATTAAATTATTTATTTAGATTTCAAATGCAATCCCCTTTCCAGGTTTCCCACCCATAAATCCCCTATCCCATCCTCCCTCTCCCTTCTTCTTTGAGAGTGTTCCCCTACCCATCCATGCACCCCTTCCTACCTCCTCACCCTGACATTCCCCTATACTGAGGGTGTCCAGCCTTGGCAAGACTAAGGGATTCTCCTCCCATTGATGCCCAACAAGGTCATCCTCTGCTACATATGCAGCTAGAGCCATGTGTCTGTCCATGTGTACACTTTGGATAGTGTTTTAGTCCCTGGGAGCTCTGGTTGGTTGGTATTGTTGTTCTTATGGGGTTGCAAACCCCTTCAGCTTCTTCAATTCTCTCTCTAACTCCTTCATTGGGGACTTCATTCTTCATTCAATGGTTGGCTGTGAGCATTCGCCTCTTGTATTTGTCATGCTCTGGCAGAACCTTTCTGGATACAGCTATATCAGGCTCCTGTCAACATGCACTTCTTGGTATCAACAATAATGTCTGAGTTTGGTAGCTGAATGTATATGGGCTGGATCCCCAGGTAGGTCAGGCTTTGAATGGCCATTCCTTCAGTCTCTGCTGCAAAAATCGTCTCCATATCTTCTCCTATGAATATTCTTGTTCCCCCTTCTAAGAAGGACTGAAGCATCCACACTTCAGTAGTCCTTCTTCTTGAGCTTCATGTGGTCTATGGATTGTATCTTGAGTATTCTGAGCTTTTGGACTAATAACCACTTATCAGTGAGTGCATATCATGTGTGATTCTTGTGTTTGGGTTAATTCTCTCAGCATGATATTTTCTAGTTTGATCCATTTAACTATGAATTTCATGAAGTCATTGTTTTTTAATAACTGAGTAGTACTCTGTTGTGTAGATGTACTGCATTTTCTGTATCCATTTCTCTGTTGAAGGACGTCTGGGTTCTTACCAGCTTCTGGCTATTATCAATAAGGCTGCTATGGAAATATTGGAACATATGCCCAAGTTATATGTTGGATCATCTTTTGGGTATATGCCCAGTTGTAGTATAACTGGGTCCTCAAGTAGTACTATGTCTAATTTTCTGAGGAACCTCCAGACTGATTTCCAGAGTGGTTGTATCAGCTTGCAATCCCACCAACAATGGAGGAGTGTTTCTCTTTCTCCACCTACTTGCCATCACCTGTTGTCACCTGAGTTTTAGATCTTAGCCATTCTGACTGGTGTGAGGTGGAATCTGATTTGCATTTCCCTGATGGTTAAGGATGTTGAACACTTTCTTATGTATTTCTATCCATTCAATATTCCTCAGCTGAGAATTCTTTGTTTAGTTATGTACATCATTTTTAATAGGGTTATTTGATTCTCTGGAGTCTAACTTTTTGAGTTCTTTGTATATTTTGAATATTAGCCCTGTATCAGATGTAGGATTGGTAAAGATCTTTTCCCAATCTGTTGGTTACCATTTTGTCCTAATGACAGTGCCCTTTGGCTTACAGAAGCTTTGCAGTTTTATGAGGTCCCATTTGTTGATTCTTGATCTTAGAACATAAGCCATTGGTGTTCTGTTCAGGAAATTTTCCTCAGTTCCCATGTGTTTGAGGCCCTTCCCCACTTTTTCTTCTATGAGTTTGAGTGTATCTGGTTTGATGTGGAGGTCCTAGATCCACTTGGACTTGAGCTTCGTACAGAGTGATAAGAATGAATTGATTTACATTCTTGTAAATGACTGATTACCTGGTGAACCAGCACCATTTGTGTAAAAATGCTATCTTCTTTCCACTCTAAGGTTTTACCTCCTTTGTCAAAGATCAAGTGACCGTAGGTGTGTGGGTTCATTGCTGGGTCTTCAATTCTATTCCTTGATCTCCCTGCCTGTCTCTGTACCAATACCATACAGTTTTTATCACTACTGCTCTGTAATACTGCTTGAGGTTAGGGATGATGATAGCCCCCAGAGGTTCTTTTATTGTTGAGAATAGTTTTCACCATCCTGGTAGCTTTTGTTATTCCAAATGAATTTGCAAATTGCTCTTTTTAACTCTATGAAGAATTGAATTGAAATTTTGAATGGAATTGCATTGACTCTGTGGATTTGTTTTGGCAAGATGGCCATTTTTACAATATTAACCCTGCCAATCAATAAGCATGGGAGATCTTTCCATCTTCTGAGATCTTCAATTTCTTTCTTCAGAGACTTGAAGTTCTTGTCATACAGACCTTGCTTGGTTAATGTTGCATCAAGGTATTTTATATTATTTGTGACTATTGTGAAGGGTGTCGTTTCCCTAATTTCTTTCTTAGTCTGTTTATACTTTGAGTAGAAGAAAGCTACTGGTTTGTTTTTGTTAATTTTATGTCCAGCCACTTTCCTGTCTGTTCTTCTCAGAGTTTGGTGTATTCTATCTCTGTCAAATCTTTCTCTGATTTGTCACTTTGTGCCTCAATTAGATGTCATGCTCAAGCATGGTTGCTTCCTCCTACAAATCAAACTTACCTTCATTGTTTGGGATTACAGGTGTGTACTAAGTTTGTGTGTGTATTCTCTACATATGTAGAAGACCTTTGTATTGATCCATTGCCAGAGCAGCCACTATTGTTGGATTAAAATTCCTTCATAACAACTTCCTTTGAAATGATTTTATAACGCTCCTATTGCTCATTTAGTCACACAACTTTTCTTTTCATCCACTCTACATTTTTTTCTACACTAAGATACATACACATTAAATTGATCCATTATTTCTTTAGGAAATGCATGCTCCTTCTATACCATACTCCTCTGGTACCTCTGCAGTCTGCTACCTGGTCTGAGATCTGTCCAAGCCTCCCACAATCTAGGCTTTTACAACACTACTTTCAACAAGTAGAACAATGTCACAATACTTATAATTCCCCCATTCACCATTTGCTTATTGCTTCAAGATGCCAACACCCAATCCCTGTTCTGCAACAGGCTCATAGCAGGGCAAAGTACACTGAGTTATCTCTGCTCCACTGAGACTGTGCTTTGTCTTATCCTCATTGTTTCTTCACAGATATAGTTCTATCATGGTCCTATTGTACATTAATTATCTCACAGAATAGTCAACCTAATGGAAAGTGTTATTCAAAGTTAAGGAGCCCTGGAGTCAGAATGGCATTGGTGTGAGTGCTAGGTAGAAACCTATTAGTAAATAAACACAGGCACTAGCAGAATATGAGAAAGAAGAGATTTTGTTTCCAGCCAAGTCATTAAGTACCTTTAAGGATTTAGAGTAGAAGAAGCAGTTACATTGAAACCAAGTTTGGAGCTGGCAGATAAGTGAGCTGGAGGTGTAAGTCCATCACTGCACTGAGGAACATGATTTGTTCCTTTGGCTTATAAATGCAAATTTATCTGCAAGAGAGCAACAATAAAACAAGAGAGATAAAAGGGGGAGGAGTCAGGCAGTAAAGGATTCTCTTTCCTAGACCCCATTTACAGGTTCACTTTCCCTCAAGAGGATTAGGAACTTTTTGTATAATTAGTTTCCTTTGCAACATTGTGTTGATCAATGAAGGATTATTCCGTTAATGTTAGTACCCAAGCTTCCTTTTCAATCTTATAAAAAATGAGAAATTTTAGCTTAGCCAAGTGATACATAGTGGAAATCCCAGAGCTCTGAGGTAAAGGTAGTTAGATTAATATTTCTAGATCAGTCTGAGCTACATAGGAAAAAAAAAAGTCACCCGTTCTCAAAGAGCAAGACTCAAGGTGGAGCATAGGACAAGGTGTATGCTTAACATGCAGCAGGTGCTGAGAGCATTGCCTGGGGGGAGGGGGCTGACTTAAAATTCACAGTAAGGGTCATCTGGCACTTTTAAAAGGAAGTCTAATCCTGCGGAAAACTCATCAAAAAATAAAAACAAAAACAAAAAACCTAGTCTACAAACTGATGGGCTTTGATTTACATGAGCATGATGGGATCTCAAGGGTCCTTTTCTGGAACAATCACATGGTTAAGTAGCCACAGAGTCACCTTTCTACAACAGCTGTCATTGTCATACAATTATTTCTCTACTAGTCAGGTAATTGTAACAGACACTGAATATTAAACTGTCAGACACCGTCTTTACAAAAATGCCATTTATTGAACATTGGAAATAAGCCCTCCTATTCTTTTTATTAAGGCTTTATAACATATACAAGTTTATGTTGTACTCTACTATAGAATGTTTGGAACTAACTGGACAATTAGATTTCTAACAATTTTATTTACAAATATGAGGAGCCCTGTGAGCTAAAACTTTTATTTTCCTTCATAACATAGACTGTGATAAGACCATGTTTTATAAGTTGAACTCTTAAAGAACAAACCTATGTTCTTTTGTTTACTAATTTGATCCATTGCTATAAATCTATTAAAAATCATAAAAAAGATCCTGCTTGCAACTAAAATATAAAAATATTTATTTTAGTTGACTTAAGTTCAGAAACATAAATAAGATTTCAATGTCTAATTTTCAGTACACGCCCATAACTAAATATCCTTCAAATGATCATTTGCTTGATCAAAGACAAAGACTTTATAATAACAATTCAGCAATTAAATTTTAGCATTCATAAAAGTTGTTCTAAAATATGCAGCATTTTTAGAAACTTGGGTTAAATAAAATCAGAAATATAAAGCAGAAGTGAGATTCTTTGGTTACTAATTTGGTTCTTTGGATTTTCTTTCAAGGAAACAGTTTTGACCACGTAAAACTGCTCACAGGAGCAAGCTATTAAGAGACCACAGCAAATCTCACTTGTTACTTAATTCTAAGCAGTTCTGAGGTTTAAGAAGTTGGTTTTCCAAGGAAAGGACATTTCCATCCTCAGAAATCTTGTCCCTTGTGACCATTTCCACTGTTCTCACATTGCCCTTCCTAACTCAATAACATGGATAAAAATTTTAGAGTTATTTTACCTTTAATCGATCATATACACATTAAAATGGAAAGCATTCTACTCTTTAAATATGTCACATGGTTTATGTTTTTATAATTGCATTTCATTAATGAAAAACCAGGCAATAATTGAACATTTGGGAGTGGTCAAGGTACAAAGGCTTACAATTTTGCTTCAATGAAGTATTTGTGCATTCTAAGCAACCACTTTACTTCCAGGAAACATTCTAAGCTTTCCCTAGAAAGGAAATAACACACAGCATGTGATATTTTAATTAAAAAATGTTAAATGCCAAAGAGAAGACTGGTGTTTGCAAACCATTCACTATGTGAAAAATTAATATTACAAAATAAAATCTATGGAAAATTATATTTGCTGAAAACGGACCATTAATATAGTTGAGGCCCATGATTTTAAAATGATGTAGATTGTTTCTTTCTTTTAAAGGTTTTCTACTGTCCCCTGGCCCTTTTCGTACCGCCTTCAGTGTTTGCTGTTCATATTCAATTTAATCTCCTCTACCAATTTTGGATCCACACAGAGGTAAATATGAGTGTGTATATGTGTGTGTGCTAAAAATTTTATACCAAAACAGCCTGAAGCAATGTCCTAGAAATGTACTTGCCGCTGATTTATTGTGTAAGAAAAATCTTAGTTGCCTTCTTTAAGGAGAAACATCTGTTCATTTTTATTCCTTTTATTCTTAATATATATTGCAAAGTTTATAAGATGCAATGAACCCAGTTGGTCTCAATTAAATAAAACAATTTTTGAACTATTAAGTACCAAAACAGTTTAATACTATATCTGCTACAATATCTCCCTGTATTACAGTTCATTAAACATTACTAAACCGAGATGTTGAAATCTATTTCAATTTAAAGATAGAAGTGTGTGTGTGTGTGTGTGTGTGTGTGTGTGAAAGTTACTAGAAAACATGTTTAACATTTTCAGAAATTAAGAGTAACATTGGTACTCACCTTACTTTAATTACAATGTTTGTGTTTTGTTTAAATTTCTTCAATATACTGTTAGGGTTTTATGTTGTTATCTCTATAACACTGAATATAGAACCTCTCAGGTCTTCTAGAGACTTTCAGATGTTCAGGCTTAGATGTTTACATTAAGCAACCGCTTGGCTTATGAAGTATTTGTCTTCATTGTGTTGTTAAATATAGACATATCACAGACCCAGAATAAATTGCTACCTACATTGAAGAAATCTTGTATTTATTGGCAGCCTTGTGAAGCTCTCACAGTGAGCACATTGGTAGGTGGTACAGTGTTGAGCACAGTATCAGTAGGCACAGCCGCACCAGATGTCAAACCTTGGCACAGAGAAGCATCATATTATCTGCAGAGTCTCATACTGACAACATTCTTGGGATAGAGACACTGCTACCTTGACTTTGGACATACATGTATTATTTGATGCTCTGTCATGAAATATAATTTGTTTTATGATACTTGACATACATCAAACAGCTCATATTATAACCATCTGAAAGAGTTGAGGCCAGTTCTGGCACTAGAGGTCAAAGACCAAATTTGTTTAGATTAGGAAAGGGAAGTGTTCTGCTGATTTACTTGGAGGGGTTAAAGGAGAATAGCATTTTACAGGGTCTCTGCACAAGGTCAGGCCTGTGTCAGGTCGGGCATTAGTTAGGATATGCAGCAATGATGCCTAAGGAACTTCCGCATTTCCCTGATGCACCAAGGTTCACATGCCATCTCAGAAGAAAAGTGCAGACCAAAAAAGACTGGGGAACTGTTTCACGATCAGTTTTTCTGGCTGCTTGCCTTTCTAGTTGAGTAGCAGTGTGTTGGAGCCTGGCACACCCGTACTTCACATTTTTGCAAGAACTTCAACCGATAGACTCACCCTTAGGTCAATTGCACGAGACAAGCCCCCATTTTATAAAATTATCGTTTAAATTCTTTATTTTTGAGTTATGTTATAAGCTATGAATTTATTTCAGAAAAAAATAGCAGCTGTGAAATTACAGACAGCATACTTTCATTTGTGTACAAGTAACAAATATTCAGGAGGAATCTCAAAAGCTGTTATTGATAATGGCTTCTAGAGACAGAGAAATTAAATAGACATCTGGTAGGGGAAGCTCTAATTTTCTTTCTAGTGTTTAAATAATTATGTGTTTAATTTTATGTATATGTGTGTACATGTGTGTGTGCGTGTGTGTGTGTGTGTGTGTGTGTGTGTGTGCGTGTGTGTGCTTGAGTGTATTTTTGCACACCATGCATGTAGTTCCTGAGAAGGTTAGAAGTTTCAGAGAGTAACAGTTGTTTGACATGATTTGGTTGTTGGGAGCTTAATTCCAGTCTTCTGCAAAGTAATGAGTACTCTTAATCACTGCACAATCTCTCCATCTCCCACAGAGATTTAATTTAAAAGAATATATTTTTCAATATGTGCTTGTCCTATTTTGTCAACTACAAGTTAATATAGCCTGAATCCCCAAGCCTGATCATTTGGACTTGATCACCAAGACCCACACTGTAGAAGGAGAGAAATTATTCAAGACCTCCACATGAGCTCCGGGACACACACACACACACACACACACACACACACACACACACACACACAATCATAAAATATCTAATTATTTTTATTTGTCTTTTTTATTGGATATTTTTAATTACATTTCAAATGTTATCCCCTTTTCAGTTTCCTGTCCATAAACCCCCTATCCCATTCCCTCCCCTTTCTTCTATAAGGGTGTTCTTTTAAAATGTTACCATGCATAGTAAAAGTAAAAACTTAATAGTTTCTGTCTATCAAACTGCACATTGTTACTAAAAATCTGTTAACCTTCAAAGCTTCTTGCATACTCTAATGCCCTCCATCATGGAAGTGACTCTCTATTAAAAGACCTTGTATGGACTGCAGGCATTCCTGTATTGGCCACATGACTTGGTCCATTCACAAGCACAAGTTTTCTTCTTTTTTTTTATTTTTATTTTTTAAAAGAGTTATTTATTTATTTCATGTATGTGGTTACACTGTCGCTGTCTTCAGACACACCAGAAGAGGGCATCAGATCCCATTACAGATGGTTGTGAGCCACCATGTGGTTGCTGGGAATTGAACTCAGGACCTCTGGAAGAACAGTCAGTGCTCTTAACCGCTGAGCCATCTCTCCAGCCCCACAAGTTTTCTTCTTTACCATCCCTAAAGTTTGGTTCTTACAGAAGGGAAAGCTAGTTAAAGAAACATTGATTTTTCTGACAGAAAATCATTCAGCTTCTTTCAAATCATTACTCTGAGGATGTGATAAAAGAATATGAAACATTTGAGAGAACGTATATAAAGTGAGAATTAAGTTATAGATAAACAATATTTTTACTGTGGATTATTTTACCAAAGAAATAGAAGTATCTTAGTCCTATCTTTATTTGAAAGTTACAAAACTTTGCCTTGCTTTTACTCTCTCTCTCTCTCTCTCTCTCTCTCTCTCTCTCTCTCTCTCTCTCTCTCTCTCTCTCTCTCTCTGTATGTTTCTGGGGGTAGAAGTGACTAGGTTTCTCTACATAGCCTTGGTTGTCCTGTAGACAGTGAGGACTACAACTCCCAGAGATACACCTGCCACTGCTACCAGAGTGTTGAGATTAAAGGTACAACACCACACTGTTGCTGAGTTTTTGATATCTAATGATTTGTTTACTTTTTATGGATTTTTGCTATTGGCTCTTTTACTGTAGATTCATGAATATAGAACAGGCACATTTTTATACTGAAATCATTCATAGCTATAAATTCCCATTCTTTATGCATCAGTGGTATGGAGTTTTAGCTGCTCCAGCAGGAGATAGTGTTAGTAATCTGGATTAATCTAGATTATCTCATATCCTGCTACCATGCTTAAAAAGGGGGAAGCTACACAGAATTAAATTAATGTTTTGATAGTGAAGATTGGAATCATGATGCAAAGAGTTTTATTATATTAAACTGAAAACCTTTGAAGAGTATTAATTCTACTTGGATTCTTTTTGGCTTGGGTTTCTGGTGTTTTGGCGTGCGTGCATATGGTTGTGTGTGTGTGTGTGTGTGTGTGTGTGTGTGTGTGTGTGTGTGTGTGTGTGTTTTAGTCTTTTCCTATCACAAAACCTGAAACATGTTCTGCTTAGATTTTCTTTGAAACGTTCAGAGGTTTAACTTTTACCTTTAGGTTAATATTGTTTAAATATGTGTCACTTAGGCACATAGTATGTGGTTTAGATCAAGAGCCATTGCCCTTTGCAGTGAATCCTATGTGCCCTATGCAGGTATATACTCACTCTAACAGTTTCATCTACTGGATGGTCTTCACTTTATTAAAAAGAAGTTGATTGTCTATGAGACTTCTGTTTTCACAAACTCTCATTATTTACTTATATTCCTTTACACAATCATTTCACTTTACTGATTACTGTAATTTGGAGCAAGAGTTTTGGTGTCGTTTGTAAAATTTGTTAAAAATGCTCTGTTAGATTTTTTTCAAGAACAATGTGGAAGAAAACTGTTTATCCTTTAGTTGTGTCTGACTTGATTTATCACTTTGGTAAGCAGCTCCAGTAGACGGTATGAGCTAGGGCAAATTAGAGGCGTCTTCATCTTCTCACAGCCTATGCCTCTTCAAAGTTCTGTTTCTCTGTGTAACTCTCACTCTTTTGTCCTGTTTCTGTTAGTGATGATTTCTCCAGTTATGACTTTTTAAAAATTATGACATATGTGTGTATTCCTGCTTCTCTGAATGGGTACCACATGTATCTTTGTGCCCCTGGAAGTGAGAAGGTGTTTAGCTCCCTAGAGCTAGAGTTACAGGCACTTGTGAGCCATGCAACATTTTCAAAAGGAGGACTGTTAATTTGAGAGGCACTTGTCCATCCCTTTTATTTTCTGAATTCACATGAAGGCCATTTGTCATTTATTTGTGGATATAATAACAACAACTCTTTAAGACTCATTTAGAAACTGCTTTCACAAAAGGCTTGTGTCTTCAAGCATATCTTTGAAGTAACTAATATCAGCATAAAAGGATGATGTGTTCACTTCTTATACCTTTTAGACTCCTGATTGCCTCTGTACATACTTATGTTCATCAACTCCAAGTCTCTAAAATTTGGTACTACATAATCTTTACATTCCTTAAGGCTGAAAGCACAAAAGTTAAGAGTAAAGAGAGCATTTTTACCCCAGGATCTTAAGATGCCATCTTCTGCAGCCTTGGGGAAGCACTTTAAAGTCTCCACACACCGTTAATTTTTTCTTTTCCTTTATTGGATACTTAATTTACATTTCAAACATTATCCCTATTCCCGGTTTCCCCTCCACAAATCCTCCATCTCATCCCCCTCCGCTGCTTCTATGAAGGTGCTTTCTGACCACCACCAACTCCCTCCCACCTCCCCACCCTGACATTCCCCTACACTGGGGCATCTAGCCTTCAAGGGCCTCTCCTCTCATTGATGTCCAACAAGGTCATCCTCTGCTTTGTATGTGGCTGGAGCCATGAGTCTATGTGTACTCACTGGTTGGTGGTTTAGTCCCTGGGAGCTCTGGGTGGTCCGATTGGTTTATATTGTTATTCTTCCTATGGGGTTAAAAACCCCTTCAGCTCTTTCAGTTCTTTTTCTAACTCCTCCATTGGGGACCCCATTCAAGGTTCAATGGTTGGCTGTGAGCATCCACCTCTGTATTTGTCATACTTTGGAAGAGCTTCTGAGGAGACAGCTACATCAGGCTCCAGTCAGCATGCACTTCTTGGCATCAGCAACAGTGTCTGGGTTTGGTGGCTGTATGTATATGGGCTGGATCACCTGGTGGGGCAGGCTCTGAATGGCCATTCCTTCAGTCTCTACTCCAAACTTTGTCTCCATATCTTCTTCTATGAATATTTTTGTTCTCTCTTTTAAGAAGGACTGAAGCAGACACTGTTTGGTCGTCCTTCTTCTTGAGCTTCATGTGGTCTATGGATTGTATCTTGGGTATTCTGAGCTTTTGGACTAATAAGCACTTATCAGTGAGAGCATACCATGTATGCTTTTGTGATTGGGCTACCTAACTCAGGATGGTATTTTCTAGTTCCATCCATTTGCCTAAGAATTTCATGAAGTCATTATTTTTAATAGCTGAGTAGTACTCCATTGTGTAAATGTATCACATTTTCTGTATTCACTCCTCTGTTGAAGGACATTTGTAATGCATTTCAGTATAGTGTGAAGCATGTGAACTAAAACAGAATGTTGCGTGTCAGATAGTTTAGTTCAGTCCTCTGGGGTTGTCTAACATGACTATTCTGCAAGTGTTTTGGGTAAAGAGCTGAAAACCCATATAAAGCAATCTCCTTTTGAACTATCATTGTGACTCGTCTTGGTGGATTTTTCCTTTGACAAATGTGGTGTCCTTCCCATCTTGTTTGATACCTTTTGGTTGAAAATCTATTTTATTGGATATTAGAATGATAACTCCATCTTGTTTTTTGGGACCATTTGCTTGGAAAACATTTTTCCGGCCCTTTACTCTATTGTAGTGTCTATCTTTGTCACTGAGGTGTGTTTTATATTTGCAGGAAATTGCTGTATCCTGTATATCCAGTGTATTTCCCTGTGCCTTTTTTATTGGGGGATGAGTCCATTGATATTGAGAGGTACAAAAGACAGATTATTGTTAGTTCCTGTTATTTTTGTTGTTCAAAATGGTATTATGAATGTATGATTCTCTTCTTTTGGATTTTTTGTGAACTGTTTAGTATCAGTGTTTTCTTGTGTATTGCTACCATCCTTCTGTTGGAAATTTTGTTCCAGTATTCTCTGCATGACTGGATTGTTTAAGCTTGGTTTTTGTCATGGAATATGTTGGTTTCTCCATCTATAATGACTGAGAGTTTTGATGGGTATAGTATCCTCTGGTAGCATTTGAGTCTGGATAACATCTGTCCAGTATCTGGCTTTTAGAGTCTCTGTTGAGAAGTGTGGTATAATTCTGATAGGTCTCCCTTTATATGTTACTTGGCCTTTTCCCTTACAGCTTTTAATATTCTTTCTTTGTTCTGTGCATTTAGTGTTTTGATTATTATTTGATGCTATGACTTTCTTTTTTTGGTCCAATATATTTGGTTTTCTGTAAGCTTCTTGTATCCTTATGACTATCTCTTTCTTTAGGTTAGAGAAGTTTTTCTTTTATGATTTTGTTGAAGATGTTTTCTGGTCCTTTGAGCTAGGATTCTTCACACTCTTCTATTCCTATTATTTTTATGGTTGATCTTTTCATTGTGTCCTCAATTTCCTGGATGTTTTGGGTTAGGGACTTTTTACACTATGCATTTTCTTTGACCAGTGTTTCAATATTTTCTATGGTACCTTCTACCCTTGAGAGTCTGTCTTGTATCTCTTTTATTCTCTTGTTGATGCTTGGATCTATGCTTTCCTAAGTTGTCTATTTTCAGGGTTGCCTCCCTTTGTGTTCTCTTTACTATTTCTATTTTCATTTTTAGTAAGTCTTGCATCAGCCATTTTGGATACCCTAGATAGCATGGGTATTTGGTGGAAATTCTCACCTATGTCCTTGTTCACTGTGGAGCTCCTAGGAAGCAAGCAGACTGCAGTGTTTGGTTCCTCTTTCTCTTTTATCCATGTTTACAGTTTAACCTGTGAGATTGGCTCATGGACTATTAACATAGCACTTGGTTTGGCTTTGACTTCATGTTTTACCTAACAGCACCCATTCTAGCTACAGTTGTTTCTAAGTCTGTAAGTTAATGAGCCCACTACTTTTATTACCCAGTATTGCAAAATTACATTAAGAAACAGAAATTCTAAAGATACAAGATTTAGTGTTTGGCTAAATGATGTGTGTTTTTGGTGTCCCATTATGATTATGACAATATCACAATTTATGGACAAATTTGGGTAGACATGGCCTAAAATATATATAAACTTAGAGGTGAGATAGGTGAACATATACTTTACTGGGAACACAGCAACCTGACCACACATTGCTTCATTGTATCTGTTTTCTAAAGGAGACACTTTATTTTTATTCAAATCAAGCAACTCTAAATGAAATCTTTAAGATTTTACTTTTAAAGAGAAAGGAGTCTTAATGTTTTTAAAAGATAAGATTCCTACCGATTCCAGTGGGTGTCAGAATGATTGTTTCTCTTTAGGTTTATTTCTGTGGTGGGGATGAAGACTTTTATATCTTTGGAGATCAGTTTTAAGCTCTGACTCCTGCATGCCTGCTAAATATAGTAAGTCTCTACTGAAAACATAAAGAAGACCCACAGTATTTTTATGGGACCCTTGACTGTGAGACTGGGTGGTTCTCTGCTTTTCCTACCTGCTCTTGGGATCTCCTGTTGTGGTTCTATGCACATCTTCAATATGTTCAATATGTTTCTGCTTCATCTTATATTTTATTTTGTGATGTTTGATTATTTTCTCTTAGAAGCCTTTTCTTTTCTAATGAGAGACAGAAAGGGAGTGGATCCAGAGGGGAGGGAAAAAGAGAAACTAGGAGGGGTAGAGAAAAGGAAAACTTTAATTAGGATGTATTATATGAGAAAACCTATTTTCAATAAAAAGAGCAAAAGGATGCTTTGATAACTGATAGGGATTGGTAAATATCCCTCATTAGATATTTTCTTTCTAGTCAGAGTTTCAGCAGAACATCATGACTGTGATGTCATTGTGTCTTCTATGCCCATGAAATACAAACAGAAACATTTAGTTACCAAATAGATATGTTATTATGAACACATTTTCTAAAAAATAAGCATTTTCTCCATGCTAAATCAATTATCCTAATGCAAGATACAAATAATAGGAAAATTAAAATACCAAGAGAAAAAAATGTCCTCACCTTAGAGAATGGTTTTGTATGATATGAGTCAATAAGAACAGAATAATTAACATTTGTTATGAAATTTGCTTCCACAGACTCAACATTCCTACCAAATATGAATGTTATAATAGCAATGAATCGTTTAAGATATAAAACTATGTGACCTTCAATGTGACCTTTTCTTATTGCCCTGCTACAAAGCTGCTATTAGGTAGGACTTTTGAATGAGACCACCCTGGTGCAAATTGTGATCAATGGTTTTATTGCATCCTACTGTAATCCAATTCAGAATATCCCTGAAGCTACTATAATCCTTTTTTTTTTTTCAAAATAAAGGAGGAAAAGCAAAAAGCTTTCTTAGACATCTTTTTGATACTAGCTGATATTGGAGCTTAAAAGACACTTCAGGGATTACAACATTTTGGGTTAAGAATATGTAATTTAACAGAAATGCTTAATAGTAGCAATAACCTGATAGACTACAATAATCAAAAATATATTGCCAAAAGAAAACCAGATCAAAGCAAAGAGAGAAATCTTAGTAACGCAAATTGTGGCTTTTATTTCCACTTCTCTGGTTTTCTAGCTCATTTGCTTTATATGAACATTTTCATAATGCTGTGTTACATGTTTATGTACATAAACATAAAATTGATTCAAATCATGTTTCGTTACTGTCTTAAATCCCCACCAAGATGTGTGGTTTCTGTAGTCTAATGAGTCATAACAGATGGCTCAGTGGTTAAGAGCACTGACTGCTCTTCCAGAGGTCCTGAGTTCAATTCCCAACAACCGTATGGTTCACAACTATCTGTAATGGAATCTGATACCCTCTTCTGCTGTGTCTGAAGAGAACAACAAGGTACCCACATAGAATAAATAAATAAATAAATCTTTAAACAAATAAACAAACAAAAAAGAGTATATCTGCATCCACCCCAGTGTGCAGTTGTCTTAGCTTTTGTTACTGCCACTCATATACTAATGTTCTAAAGCTTTGTATAAGAGATTTCCAACCTCACCGTTCAATCTTCCCTGGAATGTCCTGAGAATCACACATCTACATTTGCATGTGACCTCCCATTTCTCTGTCTGTGTACCTCTCTTTCTAATAACCTCTTACCTAAATCTATGTGGAAATCACATCCTCATGAATCCCACCTCTGCTTCAGAATGGCTTGTTCTGAAATTCTGTTTTGGAGAGGAGTTAAGAATCCTGGCTTCATCTCTGGCAAAGCTTTCCATGAAGAATGTCTCAGGTTACTGCAGGGAGCACTGCAGAATTCTTATGGGGGAGTTTCGTGTCTTTTCGTTAAGATCTCAGTCTTATTAAAAGCCACATAGAAAGGAATGAGAAGACAGCAGGAGGACAATTTAATCAGAGTTAAAACAAAGCAAAGCAAAGCAACACAAAACAAAAACAAACCAACAAGAAACCAGGAAAGACAAGTTCCATAACTTGAGAGCTGCCCAGAGGAGAGAGAAGGATTTGATGAAGAAAGCACTTTTTAGTTAAGCATGGGGATATTTAACAAGCAGGTAAGCACATGACAGAAAAATAGGCGCATGGCAAATTGGTCAGGTGTGCTGGCTTTAGAGAAAGAGTGAGAAAGCCCAAATGGGTAAGGAAAACAAGTTTAGGAAAGAGAATAAGAAAAGAGTCATGCTTTTATTTATTTTTAGAATAATCCAGAGTAGCTGGCGTATATACAATGCGTCAAGGCTGAGGCCCTGGAAGGGAATATATGGCCGGGGATTGGCAGTGGGTGTGTGAGTGGGGGATTGTCTGGGGAGGAACGAAGTACACGACTCCATTTAAGAGATAAGTGTTCCTCCTCTCTCTTAAGTATAACTTAAGGTAATACATAACTTTAGATGTGAGGTAGAACAAGTGCCCATTACGAAAGGCAAAGGGTTGCTTCATTTCTGTTCCGTAAAAGAGATATTTTTTTAAATCTATTCAAGTAGAGGTAAATGGCTCTTAATGATTCATCATTCCTAAGGAGAGGCATCTCAGGAATTTATAGTACATAAGATTCGGCACTTCTGAATGGTGACCCCTTAACTAGGTGACTGATCTTCCCTACTGAATGTTAGATATCCTCCCAGGCCAGATATTCCACTGACTTGACTGTAAGAAAATAGATGAGATTTTAATGGTATCTAACAGGGTTGTGTTCCTGCTCTCCATACCACTGCTGCTCATGGTGCCAATGAGGTATTTCCTTCTGAGAACGTATTACTTTAGACCTCCAAAGAAAATCAATAAACTTTAAAATATAAGATCACTACAGGGATGCACTAAGAAAAGTCAGAAACCACAATGACTGAGTTTGTAGCTGGCCAGTTAATAGATTCCAGAGTGCTGCAAACATTAGGAGATACAGAGAAGTAGGCACAAATGTTACTCTATATTGAAAAACCACCAGAGAGACAGCAGTAGAGGCTGACAAGGAAAGCTGACATTTAATGATGCAACCAAGAGAGGACTTGATTATTATCTCTCCACACACCACCAAATTCCATTTTCATGAAAGTTTGGACATTTTCTTGTACTGTTCAAAATTTTATATCTACGTTACAGACGAGAACATTGGAAAGAATTATTGTTTCTTTATACATATGCAAACAGACAGATACACACATACATACAAACAAACACACACACATACACACACACATGCACACACACACACACACACACACACACACATATATATATATATACTCACATATATACATTCATACATACACACACACAAAATCTCAACTATTTGTAATATGATTTTTTAAGTCATAATTGTGGGAAAAAAACATGTTTTTCCCAGACTTCTGGAAGAATTATTTTATTCTTCGTGTAGGAAGAAGGAAATTGGAATCTGCAAATCTGTTTCATGAATAGATTTAACCTTTGCTATTTCTTGATGTAGTACCTAGAGGAAAGTTATGAAATATTTTGTTGCAATGTGATTATAAAGCTTAAATATGAGTGTTGAAAACATGCAATTAGACAAGTTAAGTGGTTTTTGGTTTGGTTTTATCAATATTTTGTATTTTATTATTTAAAGCAATGTTTAAATTTAAATATATTTTTATTACATTCTTCTGCTCTCCCAAGTCATTCCAGATCTTCTCCTTCTTTCTAATATTCGACTTTAAGTTCTTTCTCCAAATAGAAACTCAAAATCCAGTACAAGAAAACACTCAAATCCTAGAACATTAAAAATTTTTGCCCCCAAAAGAAATGAGGCATAAAACTGTTACCCAAATAAAAGCACACAAAAACCATGGAGTCCACTCTTTGTTGACTATATACTCCTGAACATGAAATGCCTGACATGCAGTGCCATTATGTTGAAGTAAACTTGCTCTCCCAGAAGGTATAAATGACAGTTCTGTTATTAACCTTTACCATAGTGGATAGGCTTATAATCATTCATTCATTCATTCATTCATTCATTCACCCATTCATTCATACTCTCATTCATTCATTCATTACTTTCTTGGATATGACAAAAATACAATAAGGTAAACCAAAAACTATCACTTTGAGATTGGATAAGACAGACCAGTAGAAGGCAAAGTGTCCAAGAGAGAACACAAGAGTCAAAGACCCATATGTTAGCACCTTCAGAAATTCCATAAAAACGCTAACCTGGAATCCTTAATATAATCAGGCAGGAGCTGATGCAGACTGGCTCAGGCCCTGTGCATGCTGATTCTGTCTCTGTGATTTCATGTGAGCTTTGCTCATGTTGATTTAGAGGGCCTGTTTTCTTGGTGTCCTTTATCTTGGTCTTGCATCCTTTTGCTCCCTCTTCCTTTGGCTTCCCTGTGCTCTGAGAGGACGGGTTTGATAGGCATCTCCTATTTTTGCGTGTTTTAAAACCCTCTATCTGCATAATATCTGGCTATGTCTCTATATTTGTTTCATCTGGTACAAGAGGAAGTTTCTCTGATGATGGCTGAATAAGGTGCTGAGTATAGTCAATGTCATTAGAACTCTCAGTTTATCACTACATTTTTATTTTTCTTTACATTTCATTTTATTTTTCTTTCTTCCTTCCTTCCTTTCTTTTCTTTTTATTTTCTTTTTGACCAATATCATTGGATTTTGTACTATGTCCCTGGAATAAAGAAATGTCACAGATATACAATTTCATTTTCATTATGTAAACTATGTCACTTTCTTTGGGTTCCCTGGTACTAAAGATTCCCCAGTGTTCATTTCTTGAAGCAACTATCAATGTGAAATTATTTAAACCTTTCTCACATCATACACGATTTCCCTGCGAAATAGGCACGATCACAACATGACATTATTGTGGGTCATGAAGACCATGTAGGTTACTTGTTGACAGACACAGAGTACAAAAGTGTTTATGTATGACATAATTCCTTTTATGGAGCTTATTAAGCATTTCTAGCAATCATCACAGCTATTCACACACACTTTATGTCATAATTTAATGCCTCTGTATTTCACTAGAAATAATTTGAATGAATACACTTAAGAGATAATTGGATAAAAGTAGTTGATTACTGTACAAAGTACTATTAGCAATGCTTTTGTATAGATAGTAATAATATATCCAAATCAACATACTGAGTCACATGTCCTATGTCAATCTATTTGGAAGTGTCAAAGTGGATGTACTCTCTAAGGACAGAGCAAACAGATGGCAGGTGCTTTGATCTCGTCCATTGCACTTCTCAGCTTCCTTCTGCCATGTCTCTGTTACACTAATGTGACAATAAAATGCATGTCATGACCTAAGCATATAATATGTATACAGCAAAACAAATTCATATATTTCCCTTAAAATAATGTGAAACATTAAGAGTGTACTAAATGAGATGCAAACATGAAGTGTGAGCATACCTTATTAGTGAAATTTTATTTTAAGGTCATGTCTTGTAGCACATGTGGCAAAAAAATTGCTCCAAAAATATGGCATTAAGACAATAAGAAAAGAGGAGTGGTTAGATTCACCCATTATTATGAATTAACACCATCTCTTTTAAAGCTAAGAATATTAATATTTTTATTTATATATGGTGACCACAAATGTTCTTTGAGATGAGTTTCTGATTGTTATTATCTAGAAAACTTCCCCATTAAGCAAAATATTGATGCGGTCAGGTCAGGTACCTAATGCTGTAGGTGTGATTCAAAGTCTGGTATATCATTCTTATGGTTTTGTCCTGAAGTCTAGGCAGCTGACTTTATATCTTTGCAAACCTCAGTTTATGATGAACTACCTAATCATATGTCTATTACTCTAGTTTGATTATTAATCGTATATCATTTCCCACTTGAGATTTAATGCTTCCCATTTGCCATTCCATCTTAATTTATGTTTGTTGTTGACAACATAGCATTATTAATTTTTCTACTATTGCAAACTTTTTCCTTTTATCCATTTTAAGACAGAGGCAAGGGTCACAACAGCTATGAACCTCATGATGACAAGCTACAGTGGAAACTTTTTACATTTGTTTATATTTTGTGTGGGTGAGTGAGGACAATGTGACACAGTGCTTATGTATGTCAGAAGAAAACTCAGAAGAGCTGGTCCTCTCTTCCACCATATGGATGCTGTTGGGAAATACTGTCCAGATAACTCCTTTGAGCTCAGAGCAAAATGAAGAACATCCTTTTTCCAGAAGGGCTTCCCCTTTGATGACCTTGACTGGGAAGGTTGTTCCCCAATCTTTCACTTAAGGAAGGTCACATAGCCATTGGCAAATCTACAAGTTCAATGTCCTCTTTCCCAATAAGAACCTGCCCAGCAAGTACCAGGGATTCTGCCACGCCTCTTTATACAAATGAAACATTCACAGTACTTTAAACACCAGCTAATGCTTTTACATTCACCCTGAAAGTCCTTCCTCTACGTGGTTCATATATAGCCTTGGTTCACTCTGAATAAAATATATGCACACCAGCTTTGTCACTGAAAATCTTCTAAGAGAGCTATATCATTACCCCCAGTGAACTAGATTGTTGGGAGGAGGGCGGCAATGGGGGGAGGATGGGGAGGGGAACACTCATAAATAAGGGGAGGGGGGAGGGGAATGTTTGCCGGGAAACCGGGAAAGGGAATAACACTCAAAATGTATATAAGAAATACTCAAGTTAATAATAATAATAATAATAATAATAATAATAATAATAATAATAAAAAGATCTGTAACACTAAAGTCCTCAGAGAAGGCCTTCTCTCCCCTACACTCACTCCCAGTTGGACCCAGATCCTGCAAAGACCACCTATTCTAGACTCTACTTCCTCCTTCCAGCCTGGTATGTAGTGGTTCCTGGATACCTTGAGAGAGGAAACAGGATGTGAATCCCCAACTGGTCCCCAACATACACAACACAGATCCAAGGATTGAATTCAGCTCATCATGTTTGACAGCAAGCCTTTACAAGTGTATAAATTAAATTTTCAAAAGACAAAAGTTATATTCACCAATCTCTGTGAGTCACTATTTTTCCTTTAAATAATAATCTTTTAAAGTTAAGATTATTAGTATTGTAATTTATGTACGATAACCATAGATTCCTTGAAATAAATATCTGATCAATACTTATCTGGCAGGCTTCAACATTAGGTAACATATTTATCTGGGTAGGTCTCAGTGTAAAATGATAGGCATAAGAGGAACTCTTAAAAAGAGATGTTTCAGTTAAAACAGAAATGACATTAGTTATAATTGATTTTCTTGTGACATTGCCTATATAGAATATATGACTTTAAAATACAAGAAGCAATAAGAGTCCCAGGAGAAAGGATGGAGTTTGCAAGAGGGCTTGTTTTTAGAAAGAAAATTATGTAAATGGACATGAAAGGGAAAAGAATTCAATATATATTAGACTTGGTAGGTTCTAGTCTACTGATTGCAAGTTTATTTTCTAATATTTGACTTTAAATGAGCATGCTCTCTCTCTCTCTATCTCTGTCTCTCTCTCTCTCTCTGACACACAACACACACATACAGACACACACACACACACACACAAACGCATATATAGACACATAGTCAACCATAAAAAGATGAGCAGAACATACACAGAAATACAAGAACATTTACTTTAAACAGGTTTGTATCTATAAATATTTTTAATTAACACATTAATAATGAGGAACAGAAAGGAGATTTAACATTTGAGAAGAGAACCCAAATCAGAGACTCATGTGCATTCTGTTCATTTGAGAATATGATTATGACGACATGGTCATGAAAAAAAAAATACAGTGGGAGGTTAGAGGAGTTCACCAGATCCCCTGAAACTGGAGCTGTGGGTGGTTGTGAGTAGTGGGTATGTGGTAGAAACAGAGCCCTGGTCCTCTGAAAAAGCAGGAGGTACATTTAAAATTACTATACTTCCTTGAGTAGACTTCTCCCATAGACTAATAAATTTATCAGTATTTGTTTATTTATTTATTTATTCATTTACTTAATGTATGTGAGTACACTGTTGCTCTCTTTAGACACATCAGAAGAGATCCCATTACAGATGGTTGTAAGCCACCATATGGTTGCTGGGAATTGAACTCAGGACCTCTGGAAGAACAGTTGGTGCTCTTAACCACAGAGCCAATTCTACAGCACTGAATTTATCAGTTTTTAAATCACTTTCTTTTAGAATCTCATCATACTACCTATAAAAATGTGACTCATTTCGGTCATTGGATATATAAACTGATAAAACAATATAAGATGTTGTTAGTTAAGAATGGACTTAATTGATTAATGCGGTTAAGCTTATGAATGCGCCTACTTTTTCTTTGGTATCAAGTAGCTTGTAAAAATAAGTCGATGGTTAAAAAATATGAATTTAAGATCTAGAGCAAGTGGGTGGGAGGAACATGGGAGAAGTCGAGGGAGAAAAGGGAATGAAAGAAAATACTGTAATTATATTTCAATTTCAAAAATAAGTATTAAAAACTAAGTCATTGGGAATCCATCTCTCCTCAAAAAAAAAAACATGTTTAGCATTTCCTTGTATTTATTTTTAAGTAATTTAAAATGTAAATTAGAACAAATTAAAAACTGCTCACTTCATGAACCATTGTCATCTTGTTCAGGACTCCCATAACCAGAAGTGACAAGATTCGGCCTCCCACATAATTTATTATAAGTCCAGTCTTTTAAAACTTGTTTACTATATAAACATAGACAATACCAGTCTTTGTTGAAACCAAGCCTTTAACTCTTTAACCCTAGGCTGTGGATCTATCAGAAATATACTCCCTATGAAGCACTTTGTGATCCCAACAGTCTTGATTCGTAACGATTGTTTTATTTCCAAACTATAAATATTGTTTTTTCTTTCCTTGGTGTGGAAAATTGGCTACTTCCATATTACATGCCTACTGAAGTAGGAAACTGCCGAATCAGGTAGGAAAACATCTGGCCATGAATAAATCAGCATTTGTCCAGTATTTCAAAGTGTGAAACTAGGCAGACAAGCACATATCCTAAGATCTCTGCTTTCTCTTGCTTCCCTGTAGAGAGATTGGAGCTAATATGGCTGCCGCCAACATCTGTCTAAATACTAGTGTTGTCTTGAATTAACACAGCGAAACTAGTGGAGGATAGAATTAAGTTTTTATTTGTACATTTCTTTACCATATGCTTAGTAATATGAAATAATCCACAAAGGCTCAAACCAATTAAGCTCATAACAAAGAAAACGATGAGAATTAAAAAATCAACCAATGCAGAACAAGTAAAATTCTGTTTCATGCCGATCCATGTAGTTCATGACTTTTATAATTTTTTAAAATTTTAAGTAAGAAGAATTGCAGTGATACTGATAGTGAAATGCACATCTCTATAATAATCTGCAATATTTTATGTCATTACTCACTAGAAAAAAACTACACTGTAATTTGCTTTCTTCTATTCTGCGTCCTCTCAAGAAATCTTAGAACAGGCTCCATTCATAGACAGTAAGTAGACAATGGATGAATCTAATGTTGATGGTCAACAACAGAGCCATAGTAAACAGCGACTTTATTAAATCAGTCAGTGTGGCTGTTTGTAGTGTAAGTATTTTTACCACAAGGGTTTTTGCTCTTGGGGTCTGGATAAGAACTCAGTTTCCTGCATAGCAGGTAATGCTTATGCCGACTATGAATCCAAACTGATTAGTAAATCAATCAGCTATGCAGTGGTAATAAAAGGAAACAGGAAGTATTTTATCAGTTATAAGAGAAAATGGAAAAGCAATTGCTTTATTACTATTTTTGCGTAACCAAATTTTTAAGTTTCTATTGAAAGTGACTGTCTTGTAAACAAATTTCTTTTGAAAAGTCTGTGTAAACCTATTTTATTTTACTTCTAAAATCCTGTGAATTTCTTATCAATTTATAAGACATAAATTGCCTGAATGTTGATAGGTCTTATTCTGTTAAATATAAAAATCACTTTAAAAACAAGGTTCTGATGAGGTTTTAATTCTTTAAATATTTATAGTATACATAGAAAGTGCTTAAAGTAGTAATCATTTGGAATTTGAGAATATATTTAATGTCTAATAAATGATAATATATTTAAAAGAGGAAACTTTGTACATTACATTGACACATTGTATTTACTATCTGCAAGTTAGAATAAAATGACTATTATTTATTATTTATTATGTCAAAGGTGACAGAAATATCTATAACCATTCACATTACAAAAAGATATAGAAAGTAATAATATAAAAATGAAAAATACACATTTATTAGAATAAATATTTATTTACATTTCATATGGACAAATGTTTAGATTAATTGTTCTTGCATGAATTGCTGACTTAATTAATATTCCAAAAGAAAACAAGGAAGGAAGGAGATGAAGAAGATTGATACCAGCAGCAGGCAGTGGTATTAAATTGGCTACGACAAAAAACTCATTACAATATAGTTGTTAGAGCATTGAATTTGAGTTTGGGCTCCATGGAGTCTTGCCACTGATTTGAGATGTTTTTGAGAAACGTTTTCATTTACAACTGAACATAAAGTGTATCTTTCTTTGTTAAATGAAACATAGCAATAATGATCAATGACAGATGATCAATGCATAAGGGACTATGACTGTCTTAGGATTTCTCTGAAATACTGGATTCATTGGAATGAGGAGACCCACAGTGATCTGGGACTCTGGCCCATCAATCATGCATGCCAGCAGTCTTGACCAGTTACAGAACATGCCACGAATCTAAGCCTTATCCATATGAATGCCGCCCTGTGGCTCTAGCAATGGAGATGCTGTATCCTCAAGCTAGTCACTCCTCAGGATTGATCATATTGCTGGCATATTCAGTTTTACTAGGGGGATTTTCAAAAACACACATGCTTCTTAGAACATATTTTCCATGTTAGATGCTTTCCTTCCTACACAAGAAGGAAGATGATTTGTAACCATCCTTTATTTAAAAGTGCCTTTAAAATTAGCCATAGGATCATGCATTCTTTCTGAAAAGTGGTTATAAATATCCCCATGATTTTAAAGATCATATTTTACTATTTTAACAGCCATTTGCAGATATAAAAGCTGAGAAATAGAAATATGTAGTAGTCCCAATATTTTTTCAAAATTAACAGCAAAGTGCAAATATGTGTTTTGATTTTACATTAAGAAAATGTCATTATCTCCTATCCTCTCACTGGACTGAAGTGAGAAAATGCAATTTTCTGATCAGTTCTTGTGCACTAATTTGTAATAAACTAACTGAAATTTGATCATGCAGTCTCTTTACTTCTTATTAAACAAGGAATATAGAATCCGACCAACTTTCCTAAAGAATATTTGAAAATAGTTATTAATAATATGGGGGAAAATAAGCTAGAAGCCTGAGAAATAATTTAAAATACGGTAATCAATAAGAATTGTTTGTTAACATATTTCCTGTTTCAAGTGACTGCTCAGTTTGAATTGAAAAAAAAAATACAGTCAGAAAATGGGAAACATATGATAGATATTTATATATAATTGTATATATTTATATATATTTATATATCATTATATTTAATGATAGATATTTGATTAGTAGATTTATTATATACATTTTATTTCACCAAAGTAAAGTCATTCTTTCCAAATTAATTGTTAGACACAACAATGTTTCATTTGTTTAAGACATTGATTGTGAATATAAGATAATTATGAAGATTCTCAAGAAATTATTTCCAAATTTCCAGGTGACACAGGAATTCTCTTTTCTGTATTTGTGTTCTTTTCAATGAAATTGAAACTCATACAAACCTGTATTCTAAGAATTCAGGCGTTATTAAAGGTATCCATCTGCCCATGACCACCAGAACCTCTTTATCCCATTCTCCTCCCCTTCATTGCTTTGTAATTTCTGTTGGTCTCCCATTCACCTTCGTTTTGGCTGTTACTTTTAATGCCAAGTCATTTGATCAATCATTATCCTTGATCTTACTTTCCTGCCTTTCAATCCCATTGTTCTGGACTGGTTTATTACCTCTCTGGCTTTAGAATGGCCAGGCTCGATTCTTCTAACACTGCTCCTTCATCTTCTAAAGTAAAATGCCCATATCATTTGATGTTCTTTCCTTGGCTGGATAGGGCTGTAAGATAGGTATTTGCATCCACATAGCAGTATATGCAACCTCAGCTCTAAGCATATCCTATATTAGCTTAATTTTATCATGTGAGTTGCCTAGTGTAATTAGATTGTTTATTTGCAAAATCCTCTACCACTTCCCGCTGTTGTAATAAATGAAACATTATAAGCAAATTATCTCTATGAAGGCATAAGCATGTGGGAGGGAATGGGGATACATATTGATTTTATAAATTCAATCTTGCTGAGTAGCCATGGTATTTGTGAAGTTTCGTACATGCTGTAAGAATGAAGAAATGTAAGGCAATCTTACAAAACGTACAATAGGGAGAAACCTAAGTAACTTGGTTTCAGAACAAAGAGAAGCAAGAATTAATGATTTCACAATATGTTTCCAAAGTTGAAGAAATCAGTTGTTTGTGTAGAGAATATGGCATTCATGAAAGGCAGGAGTCCGCCAGGCCTACAGGAGAGGTAGATTAAAGTGAGCATGCCGAGACAACAGTGGAAATGCCTCCCAGGAAATGTTACTGGCAGTGGGAACTGAGACTAGCTCAGGTCTGATAGAGGTCTTTGGATGGGAGTCGTGTCTTAGAGTCATTTTATTTCTGATGACGCAAGCTATGAGTGTGGTTCGATCAGTGTGTACCTATCATGTACAGGGCTTTTGATTCGACTCTTAGAACTCAAAGAGAAGAGTAATCGAGTACTTAAAATGTGTTTTTAATAAGAGGAAATTCCATACAGGGGTAATGACAGCATCACCTGGTTCTCGTTCACTTGTTTTAATATGAAAGACTCTCTACCATTCCCAATAGAAACTGTGGAAGGAGAAACAAGGAGCCTTTGACTAGTCCAACAATTGACCCACAGCACGTCTGATGGACAAAGTCTCCTGAAATTTATCATGGAACTCACTGTCACAAAAATCTTAATTTTTATTATCTACACGTTCATAATTTCTTATCATGCAAAGGAAAATATCCTAAATGATGGTCTTGGTAGAAGAGTCAATGATTTCAAGAAGGAGCAAAAAATGTTCAAGATTTTTGTTCTGCATTCTTGAAAAGATTTGACATGCAAGTTTAAATGACGTGGAAACTAACAGCACAATATAAGTAGGATCAGTATAGGAAGAAACCTGTGGGCATCTTTGCTTAGATATGAAATTTTATTTATTAATCTTTGAAAGTTTGTATTTACCTTTCAGAATATGATGAAATAATGTTTCCTCTCCAGAAAATAATCATAAATTTTGTTATAAAACTTCAAAGTACTTCCGACCTTCTGAAGCTTTTCCATGGCCTTCCCGGGCACTCATATTGCTCAGATTATAAAGCCCAAAAGCAAAATATTATGGGACTGGCTACATTGCTTCAGTGACCTAATAAGAACCAGTGGCACAAAAAACATGAGGCCGTGTAGATGTAGAAACCTTCGCAAATAAGCAAAATTATCTTGACTCCTGGGTAGTCAAGAACTTGGCTGTCCATTGCCGCAGAGCTACACAAATTTGATTTATTTTATTTGATGGAAAATCATTTTATATGTATTTAAAAGAGATAAGATTTAGCTCAGCGGTAGAGCGCTTACCTAGGAAGCGCAAGGCCCTGGGTTCGGTCCCCAGCTCCGAAAAAAAGAACCAAAAAAAAAAAAGAGATAAGATAAAAAAATAGAAACACCTTTCAGGTGAAGTTAGAAAGAATTAAAGGTTTATCATAAGCTTGTAATATTTAGAGTAATGATTGAGCCCCCAAAACTTCACATTTTAGTTTTTTTAATGATAGGATATTGAATTATACTCTATTTGAGCCCTGTTGTTGTTAAATACTGTATTTTCAAGTAACGCATTTAAATCTAATAAATTAAGACAACGTTTTTGAACAATTAGAATGGGTCCGATTATTCCCAGAGCAACTAACATGTTTTCAGGAAGCGAGCCCTAGCTAGATGTGGTTGAATTGCTAAATGGCTGAATTTGCAAAAGTGGGCGATAATTAAACCGTTACGCTCAGCTCTTATTAAATATTAACGACTTCTCCATGACTTTGAATCAGAGGGTTTTCTACATGAGAGCTTCTGACCGGGTTGTCTGAATGATGAATCATCTGCCCTGTGGTGGTCTCCTCAGCTCCACAGTACTCATAGGCTCAGAACCAGGAAATTTAACTGTGGTTGACGTCTTTGGGCTTGGCTTTTACCAAGAACTTAAAAGGGAGATTTCGATATCGGTATCAGTGTGTTTTAGCCTAAAAGATCGAAACCTTTCCCTAAGGTAAAAATCTTGGCATTAAAATAATAATAATAATAATAATAATAATAATAATAATAATAATAATAATAATAAAAACATAAAAATCAAAATCACACCGCTCGGCTGAGACTCCAGCCATCTGAAGGCACTCGCCCCTGGTGTGGCTTCGGATCCGGCTGCACGCATTGCCAGAACCCAAGCTCAGAAAAGCATCTGGGCAGCAGAAACTGCTCTGTGTGGCCCCTCCACCCTTCTCCCTTCTCGTTGTTTGTTTTCTTAACAAATGTTAGGCACCAAAGAGACAAACAGGGGTAAATGGCTTACTCGTTTCCCATCTGGTTCTCTGGCAGAGACAAAAGCCGGACCGAAAGCATCCGTTTTTGTAAGGTTCTGAATCCGGAGGAGCCCACTCTTGCATCCCGCCAGCATCAGCTCCCGTCTGTATGCACAGTTTTCCAGCAGTAGAGAAGGATGTAGTGATAGGTCTTAGGTAATAAAACACACCACTCATTCTCGATCCTGGTGATTAACACCGTGTTTGTGAGACATTGGCTTAAGCTTTACTCCATAGGACTCTCTCTTAACGAATACAAGACGTAGAGTCAAACTACTTGAAAGTGCTGAAATGAGACAGTCTGGGATATACATTACTTGAGCTCTGATAGGGGAAAAGGAGTTGTGTTTTGACGTTAAAATACATTTCTTCTGGACATAACTGAAAATGGATGGATATGACCTCCCCCGCCCCAGGCCAGATATATAAAAATAAAGAGACAGAAAGGCAGATGGACAGGTAGGACAGATGGAAGAAAGGAACATGGGAAGGGAGGAAGTATAAAATGAAAGAAGGATGGAGAAAACGAGAAAGGAAGAAGAGGAGAAAGAGCAGAGGAGGAAGAAGAGAGGCAGGATTCAAGCATTTGTGTTACAGTTCTCAGTCATGCACGACGTGTAAAAACCAAGAGGGCACCATTGTAACCCTTTGCCTATACCCAGTGACTGACAGCCACTGTCATAACTGCATTCATACCCACTGACTGGCAGCACTGCTGCGAAACCAAGTGAAACAAGTTTTGTTGTCTGATATCCTCGCGGAGGGGAGGGACATAGAGAGAAGAAAGGAAAGGGGAAAGGAATGGGAGAATGGAGAAAAATCTAAATTAACACAGGGTATGTAACACTTCACATTCTTTTGCATTCAGACATCTGTTCTTTTCAGGCAGAAACCCTAAGAAAATGGCAGATATGGTATAAGCTAGGATAACCTTCCAGGCCTATAAAGAACGAACAGTAGGGAGATAATGTGAGTGACTGTTACAGAGGTACAGGTTGCTATTAGCCAGCAAGGTTATAGCTTCAATTTCAGGAGGATGTGTGAAACTACAACGGCAGAACAATATCTACACAACAACACCCAAAGCAAGTGTGTTAATTTAATATTAAAGATTAATAAAAATAAAGCAAAACGTTCACATCTCCTCGAAGGAAGCATTTCCATCAAGAAGTACACTTCTGGGTCTGGAAAGGTGGTTTAGTCATTAAGAACATGTAATGTATCGCAGAGACCTGCATTTGCTCCTCCTGCCCAGGTCTGATGGATCAGAACTGCTGTCAGTAAAGTTCTACCAGATCCAAAGCCCTCTTCAGACTGCCTCGAATATGACACTTAGATGCACAAATCATATTAGCAGAAACACTAGTACACATAATTAAAAAAATAAAATAAATGAGCAAATAGAAGTCTATTTCTGAGCTTGAACCTCTGCTAATGCTTTTAATCAGCACTGTCATATATTAATAAATTGTAAATTTGCTTTTGTACATTTTAGCCTATCTTTGTCAAGAATTCAGAAAAGTGGGAACTGCATATTTGTGCTGTCTGCTTTGATTAAACACAGAAGTGTTGATTCATTTCTGTCATCCTATTTCCTACGTTCTATTCTTATTGTCAGAGTACTTTCAAACAAGTTCTGGATCTCACCAGTTATGCTCTCACAAAATTGTGTTTCCCTGTCCGTGGCTAATGCCATTGTCTTTCTAAATAACATGTGTTTTCCTTCTACAACTGCCATCCCCTGCATGAGTACCCACGATTGACTGTTTCAAATAGATAGCCACATACTATGCCCTTATTACATGTGCTGCTGTGCCTGTCATATGCAGTTCAAGCTCTTAAGTCCAATATCCCTCTCTTTCCCTGTATCACTGATATTTTGACAGTTCATCAATGTCACCATTGATTGTGACTGCTTTCCCCTTCACCAGGAAGCGTGAAAGGTACCGTCACATGGAGAAGTCTAGAAGTTCCGTTATTTTATAGCGTTGTCACTCCTTTTGCTTTAGAGACGAGGACACCACATTAGTAAGAGCTTAAGTGATTTTCCTAGGATGACACAGGCACCCCTGGGTATTCAGATACTGAATTGAGTCAGACAAGCCTGCTACTGCCATACCCTGCGTAGGAACCCAGTTGTGCGGTCACTGCCTTTTTGTGATGTCACAGAGGGATTTTGAAGCTTTCTGTATCACATATCTAATGTGAGCTTCAGGGATGTGTATAATGCAGCAGATACATACTCATTGATAACTGTGTGTGTGCCATTATCTCTTTTGCTACGAGCAGGTCATCAGAACCCTTGGCCCTTTGGAACTGGTCCTTAATACTCCGAGCCATCACAGAGTTCATCATGGTAAGGCAGTTCCATTGCTTCATCTTCATAGCCTTTTTTTTTTTTTAAATCAGTGTTATACTTGTGTTGCTTTAGTAATAAAAACACACCTCACGCTATGACTGGACACTGTGTAAATAAGCATTGCTTCTCCTTTTCTATTCAGAGAAGCCTCAGCTTGAAAGCAAGAACCAGGGGACATGGCCTTCTCAACCTCTTCCCATCTTATCTAATTGTGCTTGCAAAGTGCACCAAAGAGCAGGAGAGGAGCTTGAAGGAGACCCATGTGGCTTCCTCCAACACAGTGCTAAGCCTCTGCCTTGTCCACAGTGAAATTGTTAATCTTGAAAACTACTGCGATTTTAAAGTAATTTTATTGTTTAAACATGTGCATTACAGGAAACAAACCACGAGAAGCCAATTATCTTATAGGAATAAATACGAGGTTATTTTAAAATTTTAAGAATATATATATTTAGATTTGAAGAGAACCAAGTAACCAACACTTCCCTCTCCTGCCTCAGGTCAGTAAGGATCTCAGCACAAGTTACACTGGCTGGATAAAAAAGACCCCCTGAGACTAGGCAGAGAGACACCAAGTTTAGTGAAAATCAAAATGCATAAGATTAAGCCTTATTTATGATGGGAAGATAAAAGTAAACTTGAATTTGCATGAGCTCTAGCATACATGAAAACATAACAGACTTTTCAAGTAATGAGACCCAGATAGCAGCAAGATCATCCAAGCCCCTTCCATATACACTGCATGAATAAATCTTAGGGACATAGTGTGAGGGCATTGGACAGAGCAGTGAATGCAGTCCTTCTGTTTCCCTAAGTCTGCCTTCACAGGCAGCATTAGAACACTGCAGCGTGGTCTTCCCCAGGGGAACTTGCCCCTTTCCCCCAGGCAGAGAACAGAGCAGCATCGAAGAGGATGGGTCAAGCTCTTTCTACCTCAGTGATGTCCCCTGTCCTGGGAGCAGTAAGCAAAGGCCTATAAGATTCTTAGGGATTCTTCTATATAAACAGGAAAACCTGGGGAGTGGAATCCACACTGACAAAACAAACAGCTGGGAGTTTCCTCTTTACCTCACTTTCCTACTTCCCCAGACTTTAGTCAGACAGGCTTAGGACCACAGTGTGTCCTACTATACTTCAGAGCAACACTTTGTGGTGAAAATTGTAGTGTGCTTAACAGAGTCCCTGATCTGTGTCCACTTGTCTGTACCCTCTCTGATTGTGACTACAATCATATCTTCAGATATTGCCACTCATTCCTTCAGGGGAAAAGCACTCTCTCACCTAGTGAAGAACCATGTTTAAGATGGTGGGTAAACTTTCTACTTTGTTAGCAGGGATGTGGCTTTATTTATGAGTCAGCTGAAGGCTTGCATGCACAGAAAGTGTGTCCATGAATACAGATACAGGGTTTAGTAGATTAAAACTCTTTTCGTTCAGCTTCAGTAATGTTTATATTATTATGGACATTTAAGTTTTAAAACACACACAATTTAAGAGAGGTTCCCAGTAACAAAAATTTAAATTGTAATTTAGTTATGTTGGAGCTGGAAAATTAATATTGCTAAAAGTTGTCATTCCAACTGGAATTTAATTTTTAAATATACCTTTTATTATTAAATATTAAAATATTATTAAAATAATCAAAATCACTCTAATTTCCTTTATGTTATAATTTTGTGTATATGGGCATTTTTGCCTGCATGTGTACCTGTATACCACGTGCACACAGTCCCCTCTGAGACCAGAAGAGCACGTCAGATGCCCTTGAATGGGATTTGCAGATTGTCCTGAGACACCACGGGTGCCGTGGATTGTACGGTGCCCAGGACTGTACAAGCAGCCGCTGCTCACAGCAGCAGTAGAACATTGCTATGGCCCCCAAATTCATTTAATATCAAATCTCTTCCTTTTTTACTTCCTCTGAACTATGCGATAATTATTTCTCAGTAGTTTTTATGAAATCTAGTTATATGAATATATAGATATTTAGCTAAAATATTGGGAAAATGCACATAAGTTTAAAAATGATCTCTTTGATGAAATTAATTACAAAATAATTAAAATGAGACTACAGCTCACAAATAAAATCTGTCGTTCTCAGTGGTACAATTCATTTATATTTTCGTGATCATAATTACAATATTTACCTTCCTCTTGCCCCTCTAAGCCTTCACACACATTCCTTGCCATTCTATTTCAAATCCGGGGCCTCTTTTCTCACGTATTGTTATTACTTGCATATTTGATTGGTATACTCTTAAATTTGACTTGAATCACCAGATGCTTTGATCTTCCCTGGGAAAGTCTGCCCTTTTCTTTTTCTTTTAAATTTTATTTTTCTTGGATATTTTATGTATTTACATTTCAAATGTTATCCCCTTACCCCCCTCTCCCATGCCTCCTCCAACTCTCCCCTGCTTCTATGAAGATGCTGCCACTCCCACCCACCCACTCCCACCTCAAGACCCTGGCATTACCCTACACTGGGGAAATGAACCTTCACAGGACCAAGGGCTTTTCCTCCTATTGATGTTGGACAATGCCATCCTCTGCTACATATGTGACTAGAGTTATGGGTCCCTCCATGTGTACTCATGGTTGGTGGTTTAGTCCCTGGGAGCTATGGTAGGGTCCGATTGGTTGATCTTGTTGTTGTTCTTCTAGGGTTGCAAACCCCTTCAGCTCCTTCAGTCCTTTCTCTAACTCCCACAACGGTTGGCTGCAAGCATCCGCTTCTGTATTTGTCAGGCTTTGGCAGAGCCTCTCAGGAGACAGCTATATCTAGCTCCTGTCAGCAAGCACTTCTTGGCATCAGCAATAGTGAATGGGTTTGGTGGTTGCATATGGGAAAGATCCATAACTTTCCTCAGTTACTTACAGTGAGGAGAAGATATTTTTGAAATCATTTTATTGCTTAAATTTTTCTTATATGTTCTAAATCAAGAAAAATAGACATTTTGGAAGCTCAGTTTTATCTCTTTGAAAATTACTTTTAATATTTTGTCTCACAGGTAGAAATCGTTACTGCATAGATAAAAACTATGCTGGCACTCTTATTATTTGGGATAGAATTTTCGGTAAGTAAAATGTACAAATATAATAGTTAATTAGCTGCTCTGGAAATGATTGAAAGCCAGGAGTCATATTGTAATGTTTATCTTCCAGGGACATTTGAAGCAGAGAATGAACAGGTTATATATGGTCTAACCCATCCCATTGGAACATTTGAGCCATTCAAAGTGCAGGTAATCCATTCAGCCTTGATCTTTCGGGATGCATACAGTTTCACCAATTTTATCTTTAAGCAGAAAATCGTCATTGTAGGTGGAAGCACTTTACATTGTTGTGAAAATATTTTATACACAAATGAGTTTGAAAATATCTTAGTGGTCATGTGACAACTTAAGTCAGATGGGTAAAACCCATTAAAACTTACCATAAGAGTTTTCTAATGTGTCTAATACTTCAAATGCAAAGAAAGTGCTTCTCTAGCAAACACGTTCTTTCTCAGAATAGACCTGAAATATATTCATGTATTCAGGAGTAGTGGTAAGACATAAAATTAAGGCTGGTCCCACAGTACGAAAAATATTTGCTTCAATCCTTCAAACTCTGGTTAAAAATTCAACGTGAGGCCTTTGCCCTTCTCATCTTAGAACTGGGTGTCAAGAAGTATTATACATCAGCTAGGTCCACGTATTACTTCTCCTGCTAAGGCTTCATGAAGCAGACCAATTTTCTGTTACACATGTGGTATTGCTTGTTCGCTGGCCTTAGTGGTTGGCACTAGAGAAACGAAGAATGTCTGCTAAGTTCCTACGTGTCAGCATCAGACTGCAGCAAAGACTCCAGAGGTTAAGAAGTCACAGATGAGGAAAAGGTAACAATGCTCTACAAGCTGTCATGGTCCTCCAATGACAGCTCTGTGCACTGGCTTGGTTGTGACACCCTGGAAGTAACAAGGTATCAACATCTTCTGTTTGGCCTCATGTTCCAAACCTACTTCAGTTTGCACAGAGCATTGAGACCAAAGGAAGATCGCCCACCTATCAAACCTCTGCTAGGTCAAGTATCTGCAAACACAAAACAGTTCATTCACCATCAGCAATAACTTATGCATCAGTGGCTCTTTTGTTTCTACTTTCTAACACAGGACACACAGCTTCAGAGTATTTAATTTCTAGTTCAATTGTCAGGTTAATTTAACCTTGCAAACCAAAACCCAGGTGCATTTAACTCATCTGCAACCTCCTTGCTTTACTGTGGCTTCGCACCCCAGCCATGGTCAATTGCTATCCTTCGTATATTGAAAGTCACTTCCGTGTATCCACAGTTGAAAATGCTGATGCTTATCTTCCTGTACCTTTCTACGGTGTGACACCCCTTCCACCTTCATCCAGACTCTTCTCAGACACAATCAATACATTCAGATCCTGACACACAACCACATTACATTAAAACCAAATTAGAAAATTTACAGGAAAGCCTCCCCCCCCCCCTTACCTTGCTTCAGGTACATTTTCTCCTTAATATGAATAAATAAAGAAAAATGTAGAAGCTTGCTTCATTTCTCTAGGGGAGAGCTTTATAAACCTGGTGCCACAGTGCCTCATATGACCATCTCTATAAAAGGGAGACTTGGCTCAGCAGCACTGTGGACTTAATTTGGAACAAATTATAGGTGACGTTAATGTTATTGATGAATTCGTAACACTTTTCAGCAACTCCTTGAGGAATATATTGCTTTTGTTTGTGTAATTTTTGAGGATAATGTGTTCATACCAGAGGAGAGATCGGTGAGTGGATATTGTAAGCACTAGATTTGCAGAGTCAAATGAATGGCTACTGATTCAGTAAGTGCTTTCTTGAGACAGTCACAGGCACTCTTTAGCTACTGCTCATTTAAGGCAAGTGGGAAACCTCTTCGTATCTCCCTTCAAAAACAGTTTTCTCCATCATGGTAGCTGTCACTTGGGGGGCTAAGATTTGTCTTCCTATGTGTTCATTTTAGCGAGAAACGTCAAGCTGGCAAGTCATGACAGTTAAGAGTTTTACCACACATAGTATTTGCCTTCATTGACATCCCTGTGCATGAAGCTAAATTGCTGATGTAGGGTTTATCACTCCTCAAGGAACCTAGAGTTTGCTCCAGGACATGCAGGCCTATGCTTGGCTGGCTATTGTTCTGTACAGAGCGCTCACTCTGCTCTCTTTGGAAGACCCAAAGTTCCAGGGAATAATGAACCAAGTAAGTCAGGGAAACAACTTCATGCTACTGTGATATATCGTTCATGGGTAGTGTCCAAATGTGAACAAATAAAATTGAAGTACATTTTCAAAACGACCAAATGTTTCAGCCTTTTAATATGTGCTGGAAGTTCTAAACATACTAATCTTCCATTTTAGTAGTAGTCAAAAGCTCCAGGCGAAGCTTCCTTCTAACTTTTGCCTCATCTTCAGAAATTTCTCCATTAAGTCCCATAATAACTCATGTTGATTCTTGGAAGAGTTCAAGCAATCATAAAACCCATTTTTCTAATCTTAGCCATTTAAATTCAGCCGGGGACTGCTAAAATGCCAGCAGGACCAAAAATTCTGAGAGCAAATGCTTTTCTCCCCATTAATGTATTTCTATATGATGCAAACCTCACATTTAGAGTCTGGAGCGGATGCCCAAGCCCTAGGAATATGTTCAATCCTATGATGTATCATGGGTAGTTATGTGGAATGTTCTTATAGTTAAAATTTATTGAGCACTTATATGTGGGTATGTTTTTAACGTCTGTGTATATCAAATAAATGCTACTTAAAGAATGCTACACCATTTAATGTAAAGGTCGCCCTCAGGTATCAAACTTTGGACCTCTACAATATGAAATGTTTGTGAATATGTTTTGTTAGTATAATTTTGTTAACATTATAAATTATTGTTTAAAAATATTTGAACTGATAAACATTCTTATGACGGCTCCATGTTCAACTGTAATATCCATCTAGCAACATGTTAGAAATGGAGTCAAGGGTTGGGGATTTAGCTCAATGGTAGAGCGCTTGCCTAGCAAACACAAGGCCCTGGGGTCGGTCCCCAGCTCCGAAAAATAGAAAAAAGAAAAAAAAAAACCAAAGAAATGGAGTCAATAATCATGATTATTACTTTCATAACTTCATGTTTCTAGTTAATTTTCTTTGGAACAGCCTCAAAGTTGATTTATACTACTTTGTTGATTTGTAACCAACTACATTCTTTTCCTTACAAACTTAGAATTTCATTTAACTGCAAAGATATTGATAAGAAGAGACACAGACCAAAGATATACAGTATGTATAGAATTTATTAAAATACAGAGTGTGATGACATATCAATATATAATTTATGTTCTCGTGCACAATGACTATTATAGACAATATGTAAATCACAGTGAATATTTAATAAGGTACGTAATGAGTTACACTTAATTTTCTTTTTTATGTTTATCTAACTTGGAATAAACTTTATTTTTTTTTCAAGTTTCACCATTTACTCTATATATGGACAACATTCTGGGCCACACCTGGTTTCTGCCATAAGTTTTCTGTCCTATTTAAAGGACCAGGATGGGGTCCAGGTAAACCAAGACTTGGCCTGAGTGAAGAAATTCCAGAGGTAAGTATAGTGCATAACTTAAGAGTTGAGAGGCTACATATGTATCCCGTTTGCACCTTCATGTGTTATCTTCATGTGAAACTGTAAAATGATGTTCCCTAGCATGATGTGTATGAATAGCTTAATGAGAGGACACCGCCATGAAGAGCATTACTTACCAGTTAGGCCTAGGCTCATTACAGGGAGTTCAAGGTAGGAAGTAGAACAACTGGAGCTAGTTTCCGAATCACTAAAACCTAAAGCAAGAGCCTCCTCTGATGTGTTTGTCTTCCACACAGAGACCTAGAACCCAAGAGACGGAAAGATCTTTAGAAATCAGGTCTATTCTTAATTTCATTTATGACAAAATGAAGTGCCCTAGATAGATGTTCTACAATGGTGCCAAAACAATGTAATTGCTAATGCCAAACCATGGCTGAACTTATTTAATATTAGAATAAATATATTAATAGTAGAAATAACTTTCAAAAAATAAGAAAAATACCAGAAACCAGGAAATTTTTGTTTGTTTATTTTGGGTTTTTTTTTTCAAGACAGAATTCTCTGTGTACCCCTGACAGTCTTGGAACTCACTCTGTAGACCAGGCTGGCCTTAAATTCACAGATATCCACCTGCCTCTGCCTCCTGAATGTAGGGATTAAAGATTTGCATCAAAACCACTGGCTTATGATATCAAAAAGTTATTTAAATCTGAAATCTTATTCTAGAGAAAAATAAAAAAGTTTAAGTCACAAGGACAGAAACTATAGGAAAAGTCAATTTTCATTTAAAAGATGGTATTTTTAGAAAAAATCATGTCGTATCATATAAAATATATTTATTATATATTTACATATATTATAAAGTAACATTTTATTATTTTAAATATCTTAAATTACTTACATATGTTTTAATTCCATAATTACTTGTATAGTAAGCTCCATATAGGTGGAACTACTTGATTATTTCTGTTTCCAAATGCCCAGGAAGGATGGTTTTGTCTTTCTTTCTCTTTACTTAAAAATAATCAAAATGCCAATTTTTAAATTATATGAGTACCTTCCTCTGCTTTATTCCAATAAAATTACAAACAGTACTTCTAGAAATCTTAATAGCTTAGAAAATTATATTAATAAAATACTATTTGATGTTGAATCGTGGTTACGTATGCTGCCCAAAGTCACCTGCCTTCTTGTCCTTGGTGTATTGCTAGACATGGTTCTAATTTATTATTCTTGCATATTGTAATTATGAATACCCATAAAGATGAAGCACCTATGTCTTTTCCATTTAAAGAAGACTAAATCATTACCAGAGGGCATAATATTTGGCATCAAGAAGCAACTCCCTTAATCTTCAGACAATTTTCTATCTAAGGAAATGAATGTCAAATTCTTTCAGAAAAAAGAAAACTGACAAAATCATGTTTCTGTAACTCATCTTTTCTCACAGTATGAATTTTATAAAGAGAGATGAGCTGCAGCGTTGAGTAAAGGAGATTGTCCTTCTTGTCTACCCAGGTTACAGGACAGGAAGTCCCTTTCACATCATCGGCATCCCAGCTCCTGAAGATATATGCTGTCCTCCAGTTTGCAGTAATGCTGGTGTTTTATGAAGAGACCTTTGCAAACACAGCGGTAGGTACTACCTATTTTAATATAGCATGTGAAAAACATTTTTTTAAATTAAGGTAAATTCTTACCTTGTGATGTGCTCTATTTTCTCTTATAATTGCTTTAAGTTGGGGGGGGTGTCATGGATTATTTAATAAACAGGTAAGTTAATTTCCTTAAGAGCATTAAATGTAAATAAATTAGTTGAATCCAAGTGATGTATTGTTAAATTTCAGTTTATTGAGTCCTGATTTCACCGGGTAGTTGGCAGTTTCTATCTTAACTACCAGGGGGCAGTTGGCAGGAGTAGGGCAGAGTCCCTGGCAGGGAGTCGCAGTAGGTCAGTCACTGCTGAACTTCTAGAGCCATGATTTAGGGTTAGTACCACATTGCTGCACAGGTGCTGGAACTAACTCTAGGGAGCAGCATGGCAAGGGGCCATGCTGGAATGGCTTGAGGACCGCCTGGATCAGAAAGTACTTGGGGGCAGCGTGGAGGCCCCCCAAATTATTGATATTTCTACATGGCCCTAGGGTGCTGGAACTAATGGCAGGGAGTGACTGCCAGGGTTAGAGAGTACCAGGGAGCCAGCCTGGAGAGATGATGTGCTAGGACTGGCCAACTGAGATAAAGTTACCCGCATTGCCATGTGGCCCAACAGTGCCAGTGCTGCACAGGATAAAAGGTTATTTTAGATTTAATATTTATGGCAACTGGAAGGCTGAAGATTGTTGCTCTTGTATGTTGTTGACAGGAGACTGTACCAAAATAGTTCTCTCTCTAACGTGCCTCAGTTCGGGAAGCCATATTAGGCTTCCTGTATTTTTAGATAATTTGGACGTTCTCAGATTTCTGACAGGATGGAAAACTAGTTATAGTTTCATAGCCCACCCAGGCTATTTAACATTGAGAGAATACATATTCAATTGGATAGTTATCAGATAGTATGCAAGCTAACCAAGACATAACATATAGATTTTAAACCTTTCTTAAGCTATGATACATAACGAAATGTCCTATTTTATTGACAAAAATGATGGACTGGGTGTTAGGTATATTTTATACTTCATAAATTACAAAATGATAGTGTGTTCAGCTCACATTTTAGAGGAATATTTTGTTTATTTGTTTGTTTAATTAGACAGAAAGGGTGAAGTGTAGGTTGATATCAATATGCAGGTGAGGGCTGGCACAAGTTAGGTCAAGGCCCATGATTGGACAGTAAAACGTAAGGTAGGACGAAGTTTTTGTAAGGTGGGAGAGAAGGGGAAAGAAGGAGAGATTCAAGATGGAGACCGAGAAGGGCAACCCAGGTGCGGATGGCCTTGAATTCCGAGGAGATTTGTAGTCTTGCACTTTGAGGAAATAGTGGAAAAATGGGTTTCTGAAAATTTGTGAAATTATTTTATTTTTCTTTTGGTTTAGTGTTCAGACTGTAATTCAATTACATTTTCCCCTAATCTTTCCTCTATCCAAAATCTTCCATAAAATCCTCTCCACTATATTTCAAATTTATGATCTCTTTTTCATTATTTTTTATTGCATATATCTGCATGTATGTATATGTGTATGTATGTATATACATATATTCCTAAATATAGCCTGTTGAGTCCATTTAAAGTAAGGCTAACCATTCAAGGCTAACCATTTTGGAGAATTTTAACTATTTTGTCTTCATACAGGACAGGGTAGAAACTTATGTTAACAATAGTTTGGATAAACATCAGATAAGAATAAATTTTAAGTTGGTCTCAGATCAGAGTTTGGGTATCTAACCAACAAATAATTTCAAATTACTCCTATAGCTAATATATATTAGATAAAATAGTCTAACAATTATAAACCATGAGTTCAAAAATTAATCAGAAACTCACTCGAGAAGAAAAACACACAGGACAAATCGTGGGTTATAACCACACAGTCAAACTATCAGAGTATTAAAAAGTAATATAATCAAAATACTAAGCACAATTAATAGTTTAATAAATAGATTAAATGTGAAAAACGAATTTGCCTTTTAATTTTAAAATTTATTATTCTCTCATATATTCCCTTCCCTCTATTCCTCCCAGTTCCCTCACACCCCCTTTCCTCTCAGATCCACTCGTTCAGTAAAGAGCAAAACAAGTCAGAACTTGTCTAGGCAAAAACTCTCAAATCAAGGCTGAATGAAGCAACCCAGTAGGAGAAAAAGGATCCCAAGTGTAGGCAAAAGACTCAGAGACACCCCAATCCCATGGTTATGAGTCCCACAAGGACTTCAAACTGAACAGCTACAGCATATATGCAAAAGACATGCATGTAAAAGCTACATAATGGCTCAGTGATTGTCCCTTCTGTCTCTGTGAGGTCCTATGATCCCTGATTGAAACTAAAATATTATAAACTCTTCTGAAAATCACCTAAGTAGCTGAAACAAATGATGCTGGGGATTCATATTTAGTCTATGAATGGAAACCCAGCATGGTCAACTGTAGCATCTTCATGTTCTTAAAGAGGAAACAGAAAGACTTGAAGAGAAAAATCATAGTGAAAAAACACACAGTAAATGGAAAATAGAGTTTTGGCAAAATCAACATCTCCTTAACACATATATCATCTGATTATATACATTCAGCCAGTAATGCTTGGCTTGCAGTTGCATATTAAAAGTAGTCTTGATGAATTGGTAAAATGCACTGTGACTTAGTTTGCCTGCAGAAGTCAGGAAAATGGTGACTAAAGGTATCAAATTGAATTCTTGTAAATAATCTTATTGAATTCCCTTTAAACTTTGTAGAACATACCAAAGTTTTTTTTTTCCCCAAAATGTCATGTCTCACTATGTAATTGCCATTCACATATCTGTACTAAACCAGTCACTAGCCCTAGGTCAAAATTGCACATGAGTGACAGTCTCTCCAAGTGTAACGCTAACCCCAGGATGCTCTGCTCACATGTATTTCTGAATTGTTCCATTTTCAATTCAAATTAATAATTCAGTTTGGAACATTTGGATAAGTTTGTTTGAGTTCTCTCTATGTATATGCAATTAAAGGAAACTGTAGTAAAACATAGAATGGGGTATATTAGCTGCAAGAGAAAACCATGACTTAGCTTCTATATTATATTTCATGAAATGAAAATAAAAATGATAATGGCTGCATGTATACTTGCCTACTCTTTAGGTTCTGTTATATATTCCACAACTAGTGAAAGAACTGTAGTGCTATGATGGCTTGTCATAAATGACAAAATGGCCATCAAGAATTTCCTGGATGAGTAAACCACACAGTAGCCTTTTGAACTACCATAATCTCAGCATACACATGCAGCCGTCAACCTGCCTAAATGACTAAACTACAGACAATTTTTCCTGGGTGTTCATGGAGATTTAATCTAGTACCTTTTACTTACCTCACTGCTAACAAAATTTAAGGGTGCTTAAGTCCTTTACATATGTAACATGGTATTTTCATATAGTGTAAGAGCATCTCACATTGTAGTTTAATCATGTCTAGGTTATTTGTACTTAAATAATGTTGTACCGCTTAGAGAAAAATGACATTGTACATATGTTCATATAAATAATGTTTTTGCTACAATATAAATAGTGTTTTATTTATGTTCTGTCTGTGGGTGTATGAATTATAGAATCCATAGACATGGGACACACTTTGTCACTGTTTACCATAAGCTCTTGGAATCATTTTCCTGAGTGTCATAGAATTTGTTTATTTTTAGTTTTCTTGTTTAATACATGCATCCAAACTGTGCCCGAGTTGTATGAGGTGTAGTAGTATTCAAATACTTCCAAAAGACAAAAACAAACAAAAAAGCAAAGCTAGACACTTTCCCAACTGTAGATTATACTCAACATGTTCCAAAGTCAAGAATAACTTAAAGTGCTTCTCTATTGCTTATATTTGTGTTATTATGTGTTTACAAATTTAAAACCAGAAATTTATCTGTTTTAAGAAATGGGGGCCTTCATTTTAATTTTCAGATAACATCCCCAATATTAAATTCATCCACAGAGTTAAACATTTGGGGGCAGGTGAGTAGATCTTGGGTAAAAATTAGGAAGGCAATCCACATATAAAGAGGTACACGTGGATCTCAAATTTCCCTCCTATAGCAAGATGAGTATAGAAGAAGCTGGTGCGATGGATAGGCAAAGAAAATTATCAAGTGTTGAAACCCTTTTCAAGTTAAAGCTGGAGTTTGCGACCATTTAGGTCCTGATACAAACTAATTCTGAAGGGTACCTTTGCTTACCCACATATGTTTTTCCTTACTCAATAGTCGCTATTTGACTCAGAAGAAAGCTTGCTTAAGATCAATATTACATAGTCCCTTTCTAGTATGTGGGTTTCTGAAACATATGAAGACTTTAAATCCAAACCAAAGAGTTTTTCCCCCAGATCTACTGTAAGCAACAATCACACAGAATGATTCTGACTGACTTGGGACGGGGGAGCCTGCTGTGATCAGAGAGGCTCTTATGTTTATCCACACACTAGAGCAGATAAGTACTTACTTATTTTGTATGTGAGACTGCAATGTTTGGGGTAAAAAAATAATGCAATGGCCACCACAAAGTTGTGAGAGTCACATTCTTTTTTTCTCTGGATTTTGTGCACCAGCAACTTAAATACAGTATGTAGTGGCCAGGCACACACTTTACATTAATTTTTTAGTAATACTTATAAAATCAACTCTTAACCTAACAGCATCCACTTCATGGGACAACGTTATGAGTAGATTCTTGAAATAGAAACATGAACTGCATAAGCACACTCTTCAAAACAGATATAAAAGGCAAATTATTTTAATAGACACAAGGCTTCAGTATCTAAAAAGGTCTTTGGATATGGTGGGTAATAAAATTACAGACAACATGCTTTAAAATAGATTACTTTGATGACATAGTTCAATTAAGCAAGGCATCTGGATATCAATTTAGAATGTATCAATTAGAACATAAATCTAGAAGCATATTATTGTAGTTTTAAATCTCTCTAGATGCTCTCTGAAACACTAAAGCACTAGAAATTTATAATGTTTTTTTTTCCATTTTGACATTTTTAATGGATCCACTAAAAACATCAATACACTTAATTCTTGGGTAACTGGGTGTTGCTTGTGCAAATTAAATTGATCATGAACCTTATGCAGTTAGGTGTGGACTGTTGTGGATATTAGCCAGTGCTAATTATTTCATATCAATATGAAAGAATTATACATTCCAGTGAGAAATATAATTTCATCTACTAAATTGCAATTCAAGAGTAAAGTCATTAGTTGTACCGGTATGAAAGATTGTGCCTGCAACTCCAGACTCGGAAAACAGAGGTATAAGGATTGCCAGAAGTTTGAGGGCAACCGAGTGTACATAGCAAGCTACAGACTAGCTCAGGATATAGGGTGAGACCTTATCTAAAATAAACAGACAACTCATGCCAAATGGTTAAATATTAAATTTAGAATTACATTTATCTTCACATCTTTAGTAAAATCTTCAGTTTGGTTAGTATTACTCAATTCCTTTAAAAATTATCCCATTGCAAATAGAATCAACTCTAAATGCCTTAAGATTTAAGCATTGGGTGTGGGTATGTGAATGTGTATGCTCGCGCCCTGTGTTCAGAGGCATCAGATCTGCCTAGAGCTGGGACTTAGACATGGCTGTGAAAAGCCTGGCAAGGGTGCTGGGGACTGAACTCCAGTCTCTGAGGATTAAAGTATTTTTCATACAATATAGTGTAATGTTTTCTTCTCTACCTACTTCTCCCAGATCCATATCCAATCCATACTATGTTCTCTCTCTTTCAAAAAAAGAAAGATAGAAAGAAGAAAAGGAAGGAAGGAAGGAAGGAAGACAAGTAAGAAACAGAGAGAGAGACAGAAATACAGAGAGACAAAGACACAGAGACACAGAGACACAGAGACACAGAGACACACAGAGACAGAGACACACAGCGACACAGAGAGAAATAAGGCCAGTAAAAACAACAAAACAAAAAGCAAAAAAATAAGAACAACAACAACAAAACGAAAACCAAACAATGCATAGTAAAATTAAGCAGAAAGTACACAGAAGTACCACTGAGTTTATTTTGTGTATTCAATCCCCTCCTGGGAATGAAAGCCACACTGGAGTGTGGTTGATATACACTGCAGCACTGCCTTGGAGAAAATGGATGTTCCCTTTGTTATTCAGGTTATCAATTACAGATAACTTCTTGGTTAGAATTGAGACCCAGTGCGCACTTTCCCATCTCAGTTCTGAGCCTTGTCAGGTCTTGTGCACGCTGCTCTAGTCTCTGTGAGTTCATACACTCCTGATTATGGACTATTCTTTCTAATACTACAGTTCAGTATTTAATTCAAATTTGGTCAATCAGAGTCTGAAGAATTTTACAGTTACGTTTATTTATTGAAAGCAAACTATACAAAAACGAAGATTTTCTTTAAACCTCTTGTTATTCATTATGGCTTTTTATGAGGGCTTAAAATTTGTTTTCTTGTATGTTTTTATTACAAATAATAACAAATCAAAAGTGAAATTTGTATAAATTCATTTTAACAATTAATACATAGATTATTTGTTGTGATTACTAGCAAATAACAGTAAGCTGTAGTGAATACAATGTGGGAAATTTGTCATGTAAAATGAACACAAAAATGTGAGTCAATATGAAAATAGATATTTCTTTTGTTCCCCATGGTCTTCTCCGTAGAGAACAAGAATTAGGTGGTGTGAATTCAATATCAGGACTTTGGATTTCTTGTTAAGCTTTTAAACATATTTACCATAGTGCCCAATACACACATATTACATAATTTGGGAAGGAATATGTATGATGAGAAATGAAAATTATTGTTTAGTATTAAAGCCTTCTTTTCAGTCTTAGAGTAAAAAAAATTTGAGAACATCTGGGTCCTTTAAGGACTGTACAAATTAATATTAAATTATATAACATATCAAATGATTTGTGTTTTAAAGAATTTAGCATCTAAATATTAAATTTCTGGTTAAATGGCTTAACTGGATTTGTATAAAACCTTAAATATTAGTATAATAACTATTTATTTAATCTTTATTGAAATTATCAGCATTAAATGAAATGTGTATACTTATTTGCTTAGTTTTTCAATAAATGTACATTGAGTATTATGCATCAGGGATCTAGGCTCACGCACACAGTCTTGAAAAAGTAGACATTCTAGTAAGAGGAGGCAGACAAGTAACAGAGGATGCACAGAGAAGACTTAAGTCAGAAGAAATACAATTAGGTCAATAATTACAGGGTGATGAAGTATACTGTGTTTTATATGGATGGATGAAAGCACATATCTTCATGAGGACCTGAATTAAATGAGTTATAAGGATCACAAAGGAAGACATTCCAAGCAAAAGGAACAATAGATGCAAAGAACTTTGATTGGAGATGTGGTTGTTAGGAATACTTGAGTACCTACATGGCTGACAGATGACAACCAGGGACCAAGATGTGGTCAAGCAGGTCTTTAACCCCAGTTCTCAGGAGGGCTTGACAGAGTGACCAAAATGTCAAGACCAGGGACCAAGATGTGGTCAAGCAGGTCTTTAACCCAGTTCTCAGGAGGGCTTGACAGAGTGACCAAAATGTCAAGGCTAGTGTGGGCTAAAAAGGAGTTAGAGACTAAACAAACAAAATGGATTGAGTCATATCTCAACCCATCAATTAGTAAAATGAAAAATTATACTCATAGGAAATGGAGAAATCAAGCTGGAAGCTTCATTCCTAGTAGTTTCCACAGTCCTGGAAGGTCCCATGAATGTTGTCAGTAGAGAAAGCAATAAGCAATCTTGCTCACTCATAAGCCTAGAAATTTATAAAAAACAATTGGCATGGCAGAGTATGAATACTGGTGACACTATTGGGGAACAAATGTGAGAGTATCCAATAACTTTTTGACTGAATTTAAAGTTCATCCCAAAAGATGGAACTCTTATCTGATACCATAAACTAGGTAAACATCTGTAGCTGGCTAGGTCATAGGCTCTAGAGAAGAATATCATACTATTATTCTGCTAAAGTCAAAATAATAGACTGTCCCTAAATTCTTACCTCCATAACTGTAAATTAATACCTCTCTCAACACCAAGTAGAGAAGCTTCTTTTTGTGGTAGATGAAATTAATAAAAAGACTCCTAAATTCTTTAATATACAGAGAAAGATGATATACTCAGAATTAAATGATGCATTACTACCGTAACCCTTTCTTCCATTATTCAGGAATCAAAATGGAAGAGGCTGCAAAAAATTTGAAGAGACAGAGTTTGTAGTTGTTTGCACAAATCAATACTTATACTTGGCAGAGCCATTGTGTATACAAACTCACAGCAACTCTAATTATATGATTAAGACTTATACAAGATCAAGTCAGCCAAAAACCCCAAGATGGCCAGCAAAGTGATTATGAAGCCTCTCCCTTAGTTGTGAATTTATTGACAATTGATGGCTCCTGAGGGATGGCTAGTATGTTCTCCTCAGAGATGAAGAAAGGCTCTAAGACTACTCTCACTCCTACTGATGGCCCCATACCACTGCAAGGTAGCCCTGAAAGGACCAATGGGTTTATGAAAAGAGAAGGGGACACACAATAACAATATTGGGGAAAAGTGAAGTTGGGCAAATAAGGGAGGAATTAATTTGATCAAGATATATTATATTCATATAAAGAATTATCAAATGATAAAGTGATTAAATTCAAAATGTATGAAAGAAAGATTATTTTATTGGAGTATAAAAATGACAGGCTAGTATCAGGGGTTTTAATTTTGCTTTGTATGCTAGTTGAAATCCCTGAAAGTTTTAAAGGCTGTGTGATATGATATATCTCATAGTGTGAAAAAATAGCTCTAAAAACTAAAGGTATGTATAACAGAGAGAAAGATGATCTTAGAAGATGGAAAGTTAATTACAAAGGGTTTTCATTAACTGACGTGGAAGTCCTATTGGGACAGTACAGGATACTGGTTGAAGTGTTTGTCAAAACTGTCTTCATTACAATGCAGATATTTATAAGTGATATATAAAAAGTGGACAGAGAAAGATTCAAGGACATTTGTTTTGAGCAAATTGACATCTAAAGGTATATTTTCTATAGTGAATAAAAGTAAGCCTGGATTAGTTGTAAAGAAGCCAAATGTGATGTTCAAACATGAGGTGGATACCTATTAGCCCAGCATAGTGTCTTAGTTAGGGTTTCCATTGCTGTGAAGAGACACCATAACCAAGACAACTCTTGTAGTTAAACATTTAATTGGGGCTGTTTATACAGGTTCAGAGTTTTAGTCCATTATCAACATGGCAGGAAGCACAGCAGCATCCAGTCAGGTATAGCACCTGAGGAGCTGAGAGTTCTACATCTTCATCCAAAGGAAGCCAAGAGCAGACTGTCCTCAGAGAGATAGGAGAAGGGTCTCAAAGCCCACCCCCACAATGATATACTTCCTCCAACAAGGCCAGGCATCCTCCAACAAGACCATCCCTCCTAATAGTGTCCCTCCCTAGGCCAAGCATATTGATCCCACCACATTCCATTCCCTAGCTGCCATAGGCTTGTTCAAACACATGAGTCTATGTGGACCATATCTAAGAATAGCATAATGAGAAATATATTTAGTCCAACCTCAAAGGTCCCACTGGCTGTAATAGCACCAATGATATTGAAAATTCAAAGTTCAAAATCTCTTCTGAGATTCATGCAATCTCTAAACTGTAATCCTTTAAGAAATTAAATTAAAAAAGCAGATTACATTCCTCCAACATAATGCAGGATATACATTACCATTCCAAAATGTCACAGTGAGGAAATACTGGACCAAATCAAGACCAAAATCTAACTGGGAAAACTCCAACTCAGCATCTCCATGTCTGATATCAAAGTGCTCTTCAGATTTCCAACTCCTTTATCTTTGTTGACTGCAACAAACTTCTTTTTCTTGGGCTGTTTCCACTTCCTATAACCAACTTTCCTCAGCACATACCCCATGCCTATGTCATGTCTAAAATCTTGGGTCTTCAAGACAACATCAACTTTATAGCTTCTTGTTTTAATGTCTGGGATCCTCACACAATCTTCTGGGTTTTGCAAAACGCTTGGGTCATTTCTCCAGCTCTGACTTCTATAGAATTCTAGGCTTTTGTTGAGTCCACTCACTGCTGCTGCTGTCCTTGGTGATCATCCCATGGTACTGGTACTGGTTTCTCCAATATGTTGGCATCTTCCATTGCAACTAGGCTTCACCAGTAGCCTGTCAGGCTCCCTTTATGGTGCCAAACCTCAACTTCTTTGCATGAGCCCTCCAGTCCTGGGCTAGAAACCTAAACTGAAGCTGCCTGCTCCTTCATCAATGACCTTTCCTGGTCTCACAATGCCAAGTTTCACCTGCTCTCCATGACCCATTCATACCTTCAAAACCAGTACCACCTGGATGACTCTTACACATTACCAAGTCCAGCTACTAGCATGAGTTACAATGTTGATTATCTCTGGAACACTGTTCCTTTGTGCTCTCAGAACACACTTCCCAGAAGACTTCACCTCAGTGATGCTAGTCTTTTCTAAATCCCTGCTAATTTCTTAGCTCCATATTACCAGCCTCAAATGTCCCAGTAATCTTTTTTTATTCTTGACTTTAAAGCCAGAGCCACATGGCCAAAGCTGTCAAGATCTGCTGATTGCTGGTGATGGTACATGGCCCCGTGTTCTACTACATTATCACTAGCTCTCTGTCCAACATCTTCACTCCCTAAGCTTGGTTGTCCTGGAACTTGTTCTAGGGGTTCTGCATGCCTCTGTCTCCTTAGTTCTGGAATGAGAGGTGTGAACCACCATGCCTGGACCTAAGCTTTTCTCTACTTGGAACTTGCTCTGTCCCAGGCTGGCTTTGAACTCAGAGATCTGCTTGACTGTCTCTAGAGGTTAAACGTGTGTACCACCATGCCTGTGCTAAACTTTCATGGACACAATTCCTTAAGATCTGGATCAAGAACCTTTGTCTTCCAGCCTCAGTATTTGGATCACAGATGTGCCCTCCATTTCTCAATTGTACTTCATTCCAGATGAAAAGTCCAAATGAAAGCAATAACCAGGTCATAATAATGCTTAAATATAACTATCTGTTCTTCAATTGCAAGCATAGGTTTAGCTGGGTGAGATCTTGTCCCAAGGTTATCACTCTCCTAATTCCATTTAATAACCTTGAATACAGTATTTACTTCATTCTACTTCTTGGTGCCCCTTTATTTTTGAACCATACATCTTGAATTTTTCCTTTCTTATATATGCTACTTTTCATAAAAATGCTCTTCACAAGAGTTAACTTCAGTAACCACACAAAAGAATTTCTACCAGGGTAGTTTAAGACTTTCTTTGTCAAAGCAATTAATCTAAATCTCTTCACATTAGCCTCAGGCATACTCTTTGGACAATGGCAAAAAGCAGCCACATTCTTCACTAAAATACCACAAAACAGTCTTTGGCCACATATTAAAATTCTTCTTCTCTGAAACCTCTAGAGTCAGCCTTCCACAGTTCAAATAAGTCTCAACAAAAATCTTCCATATTCCTATATACAGCCCATTGAGATCTTTAATATAGCCTGTTAAGATCCATTTAAATCATTCAGCAGCTTTTCAAATCCAAATTACCCAAATCCAAACAAAAGCTGATCAGGCCTATCACAGCAATCCCCCAGTCCCTAGTATTAACTTCTGTCTTAGTTAATGTTTCCATTGTTGTAAAAAGACAAGATGACCAAGGCAACACTTATAAGGACAACATTTAATTGGCACTAGATTATGGGTTCAGAGTTTCAGTCCATTATTATCATGGCAAGAAGTACAGCAGTGTCTAGGCAGGCATGGCTCTGGAGAAGGTGAGCATTCTACATCTTCATTCAAAGGAAAGCAGAAGCAGACTGTCCTCAGGCAGCTAGGAAGAGAATCACAAAGTCCATGCCCACAGTGGCACACCTCCTCCAACAAGGCCACACCTCCTAATAGGTCCACTCCCTGGGCCAAACATATTCAAACCAGCACAGAGTAATCAAAAGACAAGTAGATTCTTAAATGACTTTGGTATCTACTCACCCATTATTTGGTAGCAAATTAGTACAACAAGGAGTCCTTTTTGTTTCTACTCATAACCTTCCAATCAAAGCCAAAAAATACTTTGTTTTGAGTCTCCTAAGGTATCTAGAGGTATTTATATTTAATTTTGTTTTTAACATAATCATGAGATTGAAATGATATTAACGTAAACATTTAAGCATAGCAGCAAAAATTCAAATCACAAATCTATCACATGCCTTTTAGTTTTTGCTAAAGTCCTATTTTATGTAAAATGCACTTAGAAATTATGTAATTTTCCCATAGTCACTTGTCTAATAACTATGTGTATTTGCACCAAATCATTTAAATATGTTTCCATAATTGAGTATTAACATACTCAAGGACACATTAGTTATTTTTATACCTAAAAAAGTATTTCAAAGCAGCAGTTACTACTGGCCACATAATTGAATAACAGAGCTCCCAATTTCCTAGTGTTGCAACAGAACACCACCTACAACTTCCCTTTCCCACTGTGCATGCCTCTAATGGATCCCACAAAGCATCATCTGATGCCCTTCCCTTCTCACATCATAGCTGTGCCCAAGTCTTATGCTCAATCAACCATTTTCCATGCCTGCCAGAAGACCAGGTAGGAAGTTCATGGATCTTCTCCAATTTCAGTCACCACAGACCCAATTCTTGGGGGTCCAAGCTAATATCCAAATTAATAAGAATCAGAAAAGAGAAGGGGGACATAATAACAAACACCAAGGATATACAGAGAAAAAGAACATATATTAGAAATCTGTACATTACTGATTCGAATGAAAACTCTAAAAGAAACAGATCATTTCTTCCATAGGTACCCCTTACCACAGTAAAATCAGGATCTGATAAACAATTAAAGTGGACCGTGTGGTTGTTTGAATAAGCGTGGCTCCCATATATTCGTGTGTTTTAATGCTTGACCACAGGGAGTGTCACTATTATGAAGTATGACCTTATTGGAGAAAATGTGGCCTGTCTAGAGGAAGTATATCACTGAAGGTGGCACATTGAGGGCTTAAATGCTCAAGCTATACCCAGTGTGAAACACATCTAATCTCCTCCTGGCTACCTTTGGCTCAAGATGTAGAACTTTCTGCACCTTCAGCATTATGTCTGCTTGCACTCTGCCATGCATGCCGCCATGATAATAATGGACTACACTTCTAAAGCTGTAAGCCAGCCCCAATTAAATGTTGTCCTTTATAAGAATTACCTTGATCACAGTGACTCTTCAAGTATGTAAACAAGAACTAAGACAGAAGTTGGTACTGACAGCAGCCAAGAGGAGATTGGATGTGTTTGACACTGAGCATAGCTTTAAACATTTGAGAACTCAAAGCCCCACCTCCACAATTATGCACTTTTTCTAACAAGGACAAACCTCCTCGAATAAAACCAAACCTCATAATAGTGCCACTCCCTATGGCCAACATTCAAACACTTGAATCTATGTGGAACTTACCGATTTGTTTTGCACATTTTCTGAACTTATATTTCAAATGTTATCCACTTTACCCCCAATTCTATCCCATTTGCCCCAAGCTCCCTGCTTCTACGAAGATGATCCCACCCCCATGCACCCACTCTCACCTCAACACCCTAGCATTCCCCTACACTAGAGGAATGAGCTTTCACAGGACCAAGGGCTTCTCCTCCTCTTGATGACAGACAATGTCATCCTCTGCTATATATGCAGTTGGTGACATGGGACCCTCCATGTGTACTCTTTGGTTGGTAGTTTGGTCCCTGGGGGCTCAACGGAGTCTGTTTGGTTGATACTGTTATTCTTCCTATGTTGAAAACTCCTTCAGCTGCTTCAGTCCTTTAACTCTCCAATTAGGGACCCTGTGCTCTGTCCAATGGTTCGCTGCAAGAATCCTCATCTGTATCAGTAAGTCTCTGGCAAAGCCTCTCAGGAAACAACTATGTCAGGCTCCCGTCAGCAAGCACATCTTAGCATCAGCAATAGTGACTGGGTTTGGCAGCGGCATATGGGATGGATCCCAGGTGGGGCAGTCTCTTAATGGACTTTCTTTCAGTCCCTGCTCTACTCTTTGTCCCTGTATTTCCTCCCTTGAGTATTTTATTCTCTCTCTTAAGAAAGACTTAAGTATCCACATTTTGGTCTTCCTTCTTAAGCTTTATGTGGTGAATTGTTTCTTGGGTATTCTTAGCTTTTAGACTATTGTCCACTTATCAGTAAGTGCTTACCATAGGTGATCTTTTGTAAATTGGTTACCTCATTCGAGGTGGTATTTTCTAGTTCCATCCATTTGCATAAGGACTTCATGTAGTCATTGTGTTTAATAGCTGAGTAGTAGTACTCCATTGTGTAAATGTACCACATTTTCTGTATCTACCCTTCTGTTGAAGGACATCTGGGTTCTTTACTGCTTCTGGCTATTATAAATAAGGCTGCTAGGAACATAGTGGAGCATATGTCCTTGTTATATGTTGGAACATTTTTGGGTGCATGCCCAGGAGTGCTATTATGTCCAGTTATCTGAGGATTCTCCACACTGATTTCCAGAGTGGTTGCAGTCCCTTCAAAAAAGGAGGAGCGTTCCTTTCTCCACATCCTTGCGAGCATCTGCTGTCACCTGAGTTTTTGATCTTAGCCATTCTGACAGGTGTGAGGAGGAATCTCAGGGCAGTTTTGACTTGCATTTCCCTGATGACTAAGGATGTTTAACATTTCTTTAGGTGCTTCTAGGTGATTCCATAGTCCTCAGTTGAGAATCCTTTTTTATCTCTGTACCCCACTTTTTAATAGGATATTTGGTTCTCTGGAGACTAACTCTTTGAGTTCTTTGTCTATATTAGAAATTAGTCCTCTATGGGATGAAGGATTGTTAAAGATCTCATCCCAATCTGTTGGTTACCGTTTTGTCCTACTGACAGTGTTCTTTGCCTTACAGGAGCTTTGCAACTTTACGAGGACCCATTTGTTGATTCTTGATCTTAGAGAATAAGCCATTGGTGTTCTCTTCAGGAAATGTTCCCTGTACCTATGTGTTCAAGGCTCTTCCCTGATTTCTCTTCTTTCAGTTTCAATGTATCTGGTTTTATGTAGAGGTCTTTAATCCATTTGGACTTGAGAACTGTACAAGGAGGTAAGAATTGGTCGATTTGTAGACTTCAACATGCTGACCGCCAATTGAACCACCACCATTTGTTGAAAATGCTATCTTTTTCCACTGCATGGTTTTAGCTCCTTTGTAAAAGATCAAGTGACCATAGGTGTGTGGGTTTGTTTCTGGGTCTTCAATTCTATTGCCTTGATATACCTGCCTGTCTCTGTAGCAATACCAGGCAGTTTTTATCACAATTGCTCTGTAATACAGCTTAAGGTCAGAGATGATGTTTCCCCCAGAATCTCTTTTATTGTTGAGAATAGTTTTTGCCATCCTGGGTTTTTTGTTACTCCAAATAAATTTGTAAATTACTCTTTCTAACCCTATGAATAATTGAGTAGGATTTTTTTTATGGGGATTGCATTGAATCTATAGATTGCTTTTGGTAAGATGGCCATTTTCATGACATCAATCTTGTCAATCCATGAGCATGGGAGATTGTTCCATATTCTGTGATCTTCTTTGAATTCTTTCTTCAAAGACTTGAAGTTCTTATTATACAGATCTTTCACTTGCTTGGTTAGAGTCATACCAATGTATGTTTTACTGTCTGTGACTATTGTGAATGGTGCCATTGTCCTAATTTCTTTCTCAGTCTGTTTTTCCTTTGAGTTAAGGAAGGCTATTGATTTGAATCATAAGTTGTTTTTCAGGTTTAGGAATTCTCTGGTGGAACTTTTCCTGTCACTTAAGTATACTATCATATCATCTTCAAATAGTGATATTTTGACTTCTTTCATTCCAATTTGTATCCCTTGTACACTTTTTGTTGTCTAATTGCTCTGGCTAGGACTTCAGGTACTATATTGCATAGGTAGGTAGAGGGTGGGCAGCCTGGTCTAGTCCCTGATTTTAGTAGGATTGCTTCAAATTTCTCTCCATTTAGTTGGATGTTGGCTACTGGTTTGTTGTAATTGCTTTTACTATGTTTAAGTATGGGCCTTGAGTTCCTGATCTTTTCAAGTCTTTTATCATGAAGAGGTATTGAATTTCATCAAATGCTGTCTCAGAATCTAATGAGATGATCATGTGGTTATTTTTTTCTTTGAGGTTGTTTATAGAGTGGATTACTTTGGTGGATTTCCATATATATTGAACCATCCCTGCATCCCTAAGATGAAGCCTACTTGATCATGTTGAAGATCATTTTGATGTGTTCTTGGATTTGGTTTGCATGAATTTTATTGAATATTTTTGCATCTATCTTCATGAGGGAACTTGTTATGAATTTCTCTTTCTTTATAGGGTCTTTGTGTGATTTAGGTATAAGCTTAATTGTGGCTTCATAGAAGGAATTGGGTAGTGTTCCTTCAGTTTCTATTTTATGGAATAGTTTAAAGAGTATTGGTACTATGTCTTCTTTGAAGTCTTATAGAATTCTGCAGTAAACCCAACTGGTCCTGAGATTTTTTTTTTTTGGTTGGAGACTTTCAATGACTGCTTCTAATTTGGGGAGATGGTATTATGGTACTGATTAAATGGTTTATCTGATCTGATTTAACTTTGGTCCCTAGTATCTGTCTAGAAAATTTACAATTGACTACATATTTTTCAGTTTTATATTAAGATCTGATAATTTTTGGAATTTTCTCAGTTTCTGTTGTTGTGTCTCCCTTTTCATTTCTGATTTTGTTAATTTGGATACTGTCTCTGTGCCCTCTTGTTGGTCTGGCTAAAAGTTTATCTTATTGATTTTCTCAAGGAACCACCTCCTGGTATTGTTGATTCTTTGTATGCTTCTTTTTGTTTCCACTTGGTTGATTTCAGCCCTGAGTTTGAGTATTTCCCGATGTCTACTCCTCTTGGGTGTATTTGCTTCTTTTGGTTCTAGGGCTTTCAGGTGTGCTATCTAATTGTCAGTGTATGCTCTCTCCTGTTTCTTTTTGGAAGCACTCAGTGATATGAGTTTTCTTTTAGCACTGCTTTCATTGTGTCCCACCCATTGTGTTTGGGTATATTGTGCCTTTGTTTTCATTAAATTATAAAAAAAATCTTTGATTTTTTTCTTTATTTCTTCCTTGACCAAGTTATCATGGGATACAGTGTTGTTCAGCTTCCATGTATATGTGGGCTTTCTGTTGTTTAATTGTTACTGAAGACCAGCCTTAGTCCATGGTGATCGGATAGGATGCATGGAATTATTTCAGTCTTCTTGTGTCTGTTGAGGCTGTTTTGTGATCAATTATATGATCAGTTTTGGAGAAGGTACCATGAGGTGCTGAGAAGAGGGCATATTCTTTTGTTTTAGGAAGAAATGTTCTATAGATATCTGTTAAGTCCATGTGTTTCATAACTTCTGTTAGTTTCATTGTCTTTGTTTATTTTATGTTTCCATGATCTGTCCATTGATGAGCGTGGAGTGTTGAAGTCTCCCACAGTTATTGTGTATGGTGCAATGTATGCTTTGAGCTTTAGTAAAGTTTCTTTTGTGAATGTGGATGCTTTTTCATTTGGAGCATAGATGTTCAGAATTGAGAGTTCATCTTGGTAGATTTTTTTTCTTTGATTAGTATGAAGTGTTCTTCCTCCCCCTTTTCCATAACTTTTGGTTGAAAGTCAATTAAATTCCATGTTAGAATGGCTACTTCAGTTTGTTTTTTGGGACCATTTGCTTGTAAAATTGTTTTCCAGCCTTTTACTCTGAAGTAGTGTCTGTCTTTGTCACTGAGGTACATTTCCTGTATGCAGCAAAATGCTGAATCCTATTTAAGTATCCAGTCTGTTAATATATGTCTTTTTATTGGGGAATTGAGTCCACTGATGCTAAGAGATATTAAAGAATAGTGATCCTTGTTTCCTGCTATTTTTGTGGTTAGAGGTGGAACTATGTTTGTATGGCTCTCTTCATTTGGATGTATTGCAAGGAGATTACTTTCTTGCTTTTTCTAGGGTGTAGTCTCCCTCCTTGTGTTGGAATTTTCCATCTGTTATCCTCTTGATAATAATACTGGCTTTGTCCCAAGATATTTTATAAATTTGGTTTTGTTATGGAATATCTTAGTTTCTTCATCTGTGGTAATTGAGAGTTTTGCTTGAATAAAGTATCCAGGGCTGGCATTTTTGTTCTCTTAGGGTTTGTATGACATGTGTCCAGGATCTTCTAGCTTTCATAGTCTTTGATGAGAAGTCTGGTTTAATTCTGATAGGTCTGCCTTTATATGTAACTTGACCTTTTCCCCTTACTATTTCTTTGTTTTGTGCATTTGGTGTTTTGACTGTTATGTGACTGTGACTGAAGGAATTTCTTCTCTGGTCCAATCTATTTGGAGTTCTGTAGACTTCTTGTATATTTATGGGCATCTCTTTCTTTACGTTAGGGAAATTTTCTTTTATAATTTTGTTGAAGACTTTTACTGGCCCTTTAAGTTGGGAGTCTTTGCTTTCTTCTATAACAATTTTTATGTTTGATCTTCTCATTGTGTCCTAGATTTCCTGGATGTTTTGGATTAGGAGTTTTTTTGCATTTTACATATTCTTTGATGGTTATTTCAATACTTCCTATTGTGCCTTCTGCCCCTGAGAATCTCTCTTCTATCTCTTCTGTTCTGTTGGTGATGCATCTATGTCTCATGATCTCTTTCCTAGGTTTTCTATACCCAGGGTTGTCTCTCTTTTTTGATTTCTTTATTGTTTCAGTTTGTAGTTTTAGATCTGGATTGTTTATTTCAATTACTTCACCTGTTTGCTTCTGTTTTCTTGTAACTCTTTAAGCAATTTTTTTTTTATGTTTCTACTTGTTTATCTGTTTAGTCCTGTTTTTTCTTAAGGGAGTTATTTATGTCCTTCTTAAAGTTCTCTATCATATTCATGACATATGATTTTAAATCCAAATCTTGATTTTCTGGGTTCTTGGGATATCCAGTAGTTGCTTTGGTGGGAGAACTGGGTTCTGATGATGCCAAGTAGTCTTGGTTTCTGTGGCTTAGGTCCTTGTGTTTGCCTTTTGCCATCTGGTTATCTCTGACATTAGTTGGTCTTGCTGTCTGACTGGAGCTTGTCCCTTCTGTATGCTTGTGAGTCTGTTATCTTAGGAATGAAAGCACTCTTGGGAGACCAGCTCTCTCCAGGCAGGCGTTGAGTCCAGAGGGCTGTGGGACAGCCTTAATTCTGGGCACAGATGGAGACAGGAATGGTCCCAGACTGTTCAGATGTTCCCGTGCCCTGTGCGCTCCTCGAGTGTCCCCATTTGGACAGTTAGTGGAGTGAAAGTGGATTCTCAGCTGTGGCCTTAGGAGTGAGAGTGCTCCTGGGAGTTCAGCTCTCCCTGGGCAGGTTTTGGGTCTGGAAAGCTGTGGGGCAGTCTTAGCTCTGGGTGCAGATGAAGACCAGAAGCGGACATACCTATTCAAATCAACACATTCCACTCCCTTGCCTCTATAACTTATAGCCATAACATAATGCAAAACGTGTTTAGTCTAGTTTCAAAAGTCCCCATAGTTTATCACAATCTCAACAAGGTTTAAAACTCCAAAGTTCAAAGTCTCTTCTGAGACTCATGCAATGTCTTAAGTGTAATCCCCTATCTAATTTAAATAAAAAGGCAGATTATATGCTTCCAACTTATCATGGCATGGCATAGGATAAGCATTCCCATTCCAAAACATATGGAAGGTGTGAAAATATTGGACCAAAAGCAAGACTGAAAACCAGCTGGGCAAACTCTAAATTCTGTATCTCCATACCTGATGTCAAAATGTTATTCAGTTCTCTAACTCCTCTCAGCTTCAAGACTACAGCACCCGTCTCTCTCTTGGCCTTATTCTACTCTCTGTTAGCATCTTTCCTCAGCACGTATCCCATAGTGCTGGCATCTCTAGCATTTTGATCTCCAAAGCCGTCCGGGCTTAACCTTCACAGCTTCATGCAATGGTCTCCCACCTATCTAACCTCAGTAACTTTTCTTAGTCACATAAGGAGAGTTTTCTCTTCTTTTTTTCTTTTCTTTTTTATTCTTTCATTGGACAAGTTTTATTTACATTTTGAATGTTATCGTCTTTCTTGTTCTCTCAAGTCAGAACTACTTGGCTGAAGCTACCAAATTCTGCTACATTCTGTGTTGGAACATGACCCTTTTGTCCAATTACATTTTCACCAGCTTCTGATGCCAAGGAGCTGCACAACTTCAAATGTGTTGGGCTCTCTCACATCAATAATTAATCAAGAATATGTCCCCACACTATTGACTGTTGGTCAATCTTTTGGAGGAATTTTCTCAGTTGAGGTTCTTTCTTCTTGATGACTCTAGGTTTCATATAAAAAATTGAAAAATGAAAATAAATATGAAACCACTAGCCAACACAGCTTTCCTGAATACATTTTCTTTTATATATTACTTATATGAATAAAGTTTGTAATTCTAGCTAGAATGAATTGTTCAGGTTAAAAATATGTACAAAAACATAGTATTTATTTCTTAAATGTAAATGTTTTATCCATGATTGGGGACTCAGATGCTTCAAATAATTACAGAAATCAAAAATTTAAAGGAGACAATAAAAATAACAGTTTTAAAAAAAGTTCCTGATGAAAATATATGTTTCCTTCTGAACTGTCTGATGAGGTTTTCAATTGGCACTAGAAAACACTAAAAGTCCTCTGTTTCCATTGTGAAGAGAGTATCAAACGGTATTCTGGAAAGTACAGACTGTTTCCACAGCAGCATTGGCTGCTAATGCTCCTCCTAAAGTTCCGGGTTTAGTGAAAGACCCTATCTGGGGGTGGGGGGAGTCATTATTGAGAACAAAACTAGACATCAACCTGTGGTCTCCATACCAGCATTCACACATTATTCCCATGCATAGGCGTGAACACCCTCGCACAACACACACACACACACACACACACACACACACACACACACACACACACACATATGCACACCATCAGAAAACGTAAGCTCAGCCAAGCTTTGCTGAAGGTAAGAAGTAGCTCGAACAGCAGATGCTGGCGAGGATGCGGAGAAAGAGGAACACTCCCTCCATTGTTGGTGGGATTGCAGACTGGTACAACCATTCTGGAAATCAGTCTGAGGTTCCTCAGAAAATTGGACATTGAACTGCCTGAGGATCCAGCTATACCTCTCTTGGGCATATACCCAAAAGATGCCCCAACATAAAAAGACACGTGCTCCACTATGTTCATCACAGCCTTATTTATAATAGCCAGAAGCTGAAAAGAACCCAGATGCCCTTCAACAGAGGAATGGATACAGAAAATGTGGTACATCTACACAATGGAATATTACTCAGCTATCAAAAACAATGACTTTATGAAATTCGTAGGCAAATGGTAGGAACTGGAAAATATCATCCTGAGTGAGGTAACCCAATCACAGAAAAACACACATGGTATGCACTCATTGATAAGTGGCTATTAGCCCAAATGCTTGAATTACCCTAGATGCCTAGAACAAATGAAACTCAAGACGGATGATCAAAATGTGAATGCTTCACTCCTTCTTTAAAAGGGGAACAAGAATACCCTTGGCAGAGAATAGAGAGGCAAAGATTAAAACAGACACAGAAGGAACACCCATTCAGAGCCTGCCCCACATGTGGCCCATGCATATACAGCCATCCAATTGGACAAGATGGATGAAGCAAAGAAGTACAGGCCGACAGAAGCCGGATGTTGATCTCTCCCGAGAGACACAGCCAGAATACAGCAAACACAGAGGCGTATGCCAGCAGCAAACCACTGAATTGAGAATAGGACCCCCGTTGAAGGAATCAGAGAAAGAACTGGAAGAGCTTGAAGGGGCCTGAGACCCCATATGTACAACAATGCCAAGCAACCAGAGCTTCCAGGGACTAAGCCACTCACCTAAAGACTATACATGGACTGACCCTGGACTCTGACCCTCATAGGTAGCAATGAATATCCTAGTAAGAGCACCAGTGGAAGGGGAAGCCCTGGGTCCTGCTAAGACTGAACCCCAGTGAACTAGATTGTTGGGGGAGGCGGCAAGGGGGGGAGGATGGGGAGGGGAACACCCTTAAAGAAGGGGAGGGGGGAGGGGGATGTTTGCCCGGAAACTGGGAAAGGGAATAACACTCGAAATGTATATAAGAAATACTCAAGTTAATAAAAAAAAAAAAAAAAACAAAAAAAAAAAAAAAAAAAAAAAAAAAAAAAAAAAAAAAAAAAAAAAACAAAAAAAAAGAAAAAAAAAAAAGAAAATACTCAAGTTAATAAAAAAAAAAGAATGGACAAGGTAACAATAAAATAATTAAAATTAAAAAAAAAAGAATTCTTTCCTTTGAGCTCTGTGTTTGTTTGACAGGTATTGTCTCAGGTAACTATTCTCCTGAGGATCTGCTTCATTATTCTGACCTTGACATCCATTGGTTTCCTTCTGGATCAAAGGCAAGACATGAATTTTTCACACCTCTATGAAATATCAGAATAATGTGGACCTTCATAATTTAATTTTTAAAACTTAGTATTTGTACCATTGTTTTAAATTGGTGAACTATATCAGTTTTTCTCCTAAGCCATTTTTTTATTGAATGAGGCAAAAAACACTAGACTACTAAAGAGAGCCTCACATGCCTTATACTCTAGACATATATTTGTTGATATTTTATTGTTTTGGCATAGTTTGTCACTGTTTTAATTAGACAATAAATTGTTAAAACAGGTTTTCCTTAGAAGATATATTTTGCTTAGGATTTTAACACAATATTCAAAGTACTTTAGAAACATACCACTCAATTATGTTAAATACTTTTCTTGAAAAGCAAAAGTAAATTTTATTGCTATGTAGGACATAAGCACATAGAGACATTATTTAAAGGTAATAGATATTAACGTCATTTCAGACCCAAGGCAGCGATTGTGGAAACTCTCCGGTGTCTGTTGTTCCTAACCCTGTACAGATTTGGTCACTTAAAGCCTCTCATTGAATCTTTATCATTTGCATTTGAGGTAAGACTTTTGCTGAATTATTTTATGCATTCATGAAATAATTTTTCTCTCTATTCAATTTCTGCCAAGTATTTGTTGCTACATTTATCTGTGCACTATATCTTGAGTTACTATTTGTATAACTTTTAGATAGTTATACTGGTAAGTCATGGTATTCTTATCCCACAATCTTGGTTGATATCATTGTTATGAAGATTGGACAAAATACATTGTGAATATTTTGAAGAAAACCAGTGTGCATGGTAGGTTCTCAAGAAATTAATGGTAAAAGTGGCTTTGCAAGATACCAGCATCTAATTATATTAAAGAAAGTTTTGAAAACAAAAAGAAGTGTTTGATGCTTTTGAATAACCTTTAACACAAGTAATCATATGTAAAAGTAACTTCCATTCACTAGATATAACTGTTACCTCAGAGGCTATTGCTGAATAAGCTCACCCTTTATAGCTGTTTCTGAACTCTGGCTGGCTGGTTCAACTCATCAGCTCTGGCTCGAACTCCTCTCCATGGTGATTGATTCAAATGGATTTCTCTCAGCGACTCTGAGATGCTGACTTTCTCTTCTTAGCATCTAACTCTGACAATCTGTTTTAAACTTCTGTCTCATTCTCATTCTCATTCTGCCTTCACTTACCTGTCTCTGTAAAATTATCCTGGTAAAACTGAGGGCCATCCCATGGGAAGACCAGAAGTCTCAAATGACCTGTATCCCTGAGATCTCTCAGACAATGAGCCACCAACTAGGCAACATACCCCAGCTAATATGAGGCCCCCAATACATATACAGCAGAGGACTGCTTGGTCTGGCCTCAGTGAGAAAAGATGTCCCTAACCTGGAGAGACTTGAGGCCTTAGGGAGTGGGGAGGTTTGGTGAGTTTGGGGTGAGGGGATGGGGACATCCTATTGGAGACAGGGGTTGGGTTGGGTGTGGAGGTATGGGATGGGGAGCACTTGGGGGCAGCAGACTGGCAAGGAGATGAAGTCTGGACTATAAAAAATAATTAAAGAATAAAAATAAAGAAATTAAAATATAAAACACAAACACACACAAAATCCTGCCTTCTCCCCTGCACCACTACTCTTTTGTGTGTCCTTATGAGAATGGGCATATTTTATCCCTGACTTATTCTGTCAAATCTTTCTCTGATTTGTCACTTTTTCCTTCATCAATTAGATGTCACTTTCATACATAGCTGCTTTCTTCTCCAAACGAACCTTATATTACCTATATTGTTTGGGATTAAGGTGTGTATTCAGGGCATGTTTGTATTCCAGACAGAGGAATAAAAGGTGTGTGATGTGTCCTCATCTATCTGGATCACACAGCTCTTGGAGGTCTTTGGATGTCATCCTGTGCCAGAGCAGCCATGTTATTAGATTAAAAATCCTTTATAATTATAGAATAAAGAAAAATGAGACTTTTAAAATAAAAGATATGTTTTGATAAGATAAGTGATTGTTAAGATTGATCTTCCAGAGATCCTTTAGGGTTATCTATTATTTTGTAATCAGCAAATATTTGAACAGTCTTACTCATCATTTGTGTTTGTTAGAATATTTAAAACATGTTAAGCTTTGTTCCTGAACAATATGCCAATTTATGAGACTAATCAACATGTTGGTTTATTTAAGTGGAAGCATAAATCCTAACCTTCTCCTGTTAGCAAAGAATAGTGTCATAGTTTGTTACTGTGATAAAACAATGACAGAGTAGAAGAAAGAGTTTAGTTCATTTTATGTTTCTAAGTTAATGTTCATCACTGTGGGAAGTCAGGGCAGGAGCTGGAGGCACTACTGAAGCAGAGACCAGAAACCATGGAGGAATGGTCCTTCCTGGATGCTTCCCAGGGCTATCTCTCTTAACTCAGCAGAGGTTCACCTAGGATCTTACCAACCACAGTGGGCAGGGCCATTCTATACCAGTTAACAGAGTGCCTCACAGGCATGTTGGCAATTGAGTCTCTTCCTTCCAATGGTATCAGGTTGACAGCTAAAATTAGCTATTGTACCGGGATTTTTGCTACTTTGGGGGCCTTTTTCTTTTATCCTTTTCCACACCCTTTCTCTTATTCTTTCAACCTAACACTAAATATGAGAAAGAAAGAAAAAAGACAGAGAGGTAGGGAAAGAACTCTCTGAATAAATTCAGGGTTTGGAAAGAGGGAGATATTATCATTAGATTACTTCCTGCTTATAAAGGGTGTCGAGATTCTGGGAGCAGGTTGAATCTACACTGTCAGGATATCTAATTATTTCTTCTTCTTCTTCTTCTTCTTCTTCTTCTTCTTCTTCTTCTTCTTCTTCTTCTTCTTCTTCTTCTTCTTCTTCTTCTTCTTCTTCTTCTTCTTCTCCTTCTCCTTCTCCTTCTCCTTCTCCTTCTCCTTCTCCTTCTCCTTCTCCTTCTCCTTCTCCTTCTCCTTCTCCTTCTCCTTCTCCTTCTCCTCCTTCTTCTCCTCCTCCTCCTCCTCCTCCTCCTCCTCCTCCTCCTCCTCCTCCTCCTCCTCCTCCTCCTCCTCCTCCTCCTCCTCCTCCTCCTCCTCCTCCTCCTCCTCCTCCTCCTCCTCCTCCTCCTCCTCCTCCTCCTCCTCCTCCTCCTTCTTCTTCTTCTTCTTCTTCTTCTTCTTCTTCTTCTTCTTCTTCTTCTTCTTCTTCTTCTTCTTCTTCTTCTTCTTCTTCTTCTTTATGGTTGCATCATTACAGGTAATGATGCGGAGTTCCATTGCATATACATCAACCCCATGCATGTTAGCATATTATTCTTAGAGCAAACTTCATATAAGTGAGATAGTTATTCAAAAGTGTATATGGCTTTACAATGTCAAACTGATTCCAAAATTTTATCAAATTTATAGTCCTTACAACATATATCTTTGCAATAGTTTATGTGGTACCTTGTAGTTTGACAATTTTGGAGTTTTGATTTCTTTAAAAAACACAGAAAAATTATAAAATATGTTTTCACTTTAATTCCAGCTCTGGAATATGGGCCTGCTTTAGTTTGTCCACAGCAGCTGACTATGATTTGCCTTGTGCTCGAGCAATGTGTGATGTGCTCTGTTAATGTGTGGTGTTTAGAATTCTGTAAACGTTTCAGAGGGTATATACATGTTAGGTTGTGGTCATTTTGAATGAGGAAGGAATGGTTCTGCACACATTGGTTCTATCAAAAGGTAAGTGGTTTGTGAAATCTATGCTTTCCCATTATTCTGAGCCTGACCCAGGGAAGGCTTTGTCTTTTCAATGCTCAGAGATGTTGAGAGATCTTGACATGGTCACATTTGTGTCATCAATACATATTCATTGGGAATCAGCTTTCCCTTTTTCTGCCCACCTAATGTAATGTAAGTTCTTCCTCAAAAAAAAAAAATCAAATACACCAACAATCCCCACAAAAACAATAAAATAAAGTAAAATCATACCACAATCAAACAAAACACCAAACTGTAACCCAGGAAAATTAGATAGATAGATAGATAGATAGATAGATAGATAGATAGATAGATAGATAGAAAGATAGAGAAATAGATAACACCGTGGTATACATTATATGTTTGTCAACTACTCCTGAGCATAAGGCCTTTCTTGGAGTGATTGGTATGCCCAGTGTCACTTTATTAAACAAAATTGATTTCCCATCTCCCAGAAAGTTTAAGTGACAGGTCAGTTGTTAACCTTTACCCTAGTGGCTAGGTATTCGTTCATTCATTTTTTAATAGAATAAAATAAAATATAATAAGATAGAACAAACACTCGCACATTGAAATTGGGTAAGACAGAGAAACAGAAGAAAAGGAACCCAAGAGAATGTACAAGAATCACAAACTCACTTGTCTGCGTACTTAAGAATTCTAGAAAAACATTAAACTGAAAAACATAATATAAACACAGAGGGCCTGGTATAAACCCATGCAGGCCCATGCATACTACTTCTGCTCTGTGAGACCATGTGTGCTGTGCTCATACTGATCCAGGGGGCCTTGTTTTCTTCATGTTTTTGATCCGTCTGGCTCTTAAAGTTATTCTAGCGACTTTTCTATGGGGTTCCTTGAACTCTGAGGGGATGTATTTAATGGAGCCATCCCAGTTAAGCCTAAATGGTCCTTCTTTCCCATACTGACTGTAAGTCTATATTTGTTACCATTTGCTGCAGGAGGAAACTTCTTTGATGACAGCTGAGCAAGGCACTGAAATATGAATATAGCAGAATATCACAGGAGTCATTTTATCACTACATTTTTTATTCCAGTATTATTTGTTCTCAATGTAGATCCCTTAGCTATCCAGTCTCATGTTTGTGGTCCCCCAAGCAGTGTCAAATATGTGTTCCATCTTCTAGAGTGGGCAGTAAGTCAAATCAGTTAATGGTTGGTTCCTCTCACAGGGTTTGTTTTGCTTTTTCCCAAAAATATCTTGCAGGCAGTATACCATTGTAGATAAAAGATTGGTAGCTGGCTTGATTTTTACATTTCTCTTTCGAGAGTATGTAGTACTTACTACTAGACACTGGAACATAGAGGTGAAGGTTCTATGTAATCGTAACCACCAGTTTAATATCTCCATGTTCAATGGCTCTGTGCGTGTTCAGCAATGGGGCCATGCTGTCAGTTTGTGACGAGCAACCTAGAGTCTTGCCAATAGCCTGGGTTGTTTGAAGATTCCTGTGAATCCCCTATAGCCAACAACGTAATTATATATAACCCCAACTCCAGTACTGGAAACTTCTTTTGGAGACAATAGATGGTCAAATGGAGGAGTGTCTCTTCCATTACTTGGTGATTCTACTTAAAACACTTTCATGTATGTACATATTTTAGGAAGTTTCAACTGTAGTAGACTTTCATACAATTTATTAAATGCTACTCAGTTTTAGGTTTCCCCCTGTATTCTGTCCCCCAAACCCCTCTTTCCCCCACCCCACTTGACTCTCACATTCTAGCCTTGCACCATCCATCCATAACTATCTTGTTTCCCTTTCTTAATGAGATAAAAAGCCTTAAATATTTTGATGTTTTGGACACTTTCTATGTTTAGACACTAAGGATGTTTTTCTCTGAATTAGAATCTATGACTCTGTATCTACTATAGTAATGAACACATCTTCTGCCAAAAATAAACATATGTATAATCTATTGAAAATAGACTTATTTCATATATTATATTCTAATTATGGTTTCCCCCCAGATTCTCCCAGGTCATCCCCACTTTGTCACCCACACAAGTTCATACCCCTCTTCTGCTCATTAGAAATGGTGCCATGAGATTTTTAGGAAAATGGATGCAACTAGAAAAAAAAGCCTATGGAAGGTGACCCAGGAAGACAAATGTGGTTTGCATTCATTGGCATGTGGCTAATACCTGTGATGCCAATGATAAACAAGCTACACTTCACAGACAACACTCACAGCAGCAGGAACAGAACAATTCAAAATTCATTTATTCAATAAATATTAAAGTTATACTGACAATACCTGCCGTTGGATGCCATTCAACAAAAAGGAGAAAAGCATACTGGCGTAACTTTTGAACTAAATAGAAGAATGAATTAAATATGTATTGATTTCATATCAAATAGACCACACCCTGAGATGGCCTCCGTTCCCCTAATACCTGAATAAAATACACATTATCAGAAAGCTCAGCAGTTAGCACTGTCGTGTTTCAATGGATTTTCCTTCACTTCTTTTTAAATTATCTCTACATTTTTAATATGGTAAAATTGGATATTTCTTGCTCTTCTAGTTTCCTTGTAGCACACTACCCCCAAACTTAATGGCCTCAAATAAAAAATGTATTTCCCTCATATTCTTGGGTAGGCGACTCTGCTGCTTCCACTGAGTTTCCTCTCTAGACTGCATTAACCTTTGAGGGGCAGCTGAAATGAAGGGCACGGGAGGAGCCCAGTGGGATGACAGTATTACCTTTGCATGGTTCCTCATTGTCCAGTTCACAGGGCCACGCATATGAATGCTGAACCTGCTCTATGCCATGAAGCAGGTCCTGCAAAATTCACTCTTTTGTTTTAAATAAATTTTAATAACTTATTTTTTATTCACTTTACATCTTGATCACAACCTCCTCCTTCCTTCCCTTCCAGTTCTATCTTTACAAGTCCCTATTCCCATTTAGCCCCTCCTCTTTTCCTCAGAGAAATATAAGCCCCCCCATTGGATATCACCCCACTCTGGAGTATCTCATTCCAGGAGGACTAGGCACACCCTCTTTTACTGAGGCCCAATCAGGCAGTCCAGGTAGGGGGAGAAGTTCCATTTGCAATGAACGAAGACTGAAACAGCCCCTGCTCCAATAGTTAGGGGTCCTATATGAAAACCAATCTACACAACAGTCTTTATACAGGTTCCCTGGTTGGTGGTCTAGTCAGTCTCTGTGAACCCCTATTGGTCAAGTTTAGGTGACTCTGTAGGTCTTCTTGTGGTGTCCTTGGCCCCTTTGGCTTGCTAATTCTATCCTTCAACAGTACTCCCTAAGCCCCGCATCATATTTGGCTGTGAGTCTCTGCATCTGCCTCTGTCCACTGTTGGATGAAGCCGCTCAGGAGACAGTTATGCTAGGTTCCTGTTTGCAAACATAGCAGAGTATCATCAATAGTGTCAGGAGCTGGTTCTCCCACACAAGATGGATCTCAAGTGGAGCAGTCATTGTTTGGCTGTCCCCTCAGTCTCTGCTCCATCTTTATCCCTGCACATCTTGCAGGCAAGACAAATTTTGGGTTGAAGATTTTGTGGGAGTATTGATGTCCCCCTGCCTCCTCTGGAAGTCTTGCCTGTCTACAGGAAGTTGCCACTTCAGTCTCTTTATCTCCTTCTAGTAGGAATCTCAGCTTGTTTCCCTTTGTAGACTCCTTATATTCTTCTCTGTCCCAGGTTTCCAGCTAATCCCAGAGATGCTGCCCATGGATTTCCATTCTCACTCCCAGTCACTTCCCTCCACCCCCCACACCTGATCACCCCTTCCTCAACTCCTCTCCTATCCAATTTCCTCTCTTCATCCACCACATATGACCAGATTCTTCTTCTGGGTGAGATTTATGCACCCTCCCTTGGGGCCTCCTTATTACCCGGTTTCTTTGGGACTGTGGATTGTAGTCTGGTTTCCTTCATTTTATGACTAATAACCACTTAAAAGTGAGTGCAAATCTTATGTGACTTTCTGGCTCTAGGTTACGTTTTTCAGAATGATATTCTCGAGTCCCATCCATTTACCTGCAAAAATCGTGATGTCTTTGTTTGTAATAGCTGAATAGTATTCCATTGTGTAGATGTACACATCCATTCTGCAGTTGTAGGACATCTAGCTTCTGGCAGGTTTTGCTATTATGAATAAAGCTGCTATGAACATAGTGGAGCAAGTGTCCCTGTGGTACACCTTTTGGGTATATGCCCAGGAGTAGTATAGCTGTATCCTGAGGTAAAACTATTCCTAGTTTTCTGAGAAACTGCCAAACTCATTTCCAACATGGTTGTACAAGGTTGCATCCCAAATAGCAATGAAGGAGTGTTTCCCTTGCTCCCCAATGTCACCAGCATGGTATATCACTTGAGTTTTTGATCTTCGCCATTCTAACTGGTATAAGGTGGAATCTCAGGGTCATTTTGATTTGATTTTATTGATGTCTAGCAATGCTGAACATTTCATTGTGTTTCTCAGACATTAGAGATTCTTTTGTTGAAAACTCTGTTTGGATCTTACCCCATTTTGAAAATTGGGTTATTTGGTTTGTTGGTGTTTAGTTTTACTATTTGCAGATGATATGATAGTGTATGTAAGTGACCCTCCCCCCAAATTTCTACTCTTTTATGACATTTGGTCATCAAAGAAACCTGCAAAAAGATGTGATTCTACAAGTGGAGAAATGTCGATTTCTGTTGTTTGTAAGCCCATGGAATCAACTGCAGAAAGGCACACAGGGAAGTAGGAGCATAAAGAATTCTACTGGTCACATGGCTGAATACATATCACAATGGTGATTCATATCACAATAGAGAAATATGTTTTACGGCCAGTCATATCATTTCAACTTTACATCTGTTCACTATGCATGTAAGGACAATGGTGCATCTGACTTTCATTGGTGTATACACTATGGCTTTCAATATAAAATTTCATTTCAATCTGACACCAAAGCACATATTTAGCCAAACTTATGAGTCTTGTTATATTTGTAGCAAATGCAGTTTTATCATGTTTTGCGTAAGTGTTTGGGGGGGGGGGATTATGCAGACTTTAAATACTTTATTGACTGCAAGTTCTGCATATATAAGCAGCAATTACATTAAATTTAGTTGAAGTTTTACTTTATATGTATTTATAATTTTAGCCATTTATGGTCTTTAGTAAATATGAAATTATTGTTAAAAGATAAAATAGTGTACCCTGTCCAGAAACACATTATAATGCTATAAGATCAGTGAGTTAGTAAGGTCACATGGCCAGATGAAATTTGGAGAACGACCTAATAAAGTTAACCCTTTTCTTGTACTTGATGTCTTCAAGCACCTGTACCCAATGAGATCAAGGCTATCTCGAAGCCCTGGGCAGGGAGCGGCAAGGGGTGGTGGATGGGGAGGGGAACACCCTTATAGAAGGGAAGGAGGAGGGGATAGGGGGCTTATGGGCAGGAAACCAGGAACTGGAATAACATTTGAAATGTAAATAAGAAATACCCAATTAAAAAAAGAGAGAAAAAAATATAAATAAAAAATATCCAATAAAAAATAAACTCTGCAAAAAGAAAAAAAAAAAGAAAAAGAAAGAAAAAAAGAGTAAATTCTGGAGTGAAGCCTGATGGTGCTCACCTGTAACCAGAGAACGTGGAAGGATGAAGTTCAAGAATAATGAGTTTGAGGAAAACCTGTGTTACAGACCAAGAACTTGGAGGAACAACCAAAACTAAAAACAAGAAGTAAATTCTGTCTCTAATGTTAGAATCTGAAAAGCAAAAGCCTGTCTGTCTTTATCTCTAGACACAGAATTAGAAGATATAAACACAAACAGCTCTTCTAAAAAAAATTGATAACAATAAAATGTTATCACACCATTTATGGTTTCTTGTCCTATATATTTCATTGAAAATATTTTATTAAAATATATCATTCTGTTTCATGTAGATGCAGTTTATTCATTTTATTATTAAAAATATACTCCCGTGTTTTTATATCAAGATATATTCATATACTCTTGGTTGTTTCTAGATTTTCCTGGTTCAGCACTACAGTTAAAATGAATGTATTACATCTCCTTATGCATGTGAATATTCATAGAGTTTCCCTGGATTACATGTCTAGATATGGAATTTCTAAACTTTATAAAATATGTGTTCGAATTTTTTGATAAAGTCAAATCATTTTCAAAGAATTTGTAAAATTTAACACTGCTGCAGTATAAATTTTCCTACTCAAGTTTTAATTTTCAGATATCTTACTCATTGTCCATTTAGAGTATTAAATTGCATAGTATTTTATTCATAATCATGATTTTTGCTTGGTAGAGCGGTTATCATTACCTATTTATTATTGTATCCTTTTCTTGTGCTATGTTTGTTTTATTTTCATATCTTTTAAAACCTCTTCTGTTTGTTTGTCTTCTTTCGTGTTTTCAAAAGTTCTGTGTATAAACATCATATGATAACATCTGTGCATTTGCTAAAGTAACTTCCTTGAGCAGGAAAGATGGCTCAATGATTGACAGTCTGACCGTGTGAACCGAGGAACTGGGTTCTGATCTCGTCACTCACATTGAAAGCTAGGCAAACTGGCACACATGGCTTTAGAAGCAGAAAACAGAAAGATCCCTGAACTCACTGGTCAAGAAATCCAGCCAAGCCAGGTCGTTCTACCTTTGATGATTATCTCAAAAATAGAAGTAGAGAGCATAAGAGGGAGAGGTCAATGTCTACTTCTGGCAGCCACATGAATCTTTATGCATTTACACAGCAAATCAAGATATAGATAAGAAAAAATCTATAGGCTGTGATTTATATGATATATATACATACATATATATACATATATATATCCTATGTTAATAATTATACTTTCTTTTCATCAATAAAGAATCACCAGGTAAATATAATAATACAACTTCAATGAATTATTGGGTTTCTTTTCTTGCAAAAGGAAAAATATACCTTTGACAGTAAACTGTAAATGACCCCATGACAGTACGGGATTTTGTGTGGTATTTCCCAACGTTGATGTCACACCCTAGGAACATGTATTTCTATGCTTAAACTTATTAAGATAGCTATAAATTAAAAGACACAGGCAGATGCCTGTGTATCCGGCATTCAGAAAGCAGAGAGAAGATGACAGTTTGAAGTTGCCCTTTGCTACATAGTGAGCTCTTGTAGCTTGGCTTCTATATTGAGAATGAGTATAATTCAGAAGAAAGAAAACCCAAAAGGGGATAAGGTGTATTTTTACCTACTTTGCCTCTTTTTCTATTATCTTTATTGAAAAGTATTAGCACTAGAATCTATCAAGCGAAGTCATTTTTTGCTCTTTATTTTCGAATAGATTTTAGTTCCTAGAACTTTTGTACATTGTTCTATGTATTTTAAGTAACACAGATCTCCTCTTTCTGATTAACAAAATATACTGTATCAGATTACAGATGTTAGAAAGAAACTTTTGCATCCAAGAACATAATGCTTTATATTTTAAAGTCCGCTTAAGTGGATTTATTTTTAGTTTAGTTTAGTATTTGATTGTTTCGTTTCAATTTTGTCTTTCTTTTCATTTGCTTTCATTCTGTTTTACTTTTGTTCGAAAACAGGAAATGATCCTCTGCCAAGGGCAAACATGTTGAATTTAGTTTAACATCACAAATCTTGGAATTTTTGAGTAAGTCCTCAAATGGATACAATCTTTATTAATTATATTGTTTGGATAAAAATAGAGAGGCATGGCTAGCTTTGTGTTTCCAGCCGTCTGATTTAACATCTCTGCATTTTTCCTGGCATTGCTACTACCTGACTCCTTTGTGGGTATAGTCTGTCAGTGACAGCAAGGTAAATTCCTAACTCAGCTTAACATAAACATTTTCTCCAAAGAAATTATTTCCATATCGCTCCTGGTTTTCTTCTTGGCATTGAAAGAGCAATGCCCTTCCACACACCTTTTCCCACGTAATCACCTGTCCCTGATTTGAAATAACAAAGAGCTGCACATTGTACCTCCTGTCCGGAATGTGCCTGGCTCAGTGCTGTGATTTATGACCTGAGCATCCGACACTCTCCATATATTATCAAGGAGGCCTTAAATAAAAGCAAACACAAGCTTGTGATAGAAAACCTTGTCAACACACATGAAATTAAACACATACATGCTCTAACGTGCGGTTTTTCCTTTTTTATTTCGACTTTTAAAATGATTAAGATAGGTAGACATCCGTGCTGGATAGGATTTCACATTTCAAACCTGAGATTGGAAGGGAATCTTCCCACAAGGAGAAGGCACAGGATATTTAGGAGAGTATCCGCTTGGTTTCTACAAGGACATGGTAAGGGCTAGATTGGGCTCTCCATGGTCTGTAAACTACTCGCACCATCATTAACCACAGGGCTAGAATGCCTCATTCCAGATGCTCTGGCCAATGGACCGTAAAATTGCGAAGCATTTCGGGCCAAGCCCAAGATTTTAAAAGCCCCCACCCCTCTCCTCTCAACAGTCTAACCCCCAATTCCCTCTGAAAAGCTGCTCATTATTCTTCCTCTGTCCCCTGATCTAAGCAAAAGAAACCCTTCTGGAATCAATTAGAAATGTCTGCCCTTGATGAGGTTTGCACGTGAGTTTAGAGCTGTGAGGCCGTGGTAGTGGCGGCCAACAGCTGCATTTTCGGGTGGTAAAGTCTGAGGAGGAATTTTCCAGGGTTTATTTACCATCATAAAATTTTTTTTAATAGGCAAGACATGTTGAGAGACAATCTTGTGTGCCTTTGAAAGTGAAGTTAAATTAGAATTGTATGTTTATTTCATTCATAATGAGGAGAGTGAAGATGTGTACTGGATCTGCCTTTTCCTAAAGAGGCTGTACCCAAAAATTAGACAGTCGAATAGGGGTATTCCTGCAGGGGGTGAAAGTGGGGGAGCATTTATTATCTCCTTATTCATATTAATGGCCAGACAAATGAATATAGTCAAGGTTAAAGGAAATCAGAGTCTACTTCCTAAAATAATATGTATTAATAGAACACCTTATTTATTTATAGATGTCAATTTACATGTGATTTAGGTTTTAACATTACTCAATTAATATACTGCCACATAATAATGAAAAATTATTGATCCACATTGCACCTTAACTGCTAACACTTTTGAGTTCTACATACATACACACATACATGCCTAATTCATACAGAGAAATATGCATACATATGGAATAACATTTAATTTGAACTTTAGCAACCTTCCTGGCCTTATCTCTCCTCTGGTATGGTACAGACATACTTACTGGAAGTCTAATTTTATTTCTTACACTGTCTAAAGAAATCATTTGTTTCAAGTGAGGATTTTATTACTGCATCGATCATTTTATTCCACCAGGAAATGATATCAACTCTCTTTACTGTCCAGTCACACCATTCAGCATAGCGTTTTAGTTCCTAGATATGCCTTATAATCAAATTGGAAATGAATTAGATGTTTTTGTTTGCATTTTATATGTATGTGCATTGTCCTACATGAACATATGTATGCATACTTCATACTTTCAGAACCAGAACAGGGAATTGGGTTCCCTGGAACTGGGGTTATGAGGGGTTGTAAACTATCTGATATAGGGGCTGGGAATTGAATCACCAAGTTTTGCCAGAGCTACAAGTGCTCTTAAATGCTGAGATATCTATCCAACTTCCCAAGTTAAACTTACTATCATTGCTGTTACTCCATAAAATAGGTCTACTGCTGTCCCACAGTAATTGGGATGTGTAGTACTACGCCCCCTCTTGTACTGTCTATTTATTTCAAAACAACAACAAAAATAAGCTTAAATTTAAATTCTTGGGAAGACTCATGTAGACATTTGCCCATGATAAATTTGATTTCTAAACAGAAGAGTGATAGGTAGTATAATTGTATGAAAGTCTAATGCCTGCCACTCTGAGATAAAAATGGCTAACAGTCATTGTGTGCCTAAAACATTCCAGAGTAAAGTACTGCATACAAAGAACAATAAGAAAAAAGGAATTACCTTTAAAAACAACGCACCATTTATGATTTTCCATATCCAGAAACATTCAGCATGTCATCGATAATCCAGGCTGCCTATAGTTAAGATAAAAAAAATTACATAGAGTCCTCAAACATATTCTAGAATTTACCTTTCAAATAGTTACAACATAGAAATCTTGAACAATATATCCACCCCCTGTAGAGTATTTCATACATGATCTTTCTTAAAGATATTCACATCTTCAAGAAAATTTGTTCACTAAAACCTCAGTACTTAGAAATAGCCTGAGAGACAATGGCAAACAAAGTCATGAAGTCTAAAATGGGAGAAAACAGAAATCTGCTTCTCTGACTCTGCTATGACAGGACTTCCAGCAGACGAAGCAACAATAGTGTCCAATGGCGCTGGGCAGAGCAAGGCACAGAAAACCAGCAGCTCATGCAGTTACTTGTCAAAACGTTCAACGTCACTCATAAATTTGTTCTTCACTTAGTATGTTCTTTATACACTTTACAGAATCCAAAGTCATTGGTAAATGCATAGTTTCCTTTATTTTTTAACATTTGATTTTTTTGTTGGATATTTTTATTTACATTTCAAACATTATCCCCTTTCTCAATTTCCCATCCACAAACCGCCTATCCCATCCCCTTTCTCCTTCTTCTATAAGGGCGTTCCCCCCACCCATCCACCCACCCCTTCCCAGCTCCCCGCCCTGACATTCCCCTACACTGAGGCGTCCAGACTTGGCAGAACCAAGGGCTTCTCCTCTCACTGATGCCCAACAAGGCCATCCTCTGCTACATATACAGCTGGAGCCATGTCTCTGTCTATGTTTACTTTTCAGATGGTGATTTAGTCATTGGGAGCTCTGGTTGGTTGGTATTGTTCTTCTTATGGGCTTGCAATCCCCTTCAGCTCCTTTAATCGTTTCTCTAACTTCTCCAGTGGAGACCCTGTTCTCAATCCAATGACTGGCTGCTAGCATTAACCTCTGTATTTGCCATGCTCTGGCAGAGCCTCTCAAGAGACAGGCTTTTGTCAGCATGCACTTTTTAGCATCAGCAGTTTTGTCTTGGTTTGGTGCCTGTATGTCTATGATTGGAAGCCCAGGTGGGGCAGGCTCTGAATGGCCATTCCTTCAGTCTCTGCTCCAAACATTGTCTCCATATCCTCTCCTATGAACATTTTTGTTCCCCCTTCTAAGAAGGACTGAAGCATCAGCACTTTGGTCATCCTTCTTCTTGAGCTTCATGTGGTCTGTGGATTTTATCTTGGGTAATCTGAGCTTTTGGGCTAATATCCACTTATCAGTGAGTGCATACCATGTGTGCTTTTTGTGATTTGGTTACCTCACTCAGGATGACGTGTTCTAGATCCATCCATCTGCCTATGAATTTCATGAAGTCATTGTTTTTGATAGCTGAGTAATATTCCATTGTGTAGATGTACCACAATTTCTGTATTCATTCCTCTGTTGAAGGGCATCTAGTTCTTTTCAACTTCTGGCTATTGTAAATAAGGCTGCTATGAACATAGTGGAGCTTGTGTCATTGTTATATGTTGGAGCATCTTTTGGGTATATGCCCAAGAGAGGTATAGCTGGGTCCTCAAGTAGTGCAATGTCCAATTTTCTGAGGGACTTCCATACTGATTTCCAGGGTGGATGTAACAGCTTGCAATCCCACCAACAATGGAGGAGTGTTCCTCTTTCTCTACATCCTTGCCAGCATCTGTTGTCACCTGAGTTTTTGATCTTAGTCATTCTGACTGGTGCGAGGTGGAATCCCAGGATTGTTTTGATTTGCATTTCCCTGCTGAGTAAGGATTTTCAACATTTCTTTAGGGGCTTCTCAGCCATTCAATATTCTTCAGTTGAGAATTATTTGTTAATTCTGTACCCCATTTTTTAATCAGGGATATTTGATTCTCTGTAGTCTAACTACTTGAGTTCTTTGTATATATTGGATATTAGCCCTCTATCGGATGTAGGATTGGTATCCTTTTATATTGGTGGCATCTTATACAGGCTCAAATTCCCATCAAAATGCCATAATGTAAATCTTTCTGGGAAACCTGGAATATATGCACAGCACAATACGTTAACTTTTCCTGTATTTATCTCTGACAGTTTTAGTTTAGCCTTGAATATTTACTTCACTCTGATATATCACAGACACACACACACACACACACATACACACACACACACACACACACACATATATATATATATATATACATACATATATGCATAAATGAGAGACCTTTCTAACCCTATTTTCATATTTAGGAGTCCATGCTAGGTGTGTGATTTTAAAAGAACAAAGGGTAAAGGTCTTCTGTTGCAAATAGTTTTCTTGATAATGTGTGATAAGTATTCCTGTGGTTATAGAAAATGTTTAAAGATTGTCGTTAGGGATAATGTTGGATTAGTAAATTAGCACTTGCAGATTCTTTTCCAATAACCATTCACTAACCACTCCCATAAGAACTTGGTGTCTCTACCACCAACCAGTAAACCAGGTTCCAAGTACTAGGCCTGGTTTCCCTCTTGTCGACTAGGTCTTATCTTTGCATCAGATGGAAACCACTACAGAAAATTACAACCAAATAAAATATCCCTACACATCTGTAGCAAATATGCAACTTGGTCTTCATGGGGCTGCCCTACCAACTGAAACAGGGCAGTCAGGGTCTCAGATTCCTACCATTACTTCCCTTCTGACTATCTGGTTGAGCCTCAGTTGGAGAGGATGTACCGAGACCTGCTAGGACTAGATGCCCAGTGGTACCTAGGTGAGGAGAAGGGGTGGGAGAAGTGTGGGGAGGGGCTTGTAAGAGTAGAACTGGGAAGAAAGGAGAGAGGGGGCTGAGATTTGAATGCAAAGTAAGGTTATAAAAAGCATAAAAAAGCAGCTTTGGAGCCAAGTCCCAATGTATACATATACAAAACTATACTATACCTACCTGTCAGGAAAAATTGCAGAAGAGGGGATAGGGAAAAAAGATTTTAAGAGTTAGAGATCAGGAAATTTGATGCGAGATTGTGTCTCCTAGTAATATCAGAAATATTATACCCACAAAATCTCACAAACATGACTGTACAAGCATGAACTGTACAAAAAGAAGAAAAAGAAGAATAGGATGAGGAAGAAAAAGAGAAGGAGAAGGCGGAGGAGGAGGAAGAAAAGGAGGAAGAGGAGGGAGGGAAGAGGGGAAGGGAGGAGGAGGGAGAGGAGGAGGAGGAGGAGGAGGAGGAGGAGGAGGAAGAAGAAGAAGAAGAAGAAGAAGAAGAAGAAGAAGAAGAAGAAGAAGAAGAAGAAGAAGAAGAAGAAGAAGAAGAAGAAGAAGAAGAAGAAAGAATGGCAATGCCAAAGTGGATGGAGACCACCATGGGGTCTCAAACCTATACTCACACTATAGGTAATTGAGTGAAACTGAGAGTGGGAGAGATCTTCCCCATGAAGAGCAGATAGATTAGTGGTTCAGTTTTAAACCCTGAGCTCTGAAAACATAGAAAATAATATGATCTGGACTTAATAGGGTAAATTTAGAAATATTTATGTATATACATATATACATGTAATGACAATTAATGAAAAAGTCATGAATCTGAAAGAGACTGGAGAGGGGTATATGGAACAGTTTGGACGGAGGAAAGGGAAGGGAGAAATATGACTATATCATAGTCTCAAAATTTTAATGAATATAATATACATTTTAAAACTTTTAAAAAGATAAAATTTACTGTTATTTCATACTTATATAGTTATCCTGTGGAGAGGAATGTATTACAGGGGCTCTGAAAGGAGTGAGGTTGGCAGTTGGTCATGACATTTCCTGCTTTACTGGATATAAGAACATGGAAAACTCAGCTGAGGTGATACTGGTCCTGAAGATGTTCTGGATGCACTCAGCACCATGTCAATTCATACCTGAAAATTAATCCAAATAACTGAATAAATGAAAGCACATAATAGAAAACCAGTTTTCTTGCTCTAAAGTCACATTAGGAAGCTCCTTAGTGGCGAAGAGAGAGTTCACAAGGTCTCAAGTCAGGGGAAATAATTGAGATTTCCAAAAATGAGCCTGGAACTAATTTACAATTGAGGGAATATTGGAATATTGGAAATTAGCACACCTTGGCCAGTTTCTTTGATTTAAATGACTGAGTCTGTAGGAAAGCTTTTAGAGAATCTTGGTGCCAAGAACTGTTGATAAGTGTGCAGAAGGAACATTCAGTAAGAAGAGGTTATTATCCATGTGCCTTCAGTAACAGCTGCCAGAGGCAGATAGCTGTTCTTTTTCCTTATAAAGTCGCAGAGATGTCATGGAGGTGTCACTCACAAAAAGAGATCTCAGTGTGAGTCACATCAATATTCTCTAATAAACACGTTGAAACGTTTAATCAGAATGCATCAGGCAGATTTGCTTCTCCATATTTTATTAGTGATACTGTGTGGAAATCACAGTGCAACCCAGCTTTTTGTTTTTGTTTTTTTTTTATTTTACTAAATGTTTTTCAGATGGTTCCTGATTGCTCTTGGTGACGTTGTATATAATTTCTACTTACTGTTGACTTCACTCTACCATTTAAAAATAAAAACACTACTTTATTCTACCTGAAATGACACTGGTACCTCAGGTTTCTTTTATTCCCAGAAGAACCTTTGAGGACGATGTTTACCTTTTAAATTTCTAATCCACTCCCCATATGAAGAGACTTTGAAAAATAAAGAACTCTTTTCTGTGTTTTATGGGAATGAATATAAAGAAATCTAGTCATAGTTATGACACATTTGAAAAGTGCTGCATTCATATAACCATAGGGCACACTGCACTGTGTTTCCTTTGACCCAGCATTCCCCACTTCCTTTCTTTTTCATATGCCACTCTTTCGTCAGATGTTCAATGTTTTCTTGGGGTGGAGAAGATTTTGGAGATGAAATTCATGCCTTCATTCCCACATGCTCTCTGTCAATGAGCTGGACTCTGTCCTGGCTATCAGCATTCTCTTCTAGCGATATCTCCCCCTTTTCCCTTTGATCATTTTCAGTTTTCTCTCACGCAATACAAATTTGCTTACCTATTTCTGCCCAGTACTATCCTAAGTCATCTGCTATATAATTCCTTATCAATGTATATTGATAGCAGATTCTCCAGAGAGGAGACTCTTTTGAAGGTAGAATGGGCTCATGAGGATGCACTTGGGAGAATGAAAGTCTGCTCAAAGAAGCTAAGCTTCCCATTTGAATTGCATATCAAGGGTTTTCTGCATTCTCATCACTTCAGATGATCCCTCTCACAGACTCCCATTCCTGATAACTACCCATGTCAGGAAAGACATAAGGAACAACAGTTTACCTGCAGAAAGGCCTTTAGAGATCAAAATCCATGAATAAACTTTACTTTCATTTTTTAATTAAAATGTTAACTCATTTTTAAAATTCAACACCTAAGTATTATATTTCCATCATTTCCACCATCCTGTCTCCCACCTGAGAATTTTACTTTCTAAGCGTAACAGGATAAAGTAACTACCTTTGCCATAAAGACAGGTCTGATCTTGTGTCAAAGCTGTGATGCTAACAGACTGTTCAACTTAGCGACTCACGCCTCTGAGGCAAAGGCAGAAATAAACCTCTCCACTCGTAAGCTAAATCCAGTCCGTATGTATGGTTTACCTGCACAGAATTACTTTTTAGAATTTAAAACTATATTGAATGAACTGAAAACGTTAGATCGAAAGGTTTTAAAAATCACAGCTGAATGTGATTGTTTTTAAAGTTTAAGGAAAACCTGTCCTTCCCACCCCCCAAGAGTCAACATTCTTCTTAACTTTCCCCAAACATTAAATGCTTGGAGCTATTGTTTCTTCGTTTTGATGTGAAGTACAGAATAAATATGCACACTGCTCATAAGTTTATATGTGCATGCAATGTGACCAAGGGCGAGATGATCCTTTTAAGCACAAGAAAGACACAAGATATTTTGGAAAATCCCATTGTTTTATGAGGTTTGGTTATCACTTGTCTACAGTTTGTTTGAATATAGATGGTTGATAACTGAATGTTATAAGACTACAGAAGGATGACCAAAATGCGGATGCTTCACTCCTTCTTTAAAAGGGGAACAAGAATATCCTTGGGAAGGGATACGGAGGCAAAGTTTAGAACAGAGGCTGAAGGAACGCCCATTCAGAACCTGCCCTACATGTGGCCCATACATATACAGCCACCCAATTAGATAAGATGGATGAAGCAAAGAAGTGCAGGCCGACAGGAACTGGATGTAGATCTCTCCTGAGAGACACAGCCAGAATATGGCAAATATATAGGAGAATGTCAGCAGCAGACCACTGAACTGAGAACGGGACCCCTGTTGAAGGAATCAGAGAAAGGACTGAAAGAGCTTGAAGGGGCTTGAGACCCCATATGAACAACAATGCCAACCAACCAGAGCTTCCAGGGACTAAACCACTACCCAAAGACTATACATGGACTGACCCTGGGCTCCAACGCATAGGTAGCAATGAATAGCCTAGTAAGGGAACCAGTGGAAGGGGAAGCCCTTGGTCCTGCCAAGACTGAACCCCCAGTGAACGTGATTGTTGGGGGGAGAGCGGTAATGGGGGAAGGATGGGGAGGGGAAAACCCATATAGAAGGGGAGGGGGAGGGGCTAGGGGTATGTTGGCCTTGCAACCGGGAAAGGGAATAACAATTGAAATGTAAATAAGAAATATCCAATTTAATAAAGATGGGGATAAAAAAAGACAGAAGTATTTTTCTACTTATAAAGTGATGTTATAAAGTTAGAGCATATTGGGTAAAATAGGACAAAGTTAAACAATAAATGCTTTAGAAACACTTCAATGGTTTGGCTACGCTGAGACCCTATAGTTTGCCAGGTCAGGACTGCGTTCTGGAGGACGCAGTCTTCGCGGAGAAATTATGTACTAGAGAAGGCTTTAATTCTTTCAGGCCATATATCTAAGGTGAGCTGGCAAATAGAAGAAAAGGAAGTTGTACATCCCTGTGACTTTTAAGTTGTGGAAATAAATAAGGCTTCTTCTCATAGTTTAAAGAAGCTAGTTAAAACCTGAGGTAAACACGTAGGGAGAGCTAACTCCTTTTCCAATGCCATCAGTTGAGCTGTTTAAAAATTGGCAGCTTTTCTTTGCACAAATGCCTGCATCCACAAGCAGTTTTTGATGGAGACACAGAAATAAATGTTATTCATAAATTTTGTACATTTAGATATGACACGCAATTGCTAGAGCATTCAATATAAACAAGTGGAGATAATTTTAAAACATAAGAATGTATGGCTCAAATCACACAACTGGTGTCATACTAAAAATCAGCATTAAATTAAAATTCTCAAAAGTGTATATTGCATATAGCCAACCATGGTTTTAGATTTTAATGTTGAATAGTACTTTTTTGTTACCGTCTTCTCTTCTATTGCACTGCTGGGTTGTACTGAATGTAACTTGTGTGTGTGTGTGTGTGTGTGTGTGTGTGTGTGTGTGTGTGTGTATGCACGTGCATGTGCGTGTGTGTCTGTGTATGATGTGTTTTACATGACAGCCTAAGGACAGAAGACTAACACATGTCCTGTTTACATTTGAATCTTAAGTTCAACATACTTGAATTGCTATAATGTTTAAATGTTGGAAATAGGTGTTAGGAAAAAATGAGTACACAAAGACCAAGTTATTTACTAAATAAAATACTTGGGACCTGGACCAAATAGTATGGTTACCTCTTTCTCAGTGGAGTTTGAGTGATTACATCTGGCTTGGCAAAAGTGGTTTGGTTTATCTTATTGTAGAATCCATGTAATGCTTCTATTATACTGTTTACATTGCTGATTGAAAACTAATATACAGTATATCCAGTTCGAGTTGTCTGTTTCCAGGATAGCTTTTGTATGGCAAAGAATCTTCCCATTGGATTGTAAAACATACCTGAATTTAAGACCCTTTTAAGTATACCTATCATAAAAGACCATTTTTCTTTCTATTAAAAATGTTCTTAATTGATCATTCCTGTTTATGCAAGGAACCATTATGTTAGAACATTTGGGAAGAATTAGGTTACTGTTATTGAAGCATCCATGTGCTATGTCTGTTCCATTTACTGGAACTAAAAGATCCACTCGTCACTCATGTGCCCAGGAATACCAATTCAGTATCAGTTTTGTGAGGAAACCATCATCATAGTGGCTATGGGCAGAAAGGCAGAACTCATACAAATCTATTTGGGTTCAGACTTTGATATTTACCATATGTATGAATATTGTGTGAATTTTAACCCTTTTGGGGAACTCCTGATGAACTATTGAAAGTATCTAATTGAACGTTTTTAGTAAGGATCTTAGCTTACATCTAAATATTTAGCATTTCTGTATGCTTTATAGCAATTTTAAATAGTAAATACGAAATGGTGGAAGTATTAATAGTTGCTAGTTGTTATTGCTCACGATCAGTAGAAGAATTATATCAGTATCAGGAATTAATACAAAGTAAGGAGAAAAGACAAACAAGCAATTACACATCATACCAGTCTTTTAGTATCGAAGAGTTATGGCAATAATATTTGATAAGTACTGTATTAAAATGATTCACAGTATTATATTAGGGAGCATAAACATATCCATAACTGTGATGGGTAGCAAAATTTCCAAGGTGGATGTTGTGTAAGCAGGAGTTCACCCTGACTTCTTCACATTTTAAAGACATGAGAGGCAGTACCCAAACCAAGTAGCGTCATTTAGAGATTGGAAGAGAAAAACAAATAACTAACAAGGTAGGAAACTGAGAATGTTGCTATACAGCCATAGCTTTGAGTGAGGATTTTGAAAAGGCAAAGGATGGAATTAGAAAAACTAAACAAAATTAACTCCAGAAAAAATTGTCTATGGATGAAAAACATACGGAGAATGCCACTGGTGCGTTTTAAGACGAGAGCATATTTTATTGGATGGGCTTTTTAGTATAATCATCAAAGTAGCTTTATAAAGAAGGAAAAGGCCGAGGAGGCCATGAGAAAGGAAACACATCAGAAATGTGTTAGAGCGAGTCCAGCAAGAGATAGAAGCAGCCAGAGGGAAGTCACTCTAGAGGAGTGGAGTCCCACGATCACGAAACTGAGAAACTGTAGATAATTTGTCTGATTTCTCACACTTAATTCTTTGCCTCTCAGGAAAATACAATCTCACCTTGGCCAAAAGTAATAGAATCAAGAGAGAAAGAATGTCAGCAAACAAATAAAATTCAATGCCTTTGTCAGTTTAGTGATACATTCAAACCGCTCAGACTCATTAAACTACCCAGGTAGACCTAGCATGTTTATTAAACAGAAGGTTGTCTTTTGACAGTCAAGAAAATCTGTGCCCATATATAAATTAAAGTTATATTTTTACTCATGGGAGAAGTTTTAGACCTGAAAATGTTTACACTATTTTAATTCCAGCAATATCACTGCTGTATTAGCATTGCATAAAGCACTTAAACTCCAAGATATATACATATATATATATATACATATATATATATATATGCACTTCATTTATGCAGTAAAGGATAGTGGTTACTATATACCATGTCTTAGACATAGTTATCAAAATTTTGTTTCATTTTTTGAATGGAATACCATATTTTTTATTTACTCTCAAGTTTGGAGTTCTGCTTTTTAAATTTGTGTTAGCTGTAGGAGCTGGAAACTTTCTTTTTTCCTCCCTTCCTTCCTCCTTCTTTTCTTTCTTCCTCCTTCTTTTCCTCTCTTCCGCCCACACAGAACCTTTCAGTTGCTATTTAAGCAAGTTTTCTGTCACTAAGCTGCCTTCTGAGTCCCCAGAGTTTCTATGTTTAAGTCCCTATGTCTATAAACGGAGAATACCTTTGTCTTCAGTAAGTTCTGTGCATAGTTAAAGAAAGACTTATTATTGAACACTTATTATTTTCTCTGTGTCCATGAATGGATGTAAATTTCAGCTTGTTAGCTTTGCTCCTTTAACCTACCTGAAGGGCTGGTTTTACCCACCATTTCAGGAGCAGTAAACAGATCACTTTGGTCACTTCCCATGATTCATGATCACTTTGCAAGGCAGGCAGTAAGCCAACATGAATCTTTTCCTATTACTATTGGATCCTATTACTTCAAAGCCAAAGCTGCAAGTGTGGTGGCCATGTCATTCCCAACCACATGCAGGTAAAATGAAACATCAGGGAGGTAAAGCAAGGAAGTGGCTGACCCAATTTGCACATGTCTCCAGTCAATGATCTTTTTGGAATTTGTGCTTGTGAGTTACTTTTCTTTACTGGATGGTAATACATTTTGAATAACTTCAATACCATAACTGCCAATAAAATAAACTGTATCTATTAAAATTTCTTTTCACATTACTCAAAACTTTTCGTTTCATCTCAACTTTTGGGCTTGTCTAAATAGTATTTTATATTACTTAAAGATATACAATGCTCAGATAAAAAAATAGCAAATATTTGAGATAGATCTTGATTGTTACAATGTGATTTTGAAAACTTAATTAATAACAACGGTGATTTTAAAAGCCTGTGCTTATTAATACTAAGATAATTTTCTGCAAAAGTTACTAAGGAACAGGCATCAACACATTTGTAACTAAAGGTCGCAAAGACACATTGTTTTTGTGCTTGAACAAAAAAGTATGTTAAAAAGTATCAACTCATGTGCTTCATATGTCTGTGAGGTGATTACGGGGTTAATGACATGAGTGAGAAGACTTTCCTTAAATGCGGTCACAGTTCATAGTCCTTGGACCAACAGAACAAAGGAAAGAGTCAGCCCAGGGCTTGATTTCCCCACTCTTTGCTTCTTCCCAGGCTTGATGGAACGGTTCTATCACTTGCCTCTTCTCCCACTGATGAGTGTAGACCTCTGAAATCCTAAGCTAAAGTAAAACCTTCTTCCCTTGTTTTACTTTTATTGATGACCACAGAGAGGACAAAAGTAACTAATTGCTGTGCTTTATTAAAAAATAAAAATTATTTTTTTCCAAAAGTGAGTAGCATGATACATATTAACACCATTTTAAGTGGTACCTTCTGGAGCTACATGGGTATCACATTATTTTTTATTTCAATTTTGGTCCATGCAAACATAAAAATATGAAAAATTTCTAAAGTGTAACATGCAGAACATGCTAACCACCTATAAAAGGAGAAAACACCACACTTATTCCATTGTGGTTTCACAGACTCTCTGAGACTTGTGCTTGCTGTCAACTACACTTAGTAAATGTGGAAATGGGTGCTCTGAGATGTAATTATCTCCTCTAAGATCAGACAGTTATAAGGATAAAAATCAGTTCCATAATCTGTCCATGATTTTGCAACTGGACCGCATTCCTATGTGGAGAATAAAGTCATGACTCTCTCTATGGATAAATGAAAACAAACAACAGACTGTCATCTACCTATTTAAAAAATAGACCAATTTTTATATAGGATGCTAGGAGGACAGCAATGTCAATCTCTTGTTCATAAAACAAATACAATTCTGAGTCATTTCCTTGAGGACCATAAATGAACCCTTTGAAAAAAATAATACAGTGAAGCTGCCTGCTCTGGCAAATCCACTTCTGCTTGATGGAAGGGAAGAGGGATGTTAAGGGGTTGAGAATATTACCAGCAAGCCATCAGCACTGTAGCTGGAGATGAATAACCACCTCTCAGGCAGATAGGATTTGGAAGGCTTCAGGGAACAACAATGTATCTTCCCTCCCTTCTCCTGGTTGTTCTCCAAGGCAATGAGCTCTAGCAGGTTCCGTTATTTTCTGACTTTTCTTTTTCAGCCACTGGAGCCACTTTATTTACTAACCATCAACCGTCATCATGCTCCAACGGCTTGGTTTTAGTCCCATGCCCTTCTTTCTTAGCTCATTAGAAACAATTGTCTAGCCCTGTGAGTTTAAATGCCTTCTAAATGCTGTTGACAGCAAGTTTTATAAACCCTGCTCTGTTATCTCCATTGAAATCCAGACATGTGCACCCAATTGCTTTTTTTACTGTACATGCCATGTAGGTCTGGAAATAATAGGAATGTAATTGGAGGTACACGTCTGTGAGACACCCATGAAAATTGATAATCCTGGAGAGACAGGATATGCTTCAGGGTGTTTGTCTGCCCTAACTACAAGTTAGGGGTATAAAATAATTTCAACACTAATCCTTATTATTTTTAAGTTAATTTGTTAGTCTATTTAAAACATTTAATCACTTTATAATTTAAAATAAAAAAGCCCTCTGCTTTGAACTAACACTTGAAGAGAGGGTGGTCCATGGTTAGGGTTAATCTGTCAGAAAGTCAAATTGCTACAAAAATAGACCTTAGTGATATATTTAGAATATAACAATGCCTAATTTTGTTTTCAAGTAAAAGAGGATCAAACCTGTTCATTGAAATCCAGGTCACATTCAGAGGATAATAATAGCAAATAAGTACATGAGTAATGATTAAATAAGTACAATTTGGCTTTAAGTTTTTAAGACATGGTCTAAGTACTAGCATGCATTTGCGATGCACTGCACAAAGAGCAGTAATTGTACATGATATCGTAAGTGCTGTCGGAGTACTTTGTCTACTTGTGGCCCTCATTGCCTTCTCTCTATGGATTATCGAGATAGAAGAAACTAAATCTCGAATACATATAAAAAGAGGACCCACAGTCTTAAAACGATTGGGCTTTCATGAAATTTGTATCCATTTGTATGTGCTTGTTGTCTTTGGTGTCCTGCAGTTGAAAGCTACAAATTTAGCTATTTACCATTGGCTCTGCATCCGTAATTTTTGGATGTAGCAACTTCTACGGCACTTTCATTAATAATGGTTTGTGAAATTTGGTTTTTTAAAAGTACGTCAAAGAGGTATTTAAAACCTCTACATTCTTGCTAAATCACTTGTTGGAATTTAGGGGTATTGAAATAAAGAACTTCTGAGAAAAAGTTTGCCTAATATCTTTCCTTAAAAATGAAGAGTAATAATCTTTACAGTAATTTGAAAAGCATTAACGTAAAAGAACAAAAAGTACTGCATCCCAGTTTGTTACCTTTAATGTCAATAATTTCTCTAAGGGTAGCCTACTCCAGGCATTTAACAAACCAGGCAACATACCTCAGGACTACAAAGAATTCTGGGAGAGAAGGTTTCTCCGGACCTTCAGAGTGGCCTCTACAGTTGCACTGATTTGAATCTGAGTTATGTCAACAATTCCTATGTCAGAGGTTCAGTCCATAAGTTGTGATAAGATTTGGAAATGGTATCACATTTACTAGGGAGGTCTAATAGAGAAAGTCCATCTTGGGGACATGCCCTTCAAGGTGATCTTGGGACCCCAATTTCCTCCCTTCTTTTGCATCCTCTCTTCTCTACAGTAAACATCTTTGATCCTCCATGAGCTCCCATCAAGTTTGCCATATGTTCACAAACAACAGAACCTACTAACAATGGACAGAACATGTTTAAAACGCGGATCAAACTCAATCAGTCCTTTCTAACTTCAAGTTCACTAATTCTGATGTTTTGTGTTAAAAATACAAAACTAACACACCAGTCATGGTATGATCATTCCCAAAGTTGGGGTCTACAGACACATTTTCTCCAGGAGATTGTAACATTTAGGCAGCTGATGATACATTCTCTAGTCATGAAACCACAACTCATCCACCAGTTAGCCCCCTCCATGCTCCTCCATATTCTTGGAGGTAGACGTGTATATTCCATGGCTGAATGTGAGAGAGGTGCTATGTACTTTTTGTTTGGATGAGTGAAATGACGGAAATGTGGAAATGTTTAGGATTAGTGTACTTCCAAGAGAGGGCAAACAGGCTGATAGTTGCAAGGATTCAGAAGAGTCGGAGAACTGGAATCCCGATTCCAGAAGCAAATACAAGTAATTTTATACCACCCTCCCCTGCTACTCACTACGCCCCCTAAGTCCTCCCCTACCTCTCATCCCATCCCACCTCCCACAGACGTATCTTTAGGAAGTATATCTATATTTTACTAATTTAAACTTCGTTCAGGATTTAGTAAGCACAAAATTTTCCAGGTTCCTGTGCCGAAGTTCTACTAAAAACAGAAGCTGTAGAGGCCATTGTTCATCTATAGTTCACATCAGCTCACCACCTTGTTCCCTATTTGTCAATCAGAAATGCGTAGAAAGTTACCTTTTCATTTTAATGTGATGAAAATGCCTTAGAACTTGGTAGAGTAGGTGCTCTCACAAAACATTAACGTATAAAAGTCACAGAATTGTATGTTGAAAATGATTAATTTTATTACATGTGTGTTTTACCTCAGTAATAAAGATCACTAGGGAAATGTAAACTTGCTGTCATAAACTGTCTCCAAATGGTAACGAAAGTAAAATGAAAATAAAATAAACCTCCCTCTATATACAAGAAAGTATTTCTAAGGCACTTCAAAAAGCAGTCTTTTTCATTTAAAATTTCCCCCCAAAGTAGTCCTTTCAACCAAACCAAGTCACTGCTTAATTATAACCACAGATCCTCTGTTATGTCTGCCTTAGAGTCTTGAATTGCCTTGTACAGTTAAGTGACAGGACTGAGAATCCACCAGAGAGAAGCTTCCTCTTGCAACTCAAAGCTGCAAAGGTGTTGTTCAGGTGGCTTGATTTATCTGCCCATGGTGGAAGGGGTTACCAGTGTGGTAGATGTGAGAAACAGCTGGTGCGACTTCTCTGCCTCTGATATGCTGCACTCAAAGGCAGGTGGGGAAGACTGTTAAAGAGATTCTGCCCCTTTGGGCTGCTGCTGCTGCAGTGGCTCCTGCTGCTAGAGCTGGTGACTTTTTTTTTTTTTTTTTTTTTTTTTGCAAACTTATGGCTATCAAGCACTAAGCCTCTGACCAAGCAGGTTGTAACTGCCCCTCCCAACCCCCCTGAAAAGCATAAAAGTTATTCTCTGGGGAAACACAGCATATGTGGTGGAGGTAGTCGTGGCTTTAATCAGCCTTTCCACTACTCTCTTTTTCCAAAATCTCTGGCTCGGCTGGGAAGATCCTGCATGAGTCTGAGAAAAGGGGTTGAGTGAGTGGATTTCATCAAGTATCTCCTTAAGCAGTTCTAGGCCACCAGACAGCTCTGTTTCATGACTTCTTAATGTCTGTGCCACTCCCTGATGTCTGCCTCCCTGCCTATCCTGATTGAGATTCTAAATTATATAACTTATGAAATCTGCTCTATTGAAATATAACTTTTGGCTTAAGGTCTCCTCTCGCATACTTCCAGTATTATTATTTGGCTCCATTTGTTTTGAGAGAGAAGGATTTGGAAAGAGTGAACATGGTCGACGCAAACATCAGAAAGTCCATGGTTAAACTTCCTCCTTGAGAAGCCCTACCTCCACATCTCACAGACTTAGTGAACTGATACTTTGCTGTCCCAATAAAAGGACATAGTAATTTTCTTTCAAGGAAACTTGTTGGCATATGACACCATGATATACATGGCTACATATGTTTGGGTTCCCCTGAGGAAGGCACCAGCATGTTTGACAATTCCACACTTGTTTTTAGATGTTGAAGTTCATGAACTTTAACGAACCAGGTGTCAAATTGTTTTGTTTCTATAGTTTGGAATTCTTACTCTATGGTTAAAAGTGTAAATAAAATCTAGGTCATCTTAATTTATTAAAATATGTATAGGATCTGATAAATAATTATTTAATAAATTCTTTTAAAAAAATCATATAACTTATACAATCTAGTACTTAATGGTGGTATATAAACTGAAAGTAACACAGTTTACTCAGTGACTTAATGTGTGTATCAATGTACACTAAGAATTATAAATATAAATACTTGATATGAATAAGAGCCCATACCCTGACATTCAGAGAATGTTATTGATCTAGTCAACATCACATATTTAAATGAACACTGAATTACTCTCAAGTAATTAGCTTGGGGTACAATTTCACTAATATTTTTATTTGCCATATCCATCTTTCTACATGAATCATTAGGACTGGTTTGAGGATTCCAAGTTAAGGAATAACACGTGGGTATGTTGAAAGTTAATGGTGTATGTTTTTTTTCCGTATTGAGTCAACCGATTTTATAGGAAAGAACAGTGTCCGCCAAATTTAAAGAAAACAAATAAACCTTAAAATAGCATGGCTGTCTTGATTTGGTTGGCACTGAGAATTTCTAAATAAAGAAAAGAACTGGGTGGACATATATCTGTGGTGAGAACACAGCCCGCCAGCCCCGGTTGAGGAGTTTGATAAATTCCTTTTGCTGTCATAATTTGTGCCATGGAATTGAAAGTGTGAATCTCTTCAGGAATGCTCTGAGAATTTTTTTTCTACCTGTGAACTGACTACTTTGTGTGTGAATGCAAGGAACCTTTAAAATGAGCCGAATAGTAGTTGGGTTAGTTTCCTGAAGCAGACAACAAGTTTAAGATTATTGTCTCTTTTTAAAAGGTCCCTAGTCTCTCATTCACTACATTTATTGTTATGTTTATTCTCATGTGGGTACATATTTTTAACATCGCACTAATTCCTCTAAGGACTTGTAAAATTATTTAATTATTTTATATGTTTTAAAGAATTTGATCTGTTTGCATTAACTTAAAGATAACTATTTTTGGTAAGAAATCATAATATTATGGCTTTCTAGTAGAACCACAAATGAAGACAGGTAATGCATCTCGAATGTGTTGCTACTGTGTTATGTAAATTGTAGATACACATGCAAAAATACATTTGCACATGCTATAATAAATCTTAATGTTAACTGGTATGCAGAGAATATTTCGAAGGTAGTGCTGGCCAGACACAAGTCATTTGGCAAAGCCTTTGCCTAGTATATATTTTTCAGGGCTGTCTGCACAAAGATGCTGGCACAGTTGCCATAATTTCTATTCCAGGTGATGGATTTCTGTCCAAGTAAGCGAGTGACTAAATATTTTCCGGTGGAATCTAGGCACCGTAAAATCACTGAAGCCAAATAAAAAAAAAGTTGTCGACCTTTCTAAAAAAGTAATTATAATAGCTTTGCATACCACTATGACAGAAGGAATATTTCCACTTAGATCACTAAATAACAAATGAGTGGAACCTCATTAGGAGAAATGGGGACTAGAACAAATGTGCAGCCAATATGTCCTTTGATCAACATGAATAAATATCTTATTGCATTTTTATGCATTTCCAAAACAATCTTCCTAAACCTTAACAGTATCTGAGTGCATAGATTCCACATGCCATTCTGTCAAAGACAAGAAATCCAATCTGAACGCATTAAAATTCTGGGTCATCACTTGAACAGAAAAGCGGTTTTAGAGCTAGGACACTTTGTGTTTGTCGATCTCTGGGACTCTGAGCAGGTCACAGAAGGAAATGCCTCCCAAAGTGATAGGAAGATGTGACTGTCTGTTCAGAAGTACAGCAGAAATCTAGCATCTCTTCCTCCGCTTAAATCCAAACAGAGATTTAATTGTGGTGCATGTCATTTCTTACTTTCCACAAATCTGAATGAGTGGAAGAATCTGTGAATTTATAGGCAGGTTTTACACTCCTATTGTTTCCAATGCAGCACATGGGAAACACAGCACTGTGCGCTGTAATTCAGCTTTAATGATGGAACACTTGGTTTCAGTCAATCGTCGAGGGCTGCAAGTGACATTGTTTTTTAGCTTCAGACATTGCACGTAACTTAGCAATTATATTACAGCTTTCAATAATGGTTGTTGGCGGGATATCTGTGAGTGAAGTCATAGCAATTTTGAAAGAGAAAGCTAATAAAAATACACCTGCCTTGTAGTGGAAAGTGAGCCTTTAATATCTCTGCTTTGAAGTCGGGCAAAGCCTTTGGTATTAACTAACGTATTATGATGGAGGAATAATCCTTTGCCCTGGGGGAAAGCAAGACATTGAAGTCGCAACAGATTGTTAAGTTTCTAATGACCCCAGGGTTCAGTCACTTGATAATCATAAAAGAATAGAATGAGGTGATGATTTCTTAGCACTACAAAGATATGACTATTTGAAAACACTTCATGGTGATTATAAATAAATAAGATAGCATGTGAATGTTTCTTAAAAGTGACTCAGTAACTGTGTAAATGGTTTTTGACCATTCTCTGTAATTGTTAAAGACCTCAGAATGGTTTAAAATTATCATTTCCAAATGATGCTGGCAGTTTCAGATTTGCTGTGCTCATTCTTCTTTAATTCCTTTACCTACTTCTCTTTGTGGTTTGAAATGTCATTTGCTGATAATTATTTACATATGGAAGATCGTGGGAAAGCATTGGTGTTTGTGGCCCTTGCTTTTGTAACATCTAGGGAGACAGTGTACTTGAAATCCCTTTGGTTTCTAGGAACTTTTCTCCTTCACCTGGTAATTTGTTTCCTGCAAAATTATTTGGCTTACTTGTACTAGTAACAATCTTTTATTAAATTTAAAATATAAGTCTAATCTGAATATTAACATTACTGCAGAAAACATGTTATTAATAAATACAACAGGAATTTGAAAATCTTGCACAGTGAATGACCACAACAAATTATCATTCTTCACATATTTTTTTTTTGCTGTCAACTTGAAAACCAGTGATGTTTAAGCTGTTCTAAAATAATGTCAGTTCTTTTAACACTATGTAACTCATGCTTTGCCAAGCATATTACATATTGTGGCTTTCTTTTATCATTTTTGCTGTAAGTGTTTGAAACCGTAGCAGAAATGTCTTTTTCTATCTTTTGTTTCAGCATTCTTCTCAGTACAGGGTATCAAGTAATCCAGAGAGTATACATTAGCACTCGTCAGGGCTGTATTTAACACCAACAGGCCAAATACATACGCTGAAACTTTCTACCAAGTTCAAAGGTGCCAGAGAGATCCTGAATCCCTTGAGAGCATGATAAAGAGTCACCGAGAGATGTTTGTTTTGGTTACAGAATGGCAGGTTTTATTTTATTTCTTGCTTAGGAAATGTACGCTGATGGCTCTTAGGTCAGAAGGGAATCTTCCTGATTCATTTAGGACATCAGTCATTACAGAGCAGCGAATAAGAAGCCCGTTTAGTGGAAGGAATGAAGTCGCTGTAGAGTTCCAGTGTGCAATTTGCATTTTCCTTTGGATGTGGATTGTTGTTGAGTTTTGACACCTGCTCGAGTGAGTATCAGTTTCAGGCTACAAAGTGGTGCTCTGAAATAAATATCACCGAGCTTGTTAAGTTTTGTCAGCTGTGTCATCACATTAGCGCAGGATATTAGGGTAAAGTGGATTGTGGTTCAGTTTTCTAGTTACATGTTTGGACTGTAAGCTTTGTCTATTAATGTTCATAAAGAGTTTCTATTACCAGGGAGATCTCAAATTAAACAGAAAAAAAATTGAAAACATAACACAAAGATCACCGCCACATAGAGTTCATATGTCTGACAAGGGTTATAATTTAAGATATTAATATTTACTCTGTAACAGCTGCCAGTAAACGGGAATCTAAAATGAAAGCTTTAAATACCTTTATGTGTAAATATAGAGGTAAATATATTTTCCCTTTGATAACACCTTCTGGTAAACCTTGCCACATACATTTAATTTTTAGTAGTTATTTAAGGTCTTACTCTGTTTATCAATTACTATACTAGCAGCTAAAATTAATAGAAATGTGTATTAATTATATATGACAGTGTACAGTGTATAGAGTACAGGGCAGGCATGTATTTTCTCAGAAAAAATATTGTGTGGCTTTTAAGCAAAAAGAATAAAGACCTCTAAAGACATCCAAATAGTTCATTTGTCAGAATTTGAAAGGAAATAGTTGGTATAAAATACTAAGAACTTTATACTTAACTGAGATCTCGAAAGCATACATGATTTGTGAAATATTGTTTTCTGTACACTTAGGTTGAATTATAAGTCATCATATTTCTTTTATAATAATATCAGTAATAAAACAGTAGCAGCTGGGGCTAGATAGAAGGTTGGAATTTAACTAATTAATCTTCATTTTTGAAAACAGGAAAATATGCTAAGCTTTTCCTCATCCTGTAATGATAAAGCAATCTAACACTTACAATGGCTCCATGTGAGAGGCACACAATCTGCCACACGTCCAAGATCCTATTTTCATAATGTTTAAATGGGTTGGCAAGGGATACTGCTAAATAATTTTGAGATAATTCAATTTTTATTGCTGACTCCAATATGAATAATACAAAGTCGAAAAAAAATTAGCAAGGTCAAAAGCAGTTAAAAATCCTTGTATACCACCTTTGTAACCTGGATAAAAAAATGATATGACTTTATGAGATCCGCCTCCCACAGAGGCACCTGGTGAAGGATTTCCTCCTAGCTGCTCAATGTAGTCAGATTGGTCACTGGACCATGAAGGCGGTAACTTTACCAATGTGCTAACCTGCTTACAACTTCATCTAGAATGAAGTATTCGGAGGCACAACTTACTGTCACATGTCAGTCCCAAAGCCAGTGAAACTTGACTAAAACCATGAGGCAAACAAATCTTTTTTTTTCTCCCCAATGTTATTATCCCTCCCTTGTGGTGTTATCTCAGATATTTGTCATAGCAAAGCAGGCAACCATCCCGATGCCCTAAAGCGCAAGTTAATGTTTTACTTTTCTCTCTTCTGTTGACCGTAAGTTATCTGAACACAGTGTCTGCACCTTGTTTATTTGTCAGGCTTCTTACCTGAAGCGCAGTGCTGATCTCTGCTAATTAGAGACAACTGCAGATCTAACTGGGTAAAGAAAGATGAACACAGGCTGTGGAAGTGCCTTGGTCTCCCAGAATTCATGGAGAAAGCTTTCAATTCTCAATCTATCTTCCCTAGACTACCATCTAGATTAGGACATTGCTTCTTCTTGGAAAATGAGGAAAGCATCACCGTTGTGTGTAGTAGTAAATATGATAATGAGCGAGCACGCTCAGTATGGATGTAACTTTCCTATTCGAAGATTCTCCATTTTGTCTTCAGGATTAAAAAAAACTTATCTTTCCTTTAGTAAATGTGAAGGAGAAAATATAGAAATTTCATAAGCTCATAAGTAACTTTTCCTTCACTAATATCAAGAAAAGAACACAGACCAAAGTTCTTCGGCACACTCAAGAAAGATAGTCTTATCCTTAAATTTAGAGGCTGGCCCATGTACTCAGGGGATAATGCATAGTCTCCCTGTCTAAAATTTATAAATACTATTTATTATAAATTTTCGGTCATGACCAAAAGGAAGTAAAACATTTATACTGAGACTACAATTGCCACATTTCTTTTTTAATTTGGGGAGCTGCAAGCTCTCCTTCAGTTTACGAAAGTTTTCTTCTCTTGATCTAGTCTCTAGTTTTTAATAATTTCCAAGATAAATCCCAGAGGTGTGACCAGTTACTGATGCAGACGGCAGTAATCCTTGTCTTCTTAGGCTTATATGCTTGTTTTGTGCACAGGAGTCCTCCTCCCGTGGTTTCTTTATTTCCGGAAGTCTAAATGTACAACAAAATACATGGCATATTTTTTTCAGACCAGTCATTTCTATATTAGAAGGCATATGCGTTCTTCAAGGTGATCAGAGGACTGTGTCGTAGGAAAGAAGGCCACACTTTCTAGTGAAATCCCTTACCCATGTGTAAATAGTATACATCATGATCAAAAGAAATGTTTCATATAAACATGAGTTCATCAAAGACTAAGCAATCAATGAACCTATAATGACTTAAAAGAAATTACTGAAGGCAGTAGAGGGCCGTTTAGAAGAAGTAGGATATCGAGAAGAGGTAACAAAAGCTGAGAGATCTAAGGCTTTTGTGTTAAAGATAATCTGTGTTCAGGAAAGAGGACCTTCATGAAAATTGGTTGTGAAGAATTGTAAGTAATATGCATCATTTTATTATATGTCAATCTAGCACACATTTATGCACTCTTCCTTTCGGTTTGTACTGATCTTATATGTTTCCTTCAATGATCAAATAGCCTATGGACATATATGGTAAGTTTGCCATAGATGCCTGGGCGCCATCTAGTGGTTAAAGATTAACTGTAGGTCTTCATGGTTTCCCAATACCTTTCCTTCAATTTACGAATAGAATTTGTATCTAGAAGACACCATAAATTAAGCTCCATATTCTCTTTATAGGAGAAGAACCTCCAAGATAAAAAACTTTGTCCACAATTGGAACTCTAGTCATGAATGTGATCCTTTTCATTTGAATCCGATTTATATAATTTGGCTTAATCACTGCAATGAATCTATAGTGTTTTTATTCTTGTGGGAGTTTTTGTAATTTTTTTATTATTACTTTTATTCTTTACAGTCCATCCGTTGCTTCCCTCCTGGTCTTCTTCTCACATTTCCTCACCCCCGACCCCAGTCTCCAAGAGGATGTTGCCACCCAACTAGACCTCCCACTTCCCAGGGCCTCAAGTCTCTTGATGGTTAGAAGCATCTTCTCCCACTGAGGCCAGAGGAAGCTGTTGGAGGCCTCAGACCAGCTCGTGTATGCTGGTTGGTTATCTTAGAGATCTAAGAAGTATGGGTCAGTTGAGACTGCTGGCTGCCCTCCTCCTCAGCTTCTTCCAGCCCTAATTCAACCACAAGAGTCCCTGACTTCAGTCCATTGGTTGGGTGGAAGTATCTGCATCTCTCTGTGTCAGCTGCTTGTTGGGCCCTGCACACAGTAGCATAATAGTGTCAGGCCTTGGATCCTCTCCTTGAGATGGATCTCATGTTGGGCCACTCACTGGACCTCCTTTCCCTCAGTCTTTTCTCCATTTTTGTCCCTACAGTTCCTTCAGAAAGGAACAATTCTGGGTCAGAGTTTTTTCCTGTGAGATGGGAACCCCATCCCACCACTTGATGCCCTGTCTTTCTGTAGAGGTGGACTCTACAAGTTCCCTCTCCCCACTGTAGGACATTTCGCCTAATGTTCCTCCCCTAAGTCCTGAGAATCTCTTACCTCCCAAGTCTCTGGTACTTTTTAGACGGTCCCTCCACCTCCCACACCGTGAGGATGCATATTTTCATTCATTCTGCTTGCCATCAGGGCTTCTCTCCTGTCTCCCCCACCCATACCTAGTCAAGTTCCCTTTTTCCCTCCTCCTCCACTTCTCCCTCCCCGCTTCCATACATGTCCTCCACTCTCTCTGCCTGCTGTGAATATTTTTCCCCCTCCCAAGAGGGATCTTAGCATCCTCACTTAGGCCCTTCTGCTTGTTATCCTTCTTGAGGTCTGTGGATTGTATTCTAGGCATTCTATACTGTCTTGGCTAATATCCACTTATTAGTGAGCACGTCATTTTGGGTCTGAGTTACCTCACTCAGGATGGCATATTGTAGTTCCTTACATTTGTCTGCAAAACAATGAAATGCCCTTATTCTTTATAGCTGAATAGTATTCCATTGTAAATGATCCACATTTTTCTGAATCTGTTCGTTTCTGAGACATCTGGGTTGTTTTCAGCTTCTGGCTAATATAAATAAGGCTGGTATAAAATGTGGTTTCTTCTCTGACTATTCACTGGAACATAAAATTTGCAGGGCCATCAAGCTAAAGTGCTCAAAATTGTACTTTAGTTGTGCCAAGACAGTGATACAACTTCTGACAAACATACTGGCGGATGAATAAAATGAAGGGTGAACTTAAAAACTAAATATCTAAGAGATGGTAGGATGGTCCAGTGGCTCACTGTGCTTCTGCTGACCTGAAGTTTATCCTGGGGGCACAACGGTGTAAGGAGACAACCTCCTCACGGAAACTGTTCTCTGACTGACACATTTATGTTTTGGTACATACTCCCTAACATGTTTGTCTTGCTACAAACAGATGAATATTTTTAAAGAGCTATTCAAGGAAAAGATTAACTCTGTAAAAATGTAGAAGAGGGCGAATTGACCCCAAATTTCCAGTTCTTGCTTTCTTTGTACATGGCTTCCTCTACAGTTTGACTGATTGCTTGTTTCTTTATTTCAACAGTTTTTGAAATTTGTTTTCTTCAGGTCTAAGTATTTCCTAAAGGCCTGATGAATATATATATATACATATATATAGATATATATGTATATATATTCATATCTATATCTATATCTATATATCATTCCAAGTACCTTATGAAATATTTTATTTTTCAGATTGGTTTGCATGTACATCTCGTGGGAGAGTTAAGTTAAAGAATACATATTATAAGCTTTATAGAGTAAATGTTCATCTAAGATAGCCACAGACTGTTACAGATCCACTTATTACGTGCTTATATTGTTACATGTTTACTTATATTACATATTGATTTGTACATGTAAAATGCATTTTAAAATTTGTACACAATTTGATGTAACTGCTAATATACACGATATATATTATGTAATCAAGTGCATCTGTGAAGAATTTATTAGATACAATTACTACAACTTTCCAATGTCTTATACCTTCCCAATAATAGCAGTATGAAAAGTTTGAAATATATATATATATATATTTGAATATAAATCTTAATCATAACATGAAAGCTTATTATATGTTCAGCATATATTCTAAGGGGTAAAGTTAAAATCATATTTAATACTTACTTTAATTAAAATATTACTGGTTGATAAAATAACTATGGTACTTCTATAAATTAGGGATGTGATTTTTAAAATAAAGTTTTCTCTTGTGTGAAATCTATTATAAGTTGTTTTCAAAGTTTCATTAGAGGACAGTCCCTAGCAACAGGGAACAAGGAGAAGATGAAGGTCAAACAATATACTGGGTCATACTGGGCTAAAGTCAGCCATTAAAACAGAAATCAGAAAACACAGAACATTCAAACATCAAAACGCCAAAAGTCAAAGAGGACTAGCCATGAAATTCCTGTCTGGATTGTAGGATTTACCCGAGACAGAGGCCATTAATGGAGGAGTGTGGAGAACTGAAAATTGGATATGCCAGGCAAGGAGAGAGAAAAAGATACAGAGAAGTCACTGTCCAAACACAGCCCCTCAATACCCAGTTCTGGGCGAGTTTGTTCTGCCTCAGCTCCACTGCATGCCCAGCTGATTTTTCTATCTCTGGGATCACGGAGTTGTGGTGAATGCTGTAAACCAAATACCTAAATGCAGCTGATACATTCACAGGCTTGCTCAGGCTTAACCTGCTATATACATCTATATAGTGCTTTCCTCCGTGGCAAAGACAACACGTTTTATTTAGAACTGAGTTTTTCACACTACATAGAAGAGTTAAATGGGAAGGACAAAGTTGTGACTTGCGCTCCATATGCTGGGGACAGAGACAGGAGTTTTTTGAGCCCAGGAGTTTTAGGAAAGACTCAAAAATTAAAAAGTTGAAATGTAATTCCAGGTTCTAGCACAGAGAGGTACAGGCAGTAAGATAAAACATTCAAGGACATTCTATGAGACTCTATCACCAAAATCAATCAATCATTCAATCAATCAATCAAATATCAATAAGCAAGTAAATAAAATGTAACGCCAGACTCCCAATAAGACAGCTTGATATTATACTTGAATTAGTACCTGATGTGTCATCACTATAGTTAGAACATACTAGAAATTAATCATAATAATGCAGATAATTTGATTTTAGATATACAAATAATTATATAGGCATAGCTTGACTATACAATTCAGGGTTAGAGAAAATAATCTTTTAAAAACAGATATGTCTGAGACAACCTTGAGTTTTAACGTTCCTGAATTCTGAACAGATATGTTTCTTCTCCAGACACTCGTCTGCAGTTAAATTAACTTAAAACAAAGAAATATATTTTAGCAGCTTCCCATGTTCTGTTAATCTATCCATTTTAAGCAGAGTACATGAGATTGTGGGTCATCTTATCTCTGTTCCTCTTGCTGACTGTGTAGCTGTTCCAGCCTACAGGTCCTCTTCCATCACTGAGTCTTTGCTCTGGCAAACACACCAATGTGGGGTGCAGGATCACTGAAGGTCATATCATCAGGTTCTGTGCATGAATACTAAAGAAGACAGGCAATGCTTTTTATACCTACCTGAATGTTTCAACAGACTTCGGCATGGTGAAGTTGTAGATTATATTAGAGCTGGAAGAAACAAACTATAAAGCACAAAGAAGAAGCGTGGCAAATTTTATTAAAGAACATATATTATGAAGATCGTCTTTATTTCTAAATTTGAAGGACAGTACAAATCACACACATTCTTCTTTTCTCTTGTGCCCTTTTACCTCCTGGAAAGAATGACACATTCGGATCCACCCTCCCCCCATGTAGGTTATTTTTACAGCCACATCTGCTTTCCTCCAATTCTTCTGTATCAGAGAATTAGAAATCAAAATGAAACAGTAAATGCACTAGATAAACACAATGGTCAGAATTAATTAGTTTCTAACTAGTGGAATATTTCCTAGAATTAATTGCCTGTATCTGTTTTTGGAAGCTATTCAATAAACAAGAGTCTCTTGTTTTTAATCTAAATATCTATATTGCAAAAACCAAGACCACCTCTCAGGTCCTCCCTACATTGTCACTCTCTCAAATCTATATTCTTCCTTTCTTTGTTCTTACACACACACACACACACACACACACACACACACACACACACACAAACGCACATACACATTCACATTCACACGCTCATAAAGAGGGGGGAGGGGGAGGGAGAAGGAGAATAGGACAAAATCACAAGTACACACAAAAATAACAAAAAGGGTCAACCAAAGAAAAACAAAAAGAAAAAGGAGTGCACACAAATAGCATACACAAATCCCATTATAATATGAATTGGAAACCATAATATATATGAAAAGGAACTGTGAGGTTTGAAACAAAAAATAAGTGTGGTTTGTATACTGGTGAGAGTTCATTGAAGAAAGCAATTTTTCATGAGAGAAATATTTTAAATACTTTCTTCTGTTCTTATCTAGTTTTTCTCTTCATGTCTATCTTCAGATTCTACCTCCAATAACTCATATTTACCATGATGCTACGTGTCTTTCCTTTTGATTTCCTATGTTCATGTATTTAGAAAAGCAAGACATAGAAAGATGAATAATTTTCGGGATTTTATTCAAGTGTATTAATTATATGCACTTCATTAAAATTGTTTTTTTTCTCAGTAATCCTCATACAGTTTCTTCAAAGTCTGTATGAAGGCCAACTATTCTTTTCAACAACCCCAAAATACTCTTTAGGGGACATAAAGCATTATGTTTCCAGGTGCTTCTGTGTTCGTGTGTATCTGGTGGATCCTGGCCTTGACTAATAGAAATAAGCATTAAAAAATAATTCTGCCTTTCTCAGTAGATATTTTAAATTTGTGAAGTTTCTAGACTAAGGTTTATAAAATTAAATAAACTAGAATTTTAAGAAATGCCTTCATATAACTATTCAAAAAGTTAAAACAACCAGTAGCTCAGTTGAGTATCTTCTTCCAACAACAGAGTTTTGAAAAACCTCTTGGTAAATGTACAAGAATATTATTAATCTTTGAAATGTTCAATATTTATTCCATTTCAGCATTTTAAACATAAAATCATATCTCAAAATTAAAAACATAGGTTTTTCATTTGGTCTACTAATTTTTTCCATTAATTTATGTATGTATTCACTTTACAACCAGATCGCTTCCTTCCCCCTTCAACCCATTCCTCTTTCACAGAATCCCTCCTGCCATTCCCCCTCCCCTTCTCTGACAGGGTAGAGACCCCCATGGGTGTCCCCCAACCCTGGCACATCAAGTCTCTGCAGGGTTAGGCACATGTTCTCCCTCTGAGGTCAGAGAAGGCAGCTCAGCTAGATGACCATATCCCACACACAGGCAACAGCTTTAGGAACAGACCCTGCTCCAGTCGTTGGGGAATCCTCATGGAAACTGAGCTGCACATGTTACATATGTGCAGGGGACCTAGGTCCAGCTCCTGTATGCTCTTTGATTGGGGGCTTTAAACTCTGAGAGCCTCAAGGGTCCAGGTTAGTTGATTCTAAAACAAGAACAGTTCATACCTACATGTTTGCTTAAGGTCTATTGGAAATCAGGAAAAATTGATGATTACAAACATTGTATCGTTATTAGAATCTGTTTCTTTAAGTGTCCCTATAGCTAGTTCTGTTCTGTGATCCCATTTCCTCCTACCCCTTCGAATATCATGTGTGTGTGTGTGTGTGTGTGTGAGTGTGAGAGAGAGAGAGTAGCATGTGTATAGTGAGCTCAGAAATGCATATGAGTATGCACAGTGTGTATATATGTATTACTTGGTGCGGATACAGGCATGAACATGCCAGTGTCCACATGTGATATCACAGGACAGTATCTACTGTCATTCCTTATCTTCCACCTGATTTGAGGAGAGGTCTCATTATTGCTCACTACTGCATACACTAGGCCAACAGGCCCATAAACCTTCAGTGATTGTGTTTCTGCTCCTTATCTAAGTAAGGGGCAGTGAGATTATAGAAATGTGCACCCAAACATGGCTTTATGTTGGTTCTGGAAATGTGAAGTCAGATCTTCATTCTTGTGTGACAAGGGCATTACCCAATAGGTGAACTTCACTAGCACAGTTAAGAATGTATAAGTTATTACTACTCTAGACAGGAATATATATATATATATATATATAAAACTTTAATTATTTGAATTATACATAACTTAATTATACTATACTTTTATTTTAATTATTATATAATATTTCACACACACACACACACACACACACACACACACACACACACACTCATTCCAAAGCTTCTTTAGAAATCAGGTGTTTATTTTGTCTCAGGTTATAAAGGTTCAGATCTTAACGCCAGTGAAATCTTGTGACTGGGAGAATGGTGTATCTAGTCACCATGCATCCAGAGTAAGGAAGCTGAAAGAGATGAGTGCTGACGCTTAGGTGGCTTTATCTTTTTACTCATTACAAGTCATGGATGGTGCTTCCCATATTTAAAATAGTAGTCTTTCTTCAGAACCTTCATAGAAACTCCCTTCTAAACACTCTCAGGGGCATGTTTCCATAGTCATTCTTAATCCCATTAAATTTAAATAAAGATTACATGTCACATCTATTCCAATTAAAAGTCATGGGCCTTGGTAGCATCCTCTTTACTCTCTGCTTTCACACCATCTGCCAGTGGGCAGCACATGTATCTGCTATTCTACCAAGCTCAAGCTTAAGCCATGGGAGAATTGGCGAAAAGTAGATCAGCATTGTAGAATACTCTTTCATTTAGTTTACTCCTATTTTCATGTTTTTGTTTGTTTGTTTGTTGTTTCTGTTTTTTTTAACCTGGAAAAAAACAGTGGGAAGGATACATTATTAAACAGACCACTGATTTTTCCACTATAGTTCTTCAAAAGCTAGGACATTCACGAGTGGATCTGCTGTGAAGTCAATGTAGAAGGGACAGGTAACTTGCTAGCCTATGGGGCATAATAAAGGCTTTCTACCTGTATATTTGAAATCTTCTCGAGTTCAAGCTAAATGAGAGGGAGAGCAAAGGAGTTACCTCAGCACTCTTGTCTTCTTTCGCTATTGTAGATGATCTCTAGTGTGTAGTTGTCCTGTCAGTGCAATGTGATGGTTTCTTTTAGATAGGATCACTTCTGGGTCAGAAGTTCTAACTGTGAGTAGTTTAGATCTTTAATATTTTTTGAATATCATTTCAATGAACTCATGACCAATCTGTGGACACATGCTTTTGAACTCACTTGTGTAATGATTACTAGATTATCTTGACCATAAAATTAATTTTAAGGTCATTAAGACAATGTCTTTGTGCCGGTCCATCTTTAAATAATATCATTTGAATACTAAAACTACATCCACAATTCTCCTCTTTAGTTGGAGAAGTAATCAGCTTTCTTTTACAATGGAATTTATCTAAGTGCATTTCAGGACATGGCAATTTCTGTATTTATAAACGCTTTCTAAATCACTTTCTGTGAAATGACTGATGCTGCTTTCCACTGAACGCTACTGTGGTCTTCATTTGAAGGCAGTTTCTGTTACATTGCTTGGCATCCTTGGATACTTGTATTCAACAACACCTGTGTTTGGAAAGTAATGGATGAATGAAAGACTTTTGGGATATCTTATTTTACTCTTAGTAGTTAAATAGTAATGTGTTTGTGTTCACTCCAATCAAACTTTTAAGGACTTAACAGGTGTGTAAAATGGTACAAAAGCTTAGGCTAACCAATAGGTTAGGGACCTTCTCTTATTACAATGTAATATTGTACCCCATAATGTGAGAGAAATTTGATCCTGTTTGCCTATCCTCACTCATGATTTAAAAAAAAAGCAAGATATTATGATTTATTTCAGTCTGCATTTATTTTTATGTTCCAACACTAAGTATGAGCATCTGGTTTCATGAAGACATATGTCATTTGTAAGACTATGCCTAAATAAGCTTTTACTATATATGGGGATTATGGACTTGACTTTTATGGGTCATATATCGATACCTTATATGTTAGAATTAGTATGGCTCTGAAGTTTCTACTAAAACAACCTTAAACTAATGAATGAATCTTCAAGTTACTATACTCTCCCATATGCTGGAATAGTTCCTCAATTTGTATGAAATAATGAACATCTTTGTCAAGTTGTAAGTCTAACCTCTTAAGAGAAGGAGTCACAAGGAAGACTTACCTGGAAACTGAAGGTAACAGATGTAAATACAGTCTTTTGCACTACTTGTTCTGTGGTCACAATGGCACCTGTGTTGTGCTTGATGCAGTATCTGTGTCCACTCATCATCAGGGAGAAAAGGTAAATGTTTTGTTTTTAAAGAGGACAATTTGGTTTTAGTACCTTTAACTAGAGTAGCTTTGTCAGACAATGATGCTTTCATCCACAATCTGAAATGTTCAAGTAATTTAAGTTTTATGACACTTAATTTCATATAGGTCATATAGGTGAGCTGACTTACTCAGTTATACAGAGATCTACTGGAGCCTTTGTTGTCTAAGGATTTTAGCCTAAAATTGCTTAAAGTTAGAAGTTGGTTAGTATTCACATTAGCCTACTAAAGACCTTAATGAAGGCCTATTTTGTTTAGATAATTTCATTAACTTACATGACAAATTAAAATTTTATATTTGAAATTTTGCTTTGGAAATTTATTTATTTTGAGACAATCTTCAGAATCTGCAGTTGGCTAAATGGGAATGGGCTTTTGGTCTAAAACCCTTTTCTAGCAAGTGATAGAGTAGACAACATGTGTCAATCATACTGACTGGATTGGGAATGACTTTTGCTGTAGTTATTTCTTATTACCATGACAAAATCAATCTAAAAAGGGAAGAATTCATTTTTCTATTAATTTATTAATTAATTAACTTTACATTCTGATCACAGCCTATCTTCCCAGTCCCTTCTCCTCCATCTCTTTCTCTCCTTCATCTTGGAGAAGGGTGAGGTCCCTCACTGGGTACCAACCCACCTTAATGCCTCAAGTCACTGCAGGACTTGGTATATCCACTCCCACTGATACCAGTCAAGACAGTAAGGGGAACGGGGTTCACAGACAGGCAACAGAGTCAGGGCAAGCCCCACTCCATTTGTTGGGTAAGCTTATAAAGACCAAGGTGTACATCTGTTGCATATATGTGAGGGGTCTAGCCCAAACCCTAGTATATTCTTCAGTTGGTGGCTCAGTTTCTGTGAGCCCCCAAGACTCCAGGATAGAAAACTCTATTGCTCTTCCTTAGGGTCCCTACCTTTCCTAGGTTTCTCCATCCTTCCCCCAGTCTTCCACAAGTCTTCCCATGTTCCAGTGTTTGGCTGTTCGTTTCTGCATCTGTTTCAGTCACCTGCTCAGTGGAACCTCTCAGAGGACAGTTATGGTAAGCTCCTGTCTGCAAGCACAACAGAGTATCATTAATAGTATCAGAGATAGGTTCCTGCACATAGGATGGATTTCAAATTTGTTTACTTATTGATTGGCCATTCCGTCAGTCTCTACAACATCTTTGGGGAGGCTATGCGGGTGACTATCGCTGACTCCTAGCAGCAGGAACCTGAAGTGGCCACCTCCTGTAATCAGGCAGAACTCCAAGTGGAGGGATAACATACCCACAAAAACGTGGACTCAAAATTTGTCTTGCCTATAAGAAGTACAAGGGAAGAATTCATTTTAACTCATGGTTTGATTATGATGGAGAATGTCTGCCAGCAGAGGTATAGAGCAAGTGTTTATCAAATTGTCTACAATCAAGAGTCAGGATCATCGAAAAGAATGTCTTCCTTTTATTCCCCTTCTAACGCTGTCTGGATCTCAGCCCATGAAATGATGTCACTCCCATTTATGGTGAATCTTTCCCTCTCAATTAAACGTCTCTGGAAACACACTCATAACACATACTCAGAGGTTTATATCTGGGGATTCTAAATCCAGGCAGGTTGACATTGAATATCAACCACTACATCTTTCTTTGCTTTGACTCCATAAGTCCTTTTCTCTGAGTCCAGTAGTCAGGTACCTTCTCATCTTTTAAGTATTGAATAATTTATGGGCCAGCATTAATATTCTTCCTCTCTAAAGGTAGGACAATGCCTATAAGTCTACTATCCTGTATCAGCAGTCATGGTTGAGAGTTGGGAGATAATGGGCTGGGAATGGGAAAGTAAATGAAGGAGAAGCTGTCTGTAGGCTGATGTATACACTGGAGTTTATCTTTCTTACTATTTCTTTGCCTGTAGAAGTAAAAGTGTTGTTCTATCTACTGGATTAATATGTTGTTTTCTCCTTGAAGATGCCCTTACTGAGAAGTACCAGTAACAAACAGATACAATTGAATTACATTCCTGGTGGCTACTTTAAAGTAATAGTTATCTTCTTCAAAGGAATTGAACTCTACCTGGCATTGGTAGAGTTCACCCGATACTATTTCTTAAAAGTCATGCTAATTGAAACATCAATTAGAAATAATTTCTCTAGATAAGTGAAATTTCTGGTAACAGGACAAGTGTTTGGTGTTTACTGAGATGATTGGAGACTATAAAATTAACTTATAATTAAGAAAATGATAAACCTTTGTGTGGTTAACTATATACTCTGTATATGGCAGAATATATAGATCACTACAGTCTGTTTTATGGAGTTCCTTTCTCAATGACAGAGTATATTGATGCATATGCAATGGAATAACTCATTTATATAGGTCACTTCTGTATATAATAAGAACATAGTTTTGTATTTGTCTTTGGTTCTAGAGATCTCAAAGTTAAATAGGCAGGAAACATCCACCTATGTTTTCTTTTCATCTTTTTTGCCACTACATTTCAATTGCTCTAGGCATTTGTATCCATAACTACATAACAACACATCACAAACTACGAACTTTCTAGATCAGCTCAGTGGTTTCTCTGCTCCATGATTCACAATGGCAAAGTTGAATCAAAGTTAAATCAAAGTTGGCTTTAAGTTGATTAAGGTGTTGCCAGCATCTTCCCTGTGATTTTAGTATGGGGGTTTCCTTCCTGGCTGTCAGCTATAATCTTCAGAAGGGCTTCCCCCATGCTGCCCTGCTTCCCTGCATGAGCGAGTAAGCAATAGAACAGAAAACTTTCTCTTAAATATCCCTCATTTTTTCCTTTCATCACATTTTTCCTCTCCTATTCAAGTGAGAGTTTATCATTTTTAGAAACTAAATTAATTAAAATGGGTCTATTTAAATAATTCAGAATTATCTTCTTACCTTAATGTTCATACATTTAATTATGTCTGTTCTCTGCCTTCTTTGTTGCGAGATAGTAAACTCAGTAATTTTAAAATTGAGATGTAATGACTGTTGAGAAAATAATACTTACCCAACTGATGGATCTATTGCTTTATACGTTGTTTGTATGTTTTATGATATGTCATAATACAGTTTTAGAACTCAACTGAGAAATGGGCAGTAGATCAATAAATAATCAGGTGAATCCAAATGTAAAGGGATCAATTTTAGATATTGAGGGGAAACTTGTATTTAAAATGTAATATGTCATTTCATTATTGAAATGTTAGTTTTAAAACTTTGAAACTGACATTTACAAATATTGAATGTCTCCCTTAATAGTTTCCTGTGCTTACTAAACAAAGTAGATTTTTGATTATGGATATCATTTTATTACTATTATGTCACTCTCTTCTCTTTTCTGATCAAGTTTATGAAGCAGTTTCTTTACTATAACAACTTTATTATTTTCTAGAACTTTAAATCCTTTGGATGTTCAAAATGTAAACAGAACTGCTAATAAAACTTGCCAATTCTTTTCATGAAGATCTGCCGTGAACATGTGAGCTTTTAAGAGCAGACAAAAATAAAACTGAGAATGAGCCTAACCATTAACCAATGTTAGGATTCCGAACCTTACATTAATTTACTGTGGCTTCTTCATTTGTAAGTGGTCTTAAGTATGGTGCCCTGGACACTGTGGGCAGAGACTGAAATGTTTAGCCCTGTGTTTGGGTAGAAGTTGACTGAAAACTAGTGAGAAAGGACTTTTAGGAAGAATATAGGAGTAAAGAGACATCTATGCCTTTCTTACAGTGAAATCATTCAAATCAAAGAATCATTTCTTTGAGCAAGTAAAATAGCCTTTCGTCTTTTAGCCCCATGTGACACTGAGCATAACATTATGCAGTCGAGGTCCACATGAATAGATCCATGTAGCTGCAACTTCTTTTGCATTCTCTCTCCAACTTTGGTCATCTCTCCCAGATCACTTTTTATTTTTCTAAATAAATTTTCTTGTTCAGACTTTCTTTCGGTATCAGCTCTCAACAGATTGTCTTTAAAACAGCTTAGTTCAACTTCATCCTTAGAAGAGAGCCTCTGTCACACTCACCACCACCCTGACAACACCTTTAAAATTCTGGGATTTCAGCTCTTTTCTCTCAGGACATTAAAGACACAAACACTTGCTCTTCTCAGGGAGCCATCACCTGCTCAACTGTGAGGAATCTGAAGGAATATTGCCTTTATTTTCCTTCTGCATTTTATGCTTATTTATTTGTTCAGTTAGTTAGTTTCTGATCATTTTGAGGAAAGGTCTCCATAACTCATTTTGCAGACCAGGCTAGTCTTGAACTCTGGTGTGCTAGTAATAAAGGTTTTTGCCATCATGCCCATCTCCTCTGCCTTTTAAACTTTAAACATGTTCTTTTGGTTTGCAACATTTTTAGTTTTTAATATTTTGTGCTTAGGATTCATTTCCTTTTGTTCTACAGCAAAGCTTAAGATTCCTTTTCCTGCTTGGTGTTATGGCCTCTTGATTTTTGAATGCCAACTGCACTCAGGTCTCTCCACTGTTTCCTGCAGAAACTCCATATAAACACATACATGTCAGTGTCTCTTTGTCTCTCTGTCTCTCTCTGTCTCTGCTTCTGTCTCTCTCTCCCTCCCTCATCTCCATCCTCCCCAGCTTTTTCCTCAGTCACAGTGTTTAACTCTTCACATGCTTTTGATTTATGGTCTAGTCTGGTACCATAATCTGATTTTAAATCCATCTACTTGTTCACAGATACATGTTAAAAATTTTAATACTCAATGCTCTTTTACTTTAACATATTATTTTTTAGTATTTTCTTCCTTGAAATACTTTCAAATGTATTTTATATTTCCCTAAAGATGATAACCAGATACTCTTTGAACCATATCTGATAACTTCTGAAGTTCAGTGTCTAATCTGTGCTGTGTGCTGTCCCTTGGCTGCTTTTGATTTCTGATAAATCTGATGTTCAAGTACATGTTTTCCACTGATTTTTAAAGATTACAGCAATTCATTAAAATATAGGATGAAAGTGAATTGATCCAGAGAGTTTTTGCCCACTGTTGGTCAGCTTCTGGAAGAGCAATACCAATTGGGATTCAAGCCACCTGAGAAATGTCAACCTGGCTGTCAATTTGATCAAGGCCAGCCTTAGAAGTATAACTTCTTGGTGACATTTATCCTTCATATATGTTCAGGGCTAGACAACTCTCTGCAGTTAAGACGAATTGGGATAGGATCATTAAGCATTTTGGATTCACTGGAGGAGGGCTCTCTGTATGTTATCTCATCATGTGTCTGGACTCCCTCTTCATCTCAGTTATAGAATTATGAAGAAAGCAAAGGACAGTGATTGTCAGAGCCATCTTGCCCTTTGCCCTGAAGTAGTTTTTGTAGCTTAGGAGTCTTCATCCTCTCTTGGATTTTTTTCCTATTATGTTCTTGGTAGCTTTTTAGGGCACTTAATAATTCAGAATGTCATGAAGCATTTTTGGTTTTGCTCTTAATAGCACTTTCGTTGCATCCTTGGAAGAGAGAACAATGTCTCTCCAAGCTCACTTATGCTCTAATATCTAGAACAGAATGTGTGAATCTTTCTATGCAATATGGCAAGAAGAATTTCAGGTTGTAGATGAACGAATGTGCTAATCAGGTAACAGAAAGCAATGGCGATTTTTATAGACGGCCTGTGCTTAATGTAATCACAGCACTGGGATAAGTTAAAGGAGGAGGCAGGAGAGTCAGAGTGATGCCATATGAGATAGACTGTTACTGATTTGAAGATGAAAGACAGCCATGAGCCAAAGAATGTAAGCAGCATCCAGAGGCTGGAAAGAGCAGTGAAACAGATTCTCCCTCAGAGCCACCAGAAATGTAGCCCTGCCAATGCCTTGAATTTAGAACAGTCAATCCCACTGTGGATAGCTGACCACAATTACAAAATCATACATTTGTGCCATGTAAAGCCATTAGGCTTATAATAACTCATAGCAGCATCAATGGGATAGTAATGTACCTTGACATACTAAAAAATAGAAACTATATTTTTAATAATATATAGTTAACTATATAAAATATATAAAAAAATACTAAAATATTACACTAAAAATGATGTTATCCCCACATTTCCAAGTATGACAATCATGTAATAATATTATTCAAAACTTTATAGCATAAGATGTTATCAGGTTGATAGGATAGCAAGCATATGAAGGGTAATTTTTATTTGATTGAATTTTAACAGTTTGTAATACTGATCTGTTATTTATACATTAGCTTGAAGGCAAGAAACAATTTTTCCAAGTAGTATGCAAATATGCTTTTCTCTGGCAAAGTGATAGACACCGACTTTTTCTCCTTTTTGTTGGCTCACTTCCTCCAGAGTTGTAGCTAAGAATGAAATGGAAATTTTTGCTAAAAATACTATCTTGGCATTTTTTAGCAAATAGAAGGTAAATTGCTGTAGCTCTGATCCTTTATTGCATGTGAGTGCTTATGATGAGAGCTTTTAGGTTTGTTTAAATAACATTGCTTAATGAACTTATTCCTTAAATTAAAAGCAAACGTTGATCTATGGAAAGCGTGCCAAGTTCCTCAGCGTTAACACTATGTGTCTGCTCAAGGCAGCCGCTAATCCTGAGACTGGCACTGAGCATGTAAGGAGCCTGATGCTGGGGTCGTGAGGCTCAGTAGGATGAGAGAAGCTTTTCTTCCAGACAGCACGTGATGCTTCTTTATCTTAAAGTTTATTTGAAGCTCAAGGAAGAGAGATAGAGATGTACACAATGTTAATTTGGCAACCTGCAAAGGTGACATGGAGAGAATTATATTATACTATACTATACTATACTATACTATACTATACTATTATATTATATTATATTATATTATCCTATTCCTTCCACTAGCTCTGACGCCAGTTTTCTTTCCAATATGTAACAATTTTTTATTTGTTTTAGAATTTTTGTCTTTTTTTTTTAATTTTTTTTTATTAACTTGAGTATTTCTTATGTACATTTCGAGTGTTATTCCTTTCCGGTTTCCGGCAAACATCCCTTCCCCCCCTTCCTTATGGGTGTTCCCCTCCCCACCCTCCCCCATTGCCGCCCTCCCCCGACAGTCTAGTTCACTGGGGTTCAGTCTTAGCAGGACCCAGGGCTTCCCCTTCCACTGGTGCTCTTACTAGGATATTCATTGCTACCTATGAGGTCAGAGTCCAGGGTCAGTCCATGTATAGTCTTTAGGTAGTGGCTTAGTCCCTGGAAGCTCTGGTTGCTTGGCATTGTTGTACATATGGGGTCTCAAGCCCCTTCAAGCTCTTCCAGTTCTTTCTCTGATTCCTTCAACGGGGGTCCCGCTCTCAGTTCAGTGGTTTTGCTGGCATTCGGCCTCTGTATTTGCTGTATTCTGGCTGTGTCTCTCAGAGCGATCTACATCCGGCTCCTGTCGGTCTGCACTTCTTTGCTTCATCCATTTTGTCTAATTGGGTGGCTGTATATGTATGGGCCACATGTGGGGCAGGCTCTGAATGGGTGTTCCTTCAGTCTCTGTTTTAATCTTTGCCTCTCTCTTCCCTGCCAAGGGTATTCTTGTTCCCCTTTTAAAGAAGGAGTGAAGCCTTCACATTTTGATCATCCGTCTTGAGTTTCATTTGTTCTAGGCATCTAGGGTAATTCAAGCATTTGGGCTAATAGCCACTTATTCTTTTCTCATAGAAGATATCCTGATTATGGTTTTTCCTCCCTCTACTCCTCCCAGTTCCTCTCCACTTTTCTGCACTTTCTGATCTACTCCATGCCTCTTACTCTCTCATCACCAAAGAACACCATTCAAAGAGATAATAACCAAACGTGACAAAATAATATAAAATAAAGTAAGACGATGCAAATGCTATCATATTTAAGTTGGACATGGCCACACGGGAGAAGGAAAACATGTCCCAAAAGAAGACACAAGAATCAGAGACCCTCTTATTCACACATTCAGGAGTGAAATACATAAAATACAGAGCTGGAAGCTATAATATGTATGCAGAGGACCTGGTATAAACTCACTGTAGACCCTGTACTTGCTGCTTCAATCTCTGTGAGCTCATATCTGTCTTAGTTGATTCAGAGGCCTTGTTCACCTTGTGTTTTCCATTCCCTCTGGCTCCTAGAGTCTTTCTGCTTCCTTTTCTGGGGGATTCCCTGATCTCTAAGTTCTAAGAGGAGGAATTTGATGGAGACTTCCAATATTCTCGTTGTCTCCCCCCCCCAACCTCTGCATAGTGTCTGTCTCTCTCTCTCTCTCTCTCTCATAGTGTCTCTCTCTCTCTCTCTCTCTCTCTCTCTCTCTGTCTCTGCCAGAGGAAAGCTCTCTGATGATAAATGGATGAAGCGCTGATCTATGGGTACAGCAGAATATCATTAGGAATCATTTTATTGATTTTTCTTTTAGACCAGTAATGTTTGGTTTGACTTTAGATCTCTGGGTTAGCTAGTCTCGTGTTCTTGCTTAGGCAAGCATTATCTGGTATGGGTGCTTTCTCCTGGAGTAGGCCTTAGGTCAAATCAGACACTTGGTTGGCTACTCCCACAAGATCTGAGCCACCATTGCCCTGAAATACTTTTCCCCACAGCATTAGGTTTCCATACATCCCCAAATGCCCCCCCTTATTCTATTCATCTTTTCATGCAATCTCTCTCTCTCCAGCTCTCCTTATCTAATTGCCCTGCCTCTGTCCCCACCTGCCCCAAGTCTGCTTGTAAAATCTTCCCCTCACAGGGAGATTCCTGTGACCCCTGACTCCTCTACTTTATCTCTCCCCTCTGGGTCTATGAATTGTAGCTTGACTATCATCTGCTTAACAGCTAATATTTCTTTATAAATGAATACACACTGTATTTGTTACTCTTTGTCTGAGTTAGCTCATGCAGGATGTTTTTCTAACTCCATCCATTTTCATTTGCCTGCAAATTTCATGATGTGATGTCGTTTTAATAAAGCAGCTAAGTAATACTCTCTTATGAAAATGTACCACATTTTCTTTATCTGTTCTTTAATTGAGGGGCACCTACGGTGCATTCGGTTTGGAGATTCCTTTCGATAGGATGGTGAGTTTTACTGTGTTAGTTCTTCTACTCCGTGAGAATGGGAGATACCTCCACCTTCTGACATCTCCAGCTTTTCTTTCTTCAAACCTTTGAAGTTTCTGTCAGACAGGTATCTCATTTGCTTGATTAGGGCTGCCCCCAAGATATTTTATATTGTTTGCGACTATTGCGAAAGGTGCTGTTTCTTTTATTTCTTTCTCAGCCCAGTTTCCATGTAGGGGAGCTCTAAATTTATTTTTTCAGGTAACCATTGTCCCGTCACATCTCTAACTGTGTGGATCTCTATCAGGTATAGGAGGTCCTTGGTAGAAGTTGTGGGGTCACTGTGAATAATGATTCTTCTTTCTTTCCAATGTGTTTTCCCTTGATCTCCTTTAGTTGTCTTATTGCTCTAGTTGGAACTTAAATTTCCATTTCAATAGTAAATTAAGAGTGCACAGACTGATCTTGTTCATGATTTTAGTAGAACTGCTTTGAGATTCTCTCCATTTAATCTGATGTTGCCTATAGACTTGCTGTAAATCGACTTCACTATGCTTAGGTATGCCCCTCGAAATTCTGATCTCTATAAGACTTTTATCATGAAGGGGTGTTGAATTTTGGCCAAGTCTTTGTTGCCATCTCATGTGATAAATGTGGGTTTTTTTTTCTTTCAGCTTGTTTATATAGTGTTACAATGACTTATTTTCATATGTTATACCAAGCATACTTGATCATGGTAGGTGATTTTTATGATGTGTTCTTAGGATCAGTTTGTGAGTATTTTCTTTTTGGGTATTTTTGCATCTGTGATTAGAAGGGAAATTGGTCTATAATTCTCTTGTTTTGTTGAGGGTGACCATAGCCTCATAAAATGAATTTGGCAGTGTTCCTTCTTAATCTATGCTGGCAAATAATTTGAGAAGTATTGGTGTTAGCTCTTCATAGAAAGTCTGATTGAGTATTCTGCTATGACCATCTGGCCCTGATCTTTCATGAGTTGGGAGACTGCTTCTATTTCCATATGAGTTATAGATCTATTAGATTGTTGATTGGATCTTGATCCAATTTTGATAAGTGGTATCTATTCAGAAGATTATCCATTTCTTTTATATTTTCTAATTCTGTGGAGAACAGATTTTTAAAGTTTGAACTAATGATTCTTGGACTCCCTTATTGTGTATTGTCATACTGTTCCTTTCAATTCTGATTTTGTTAGTTTGGATATTCTTCTTCATCTCTTAGTAATTGTGTATAAGGGTTTGTCTATCTTGTTGATTTTGTTATAGTACTTAACCAATTGTTTTATTGGTTCTTTGTATTTTGTTTTTGTTTCTGTTTTATTAATTCTAGTTATAAGTTTGATGATTTCCTTCCATCTACTCCTCTTGGGTATGCCTGCTGCTTCTTTGTGATCTAGAGCTTTCATTTGTACTATTAATTTGCTAGTATGAAATATATCCATATTTTTTTAAATGTCGGTACTTAGTGCTATAAAAGTTCCTTTCAACGCTGCTTTCATTGTGTTACATAAGTTTTGGTATTCTTTGCAATCATTTCTGTTGAATTCTTGAAAGTCTCTGATGTCTTTATTTTTATCTTTATTCAGTTACCATTGAGTAGAGAGTTACTTAGCTTCCATGAGTTTAAAGGCTTTCTGTTTTTCCCCTATTGTTGCAGAAGTCCAGCATTAATCTGTGGCAGCCAGATAGCATACAAGAGGTTGTTTCAAATATTTTTTATCCTTTGCAACTTGCTTTTAACCAAGTCTGTAGAAAGTTCTGTGAGATGCATATTCTTTTGTGTTTGGATGAAATGTTTGTAGTTATCTGCAAGGTCCATTTGGTTGATAATGTCTGTTAGCTCCAGAATTTCACTGTTAATTTTTGTCTAGATAATCTGTCATGCATGTCATTACTGAGAGTTGGGTACTAAAGTGACCTACTATCAGTTTGGAGGGTCAGTGTCTGATTTAAGCTTTACTAATATTTCTTTTATAAACTGGAGTGTCTAAATGTTTAAAACATAGATATTAACAAAGGATTCATCATGCCTGGTGGTGTTGGTGCATATTTTAATCCCAGAACTTAGGAAACAGAAGCAGAAGGATCTCTGTTAGTTGAAAGCCAGCCTGACCTAAAGAGAAAATTCTGTGACAGCCAGGGATTTACACAGAAAAACCCTGTCTTGAAAGGAAAAAAGAATCAAAGGAAGAAACAAATAAACAAAACAAAACAAAACAAGAATTGAGTTATCGTCTTCATTGAAATTTCTTTTATACATATGAAATATCCTTTCTAGCCTCTTTTGATTACTTTTGGTTTGAAGTCTGTTTTGTAGATATTGCAATGGCTATACCAACTTGCTTTATAGCTCCACTTGATTGGAAAATCTTTCTCCAATCCTTTTCTTTGAGATAATGTCTATCTTTGATGTCAAGATATGTTTCTTGTGTTTAGCAGAAAGATGGATTCAGTTTTAGCATCCATTCAGTTCATGTAAGTCTTTTTATTGGAGAATTGAGTCTATCGATATTGAAAAAAATCAATGACTAAAAATTATTAATTCTTATTATTTTGTTTTTGTTGTTGTTATGGCTGTGGTTGTTGTTGCTGGTGGTTTGTGTGTGTGTACATGTGTGTGTGTGTACGTGTGTGTGTGTGTGTGTGTGTGAATATGTATGTCCTTAAAAATATGGAATGCTTCACTAAGTTGTGTATCATCTTTGCTCAGCAGCCTTGTTAATCTTCTCTGTGTTGTTCCAATTTTAGTATATAGATCACTGAAGTGACCACCATGTAATTGTTTTTACTCAAACTACAAAAGAGTGTCCAAATAATATATATATATATATATATGACATAAATTTGTCAATCAAAAAGTGAAATGATGAATCGACAGTTTTCTGAACTATAAACACAAAGGACTATAAAATAACTGTTTAAAGAAGAGATCAACATCACTAGATTACAGAGAAATGCAAATTTAAATTACTTCAGTAAATCTCAGTTCAGTTATAATAACTATCCACAAGACATATGACAACAAATATTGGAGATTAATCAGTGGTCCCACTCTAAATGAAGACAGCCCCTGTGGAAATCATTTTTAAGGTTGTTCTAAAAATGAAAAATAAAATAATCATGTCTCATTTGTTTCACTCTTGAACATGTATACTAAGAGATTTTCATACTTTGCTACAGAGTTTTTTCACTCCAAATTTATTGCTTAATTGAACAATGTTTTACAGCAAATGAACATTAATTTCATATTTAAAATGGAATATAGACAGCAGTAAAAAAATAAAGTCACAAAATTTGCATGAAAGTATATCACTTAGAATATTTAGTATAAGAAAGCTCTACAATCTCAGGAATAAATACTCAAACCCTATGTTTTCTGTTATTTGTGTATTCTAGGCTATAATGTACACATGCATATATGTAAACAAATTTGTCTATGGGAATAGAGTAGCATACAGATCATTGAAGACAGAAGGTTAATAAAAAGATAAAATGCGTGCAGGTTAGGATGCTATTTTATGCTTCATGAAAGTTATTTTTAGCTCCTCAGTGTCCATGCAAAGCAAGTCTTGAAATGGGCAGTGTCCATAGGTAATTTCACATCCTTATGGGAATTACATGGAAATTATGGGAATTACCTTATGGGAAGATCTGAATTTTAAGTTATAGCTTATCTATTCTTGTAGTCTTTAGTGCTTTGTAAGTACTAGTAAACTTAAATATTTTGTTATTGAAATATTAATACTAGCTATGCTAATAAGAGAATGTAACAATTGCTAAGAATATATTACAATAGTCATAATTTGAAATTCTTATGAATTCTTAGGAACACTAGTACTTAAGCATAATACATAAGAATTTTGAAAACACAAAGAAGCAAAATTTATTTAATATAGAAAGCACTGTTCATTAAAGCACATTTTGGTTATTGATGGAATACTCTTGAATGCCTATTAATGCTTCTTGGCTTTATTTGTATCATCACAAAATGGAAGGAAATACACATAGTGGACTTAAAATTCGGCCCTCTCTAATATTCAGTTTTAGTTAGAGAATGACGGGTGGAAATACCCCTTTCAAGATAAAATCAATAATACCTAGAGTGCATTACTAGATGATATCGCCTGCAGAAGGAGAGAAAGAAGGGGATACATCCTCAGGTGGCTAGTACAAAGTTCTTTAACTTTGCTACAGTTTTCACATAACCCTGGCTGGCTGTTTTACAGATCTTTTGATGGGGTTGGTGTTGGTCACTCCTACAGAGGGCTACTAATAAACTAAATTTTCTCTTTACTGACCATCGTCCTTTATTTCTTATTTAAAAATTTGGAGACATCCTTCTATGGAAAATATGTTACTTCTGCTCATCTTGCTTGTCTGTAAAACCATTCAATAAAGGTAATAATAGCTCTTAATATACGCCTGTAGTTGCAATTAAGAGGTTTGCCAAAGGCTAGTTTTGTATTTTCTGACTTTCTATGCAAAATACCCTGTCCTTTATTCAAACATTTGACAGATTTTTGCTCTACCTTACTTCTGCTGATAATTTTTTTTTGTATAGTCACTTCAGGGAATTCTTTTTATTCCAGTGCCTGACTACCTGCATAAGGAAATGAATTGCAAAGTTCCTTCACAGGAAGAAGTAATGAGCTTTTAGGTTGTGAGTAGAAGGATACCTCCTTATTTGTCTTGACACAAATCAGCAACATTTTTGAAAGTCAAGCTTCATTCAGGTAGAACTTCAATTTTACTGTATATCGACTCTATTTGTTGAATAAATGTTGAATAAACTGCTATAGAAGTTTATCTCCAAATATGTAGAAAATAAATTATGTGAAATTCTTTGAAGGCTGTGTGACATAGGTCATCTCAGTTATTATATTTTATTGTCTAGTTTAAAATGGCAGTAGTAGTGACAATTGAAGAAAAATAAAAACATTTTATTTACAAAAGACTTGATGGGATCCCACTTGCTTAAAATTTTGAGTTGTCATTCAGAATGCCTTGATGAAAAGGACTTTTGAAGACATAGACTGTGCTCTCTAGAAGTTTCGAGTAATGAGGTTAATTAATGAGTGGTCAGTTATTATGACTACTGGGACATATTGTTATGTGAAGTAAATAGTATGCTAATGCCACCAAAGTAAAAGAGAATTATACAGTCTTGGATTAAGGAAAAATCTCAAACAAGATACATCCAAGGCTTAAAGAAAAAAACTAGTAGAAGTAGGCAGGAACATATTTTAAATGGACAAAAGATAGTAGATAAGCCATATAGGTTTACTGATCAGTCAGTGATAGGAGATAAAGGAGGAGAGAGTTTTATTAGGTCTCTTAATTTTATGAATTTTCAGGTCATAATCTCCCGGATATGCTTGAAGACAAATGCACTGAATTCATTGACATCTGAGATATTTAAATCATATCATATTATGTAGATCAGGAAGATAAATAAACCTAGATCAGGAAGATAAATAAACCTAGAGGAATTAGGATTCTATCGTGCTCATATGTTCGAATATAGCCATGGACATTGCCTAAAAACAAACATTAGGGAGAATTTTTTCACTTTGATACAATTATGATTGGCAATTATATTTTTTCTCTATAGGCTTCATTTTAAAAGTCTAGTATACTTTAATGATTTATGTTACAGTGCCTCTATTCGCTTTAAAACAGTCAACTAAAGTCATACTATTTTAGATTTTTTAGATTGATCTGTTCAGTTACACAAAATCATTCTTTATTCCCCACTATCTCCACCGACACTTTTAAATTGAGCACTGTGAATCGTACTTTGAAATGAAGGTGTAGGTCTGTTTTAACTTTTTACCATGTAATAAAATTTGTGATTCAAAGTTTCTTTCAAATAAATGGGCTTGGCTTGAAGACAAGTCATGTCAAACAAGAATTTCCACATTTTAAGGCCCCACAGGAATCTGTCTAATGGAATATAAATTATGACTTTATTTTTCAGAAGACTACTAAGAGCCAAGTGACTAGACTAGGCAACAGTATAATATAAAATATATATCACATCATCACTGGTAGATTTGTCTCATTAACACGGGGGAAATTCATAATTACAAATTTTAAAAGCACATATTTTCTTTTAGAATCACATCTTTTATTTGGAGCAAATTTCAGCATATAGAATTTTTAATCTTAAAACTTAACACATTTCTTAATCCTTATATTTTTCATGAGTTTGATTATGGCATTTAAAATGCTTAATTATTCTTTAGAAAGAGTTCATAACATCTTTAATAATATTTCATATACCTGATATATAAATTAATTTTTGTATAGACTTCTATAATGTGGGTTACTTTACATAATAAAATAGAAATTTTAGTTTAGGGACATGCTGTTAACTCCATAAGAATTAGTACAATTTAAAATAATAGGTGGAAACTTAAAATTGTATATGTAATCTAATTTTCAAAATTGAGCCATCTGCAAATTTACAATTCTAAATGGTGTCATAAATAGTATTACCTTTTAGCTAGGTAACAAAAAAAGTCAGCATTTTGCAATTTAAAAAACAGAGTCATATTCTAATGTAATTTTGACTCACGTCCAAAAAGAACTTGGGAACATTTTTAAGTTTGAGTGACTTTCTCCCATTTGGAAAGAGCCCAAGTGAACTGATCACAGAACTTGTTTTCTGTTATCCGGCTCTCTACCAAAATATTTCTTGTAGCTTGAAAATAATAAAGATTTTGCAAGCCCCAGGAGGTCTTTTTTGATCCAGGAATGAAGTTACCCTGGATTCATATAACTGGAGTCTGACTTCCTCTCAGCCATTGAAATTTAAAACCCTTCCATTTATTGGTATGGAATAAGGAAAGTCTAAAGATTTCAAAACTTTATATTTACTGAAGTCAGTACATAGCCAAAGTTTTGTTTCCATCTCAGTACAGCATGGTGTAAAAAGCAAAAGCAATACAGAAAGGAATAGAATTCCTTAATTAAAATCAACTATCAGAAGGAGCATTTATTTACCCATCAAATCACCCCTGTAGGGAATGTCGGGGCAGGGAGGCAGGAAGGTAGTTGGGGAAGAGGAACACCTTTATAGAAGGAGGGAGAGGGGGATAGGATACAGGACTTATGGACAGGAAACTCCAGGAAAGGGAATAACATTAGAAATGTAAATAAAAATTATCCAATAAGAAAAGTTTCTCTGAAGAAAAATTACAGTTTTTGTTTTTACTATAAAGTTTACTTTATTCATATTTAAATATTTAGAATGATGGATATCTGGAAAAATGAGGCACTTGATATTTTATCTCTTTATTATTATGAATTATAGAAATAAAAACAAATTTTCAAATCTATCTTCACTTTATAGTCCATGCATTTACCTCATAATGTTCTTTACCCATGATAACTAGAATATTTATTGTTACAAAATGGTATTAAAAGTCAAGAATAATTTATAGAACCTTTTGTGTGACTTCAATTGTATTGATACAATAGACACCTAAATTATTGATACACCTTAATGGTACAGTAAATTTATAGCTTGTCTTAAAGCCAAATATAGGTTTTTATTAATAATTCCAGGTCATGTGTGTCAGATCAAGTATGTGTGCTGGGGTGGGAGTAGGTGTCGATGTGTAATTTTCAAATGGTTTCCTTAGTGTGAAATTGAAAATATGATTCAGTTTTATTTTATCAAATCATCTGAGTCAAAGGAAATAACTCAAAACTTGTGTGCAAAGTGACCATTATTCATTTGTCAGGGGAAAAGGAATTGAAGCAACATGTTTTTGCCATGTGTACTTCACAGTTTGCACACGCACAGAGGGTTATAATCTAATGCTCAGAGTGCCCGTACTTATTTTTATACATCAGGGAAAGATAAAATATAGAGGAATGTGTACTTCCTGTCTTAACATAATTTTAAACCAGAGTTATTAAAATGTTTAGTTTCTCTTTACACTTGTCTGACCTCTTGCAAGGAGAAGGACCCTTGTCTTCCCTCTTGTGGAGAGGAACAGGATGGAAAAAAGAAAGTTGAAGAAACAGACATGGGAGACAAAGCATGGAGAGATGATGGATGGGCTGTGATTAGGTGTATCCACAAGTTCCAGGAGCATCAGCAAGACTTTTTAAATTATTTCTCAAGGGCATGTCATATTCTTAATATTAAATTGGAATTTAATTATTTAATGTCAATTGCCTCACTCAGGTTTAAGAGTTTGGGAATCATAGTGTATAACTTTAATCTCAGCACCTGGGAGGCAGAAGAAGGTGAATTTCTGAGAGTCTGAAGCAACTCTTGCCTGCACAGCCTATCCCATGGCAGTTTGGGCAGCACAGTGAGACCTTGTCTCAAAGCCATCCAGTCAAAGAAACAGTCAACCATCCAACCAACTAACCAACCAACTAACCAACCAACCAACCAACCAACCAACCAACCAACCAACCAACCAACCAACCAACCAACCAACCAGAAAAAACCTACAATGGGGAATCTCAGAGAAAGGGGAAAACAAGAAGAAATTGTGATCTGCAGTTTAATTAAGTCACTGTCTAAACCTTTCTTTCTTATTGAATGTTTATTGCAACTAAAAACAACAGTGTTTCATGTTTTTACAAGAATATTTAGGCAATAAGGTAGGAGAAGCCCTATCAATTTCTAGTTCTATTGAAACAACTTCATTAACTGTTCATCTCTTCCAGTGAAGGTGCTTTAAGAAACAATTTTGGTTTCCTATCACTCTGAAAGCTTAATAGTAGACATCTGAAATACATAATCAGAACATTTGACACATAACCAAGAAATGAAAAAATAAGCCTTTTAATATGCAGTAACCTGGAAAACTCAAATGCCTACCAAACCTTCAGCTGTAAATCACCCCTCCTGTGTTTGCATAAGAAAATAGATGTTCCAACCTTTTGATGTCAGTGCTGTTCCCCAATAACCTAAACCAAATACTTGAATGACTTTAGTTTTTCTTAGCCAGTAGATTTGATGTTACATGCACAATTTTTGTGTGTGGCTATGAAGTATATGTAGCCTGACTCTTCCCTTTCACAGCTCCTCTCTACATGTGTAATCTTATTCAAATAATGGTTGCTGTGATGAGCACATGGGATCTGGGAGGACAGAAAGAGCTAAGAACATAATAAGGATGAAAGAGAATTTAAAAGATGAAACAAATGTCAAGAATTTCTGCAGGTCAATGCATGCACAGTTTGCTCTCATTTATTCTGTAATATATAGGGATTTTTCAGTTATTTGGAGCAGAGGGCCCATTTATTTTGTAAAGTGTTCAGGGACCCTGTCAAACTTTAAACAAGGGCATTCATTTGATACTATCATCTGATTATAAAAAATAAACAATGAAATTCAAACCAACATAATTTAGAATATAGAGTTTGAAGTCTAATACTTTCAGTTGTTAAAAATATACCAAAATGTCCTGTTCTCAACCAGATGAATGTTATTTGCTATAAATAGATTGGCAGAATAATAATGACCCTCACAGATTACACAACTCTCTGAGCATGCATGTCCATGGAAATCTCTGCTCCTGCCTGTTGTATTCCTTTTCTACCTAATATTTTCAGGGCATAGCCAACTCAATGTTCCATTTTTCACAGCTTCCCTCAAGTCTCTACCGCTCTACACTCCTCTTCTTTTCAGCACCTTCCTGTCCTGCACATTCTTTTATAGCAGAGAACACCTCTCTCACTTTCTCTAACAAGAAACACACACTGCAGGTCAGCAGCAGAGGTCACCTTCACGCTCACGTCACAGGTCAAGCAAGATCACTTACATTTTTCAGTAGGTCAGTTCTTCTCACTGGGTGGGATATGACCTTTTTCCTGTTCATAGAGAAGAAACCACCCCAGATGTTCTCCACCCCTTCTCCTGCTCTCTGTTTTCTTCTATTTTTCCCTTGTTTGATGCCAAGCATGAAAACTTAGACATTAATCATTCTAGCTATCCTGTTAATATTTTAGAAGACTGTGTTTTGCTCTACATAGTGCTTTTAAAACATAAGAAACAAACACACAATACTGAGAAAGAATAAAATTTATGGCATGGGTGCTCATTTTCATATCAAACATATAATTCTGTAATTTCTTCAGGGTGTTTTGTTCTTTTGTAAAAACATAATTTGAAATGTTATTTATGTGCAATTAGATCGACAGCCCTGTGGACAGCATTAGCGACATTTATTGGATGCAGTTTTTTGGTTACTCTGGCTAGTGTCAGCTACATCTTGACTAACCATCACTGTTGACTTTCATCTTCGGAGATCCTTCAGATTTTCTCATAATTCCAATACAGCCAACTTTTCAGGGAAGGGGATATTGCATTAGTTAAAGACATGTAAGTAATTTGCATATTTGAATCTGAGAGTGACTGCTACAGAGGCTATTTATTTAATCTTCTTTCTGAAGATCAGAACTAGCTGAGAGCTCACATGTCTCATAGTCCAATAGTGCGACCTTAAACACCAGACAAGTGCTGGTGGGAGATGAGTGGAACAATCAGTACAAAAACAGCTTCTCTCTTGGGTGCTTACACCATAGTAGGAGTTTAGGGATGGGCTACCTCTTGGAAGCAGCCAGTAGAAAGGGGACAAGGGCTTATTCTGCAGCAATGCTATGAAGGACATTCTGCATAACTCACCTTCATTTATATGTTTCAGTGACATTTCCAGATATTTTAATTTTTAAATAACTCCTACATTTCCCATCTCTTTTGTATCCCAAGATTTCTTTTTATTGGGTCCTGAAGTTGGAACAAAATAATAGAACCTGAATCAAGGAAACCTGGCAAAACTATGCTACACGCTTTCTTTCCACACCTACTTTATTACTGAACATTTATATCCTATAAAATTCCATAACTAGCATGACTTTCAAAATGGGTTACTGTCTAGCTTTTTTTTTAAATTTTAGACGAATAAGCTAGTAAAGTAAAATCATATTTCTCTAGAAATGAACTACTTCTTTTCAAAGAAGTTTTGTTTATTGCACATACAATGCTATTTAAAATATCAATGACTCCTAAGTAAAAGAGTTCTCCTTGAGTTGATAAACTAATTTAGGTTAATATGTTAATAATTATTACATGATGAGGTAATAGATAAAACAAGAGAGTAATAGCTATAATGAGCTTTACCAAAGCAAATGCAGTGTTTACTTACACAATCCTTAAGTGTACATACTACTACAGAAACAAGTAAGGAATTCTGCCTATATTTGCTCTCTAATATCTATTCCCGTCTTTTGACATCATAAGTAACTGGGTAGGAACATGTTCCGACTTTCATATCGCTGTAAAATTTTGTGTCCCTGAACTCATTTGTCTATCAAAATGTTACATTTACTGTGTTACTCATGTTGCTAAAAACCCTTTGTGCAATCAAGGCTTTATATGTTGAATATTACAGTATTTATTTGTATTTACAAGGTGTTGAGTTACAAAACACCTTGGAGGCCCTAAAGTTTTCATGAGTCCTCACCCCTGTGACTAACTAGTTCTGATTTCAAGTCTTTGCATTTCTATGTATTTGCTTATTTAGTCCTCTCTACAGAGTAATTCATAAATATTAAATTCACACTGTTAATTGTAAAGAACTTTTTGAGAACGACTGACCTGATATTTTTCATGACACTCAAGCATTAAAATGTGTTTGACTTTACTTCACAGTCAACAGATGCTTTCAGATAACTATCAATGACAGATTCAGACAAACACGTAGAATCACTGAAGCAATATAAATTTGGGAAAGATTTTAAACATACAGTTGTTTTTAGGAACATAAGAAATCATTGTTCTGTCTTTTCCAGTGGGAAATCCCATGTGTGTGTAGGGGCGGGATGAATTTCAACTGACTCCTAAGTAACTTGTAATAATGCAGCAATATTACCTGAAGTGGTGGCATGTCTAGAGAGAGATCCCTGGAAAATGGTTATTTCGCTGAGGAAGAGTTTGTGCTGCTGTTTGGCTCAGACTTCTCCATAACTTCCCCCCTTATTTTTTCCTTGGCCAAGCCATGTTACCAAATGTCATCCACACCTTTATGATTTTCTAATTTCCTGCAGGAGTTTTGCTATTTATCGTGCCATTTCATGATAGGAAAATAGCTTCTTCCAGTCATCAGATGAGGTAATTCTCTCTACCACTCATAGTTACATATGAGTGTTACACACCAATGATATTAAATAGGAAAGTCATCCTTTCTTTTGAAAACTATTTTTTAAATTTTCATTTGAAACACTTTACTGCAAGTATTTTTAATATAATACTTTATTGATTCTTTGTGAATTTACATCACAGACCCGTAGCTTACTCAATTCCCAGTCTTTCCATGTCTCTCTTGGGACCACCCCACCCCCAACAGAACAACAACAGCAAAATGAATAAAAAATAAAACAAAAACAAGTCCAATATGAGCTATCAATGTATTCACAGGAGTGTGGTGAAACTCTCCATTCCCTGCCCTTTAGGTACAAATGAGTCTTTCCCTTCCTGCATCCCCATTTTAAGCCATCATTTGTGAACTGCTAACTTCAGCATCCCGGTCACAGTTTTTAAAAGTTCTCGTCAATGACCTCCTGCTTATGCTCTTGCTTTTTGAGAGAGAGGGTTGGGGTGCGGGTAGGGGGCTGTTTTGGAAGCTTTCATGTCCACTCCTCTCAGCTGTGCATGTACAATCATTGGTATCACTGCCAATGTCTTCCTTGCTTTTGACATTCAGTGGTGCTACAGATCATGGTTCTACATGGTTTCTAGTGACAGCACACACCAAGAACAGAGCCTCTGGCCACAGTAGGACCATGGATACATACAAGGCCCTTGAAGGAATCCCAGACCACAGACATCAGCATCGCCTGGGGTCAAGTGGCAATGCAGGCTACTCACATCAACATGGCCTGGGCAGCACCACTGCCAACCAAACACCAATATGACCTCATCTTGCAGCATAGACCAGAGATATTAGCATGGTCTTCAATGACAACACTAGTTATGGACACCAATATAGACCTCAGCTCCATCAGTACCCAGTCATTGCCCTCAGAGACAACATAAGCCTGGATGTCACCATGGCCCCAAATGGCAGCACAGGCCATTCACATCAATATAGTCACCGGTGGTGGTAAGCCCTCAGATACTGGCCTGAATTTAAGTCACTGCATAGATCATGTACTTCATCTAGGCAATAGGTGGTAACATAGGCCTCAGAAATCAACCCAGTTCCTAGCTGTATCAGGACTATGGACAAATACATGGCCTTTTGTGGCATCACCAATCATCATGGTCCCTCAAGGAGGCCCATTCTAGGAAGGGAACTGTTCATCTCTTGCCTACTTATTGTCCAGAGTCATGGATATCCTCGTGCCTTTCAGAGGCTGGGGTGGGAAGGAGATTTAATTTGCATCTGGGCAAGCTCCAGGCTGCTGCACACCACGCTTTTGGCCCCAATATGGCAAGATATGTTTTGTGGGCCACCTGAGTCCACTCTTATGACTGTTACTGCCCTCATAAGTATACTCCAGTTCTACCTCTCATCACATCTACCTTCCACATCACATGCATCACCCCACTTGTCTATTACATATTTGTTTTACATAGTGGTGCAGGGTCAGACTGCACAATTTCTTTATCTCCTATACCAGGGTCAGCACAGAGTGGTTGGCCTGGGTCCTGTAAGAGCACAGAAATGGTCCGAAGCAGCTCTTAGAGTTATCAAGTTACTAGGCTGAGACTATGATAGAGAAAATAAAGTTGCTGTACAAGGGCATCAATGTGACTCTGATTTTGTGGGTGAAGACCCTTTACCATGTTGGCTCCTATGAACTTAGGCTATGACACTCATACTAGTAACAACAGGCTCAGGCTTTCCTAATGTGCTAATGTGTCCTCTTGTCCTAATGTGCTATTTTTGTAACTGACATTTCTGTATTTACCTATTGGGTTTCTCTGTGTTATAATGCATATAACTACCCATGACTCTACTTAATACTACACACTGTAACCACAGGCTTTTCCACCCATGTGCCAGTTCCAGAATAATGATTCATAGGCCTATAATTTATTAACTAGATGCCTAGGCCATAAGCCTATAACTTATATTAGTCTATTTATTCAGTTCTGTGCCTGCCATGTGAGAAATTACTTCTGCTCAGTTTCATAGGTCTTCTTTCCTCCAAGTCAAAGCAATGAGTTCCCCTGTACCTGAACCAAGTTCCTCTTTCTACAAGATGTTTCATCTTCTAATGCTGCCTCAGTTCATTGGCCATCAGATTTTTATTGACATGTGATGGGGATGCTGCCACCTAGAACAAAAGTGAGATTATCACTACATCTCCACCTTTCAGTTCAATAAAAGGCTCTTTCTAAAACATCAATAAGCTAGATACAATAAGAATATCAGATTGGAATTATTTTTACAATATCCTGTCCTTATGTATTTGGGAACCTTGGAGAAAGTACTCCATTATCTCCTATCTCAGTGAATCCAAAGTTCTGTACCTAAATCACTTTCTATTATAACTTGCATTATCAACCTAAAATAAGTTTTTAGATTTTATATATTTCCTTAAATCATACACAACTTAATTGTGAGACTATATGTATTTTCAATGCCATATGAGACCTGAGAATGATAAATGTTACTTGAGTAAATAGGAAGTGCAGAGCAAGAACTTCCCAAATGTGTAGAAATGACAGAGGTTGCTGGCCACCTTGACAGTTATCCAAGGTTTCTCTGAGACTTTGTAACATCATCTTCAGCCTTTTGAACCACACTGTCTGTCTGACTTTTCTGTGAAGCAGGAATGATGAAGGAAAAACTACGCAGTGGACTTTCCTGGAACCTGTTTTTCCAGTTTCTACAGCATCCTGTCGGCAAGTAACACAAGGGAAGTTCTTGACCACTGGTTACCTTACCACATACTAAGCAAACTTCAAATGGAGTTTCTTTAATACTCATCATCTTCTTTGAAATAGAATTGAGGTTCTACCAGGAGCAGAGGCCTCATTATCCTGAAAAGTCTACTGTTAATAAATAAACAAACATCTAAATGTCATATTCTGTAGGTCTCTGAGAATTTGAAGACCATCTCTGTATCTATAGTGTATCCGGATAGGCATACATTGCGCATTTCTAACTATGTACTATGTGTCTAACCTAGCAAACATATTTTTATACTTTATAAATATAAAATATTTATATTATATATATAAATCATATATATATTAAACATAATTAAAGTAGTATCAAAACAAGAACATAACTTTGATTTACTAATTACTAACTTGCATTTCTTAATGTCTCAAAGAGTTAGTAATAACAGCTTCCAAAAGGACTACATCTTCATATTGCATTTGTAAGTGAGTTGTTTAGGTACAAAAAGTAAGAGCTGAAACATATATACCTAGTATGCTGTAGCAAAATATAATCCTAAGTCTATATCAATATACAAAGCCCATACCAAATGCAAAATATCTGGTTTGTTAATGCTCTTTAGCCTAAAAGTAAATTCAATCGCCTACCCTTTTATCTTATTACTATATCCCCTCTTGATTTTCTTTTCATCCCTTCTATCACTCCAGTCCCCTAACACTTAAAGGACAGTGAGACAGAGAGGGAAAGGGAGAGAGAGAGAGAGAGGAGGAGGGAAGGAGGAGAGGAGGGGGAGGGAGAGGGAAAAGGAGAAGAAGAGGAGTGTAGAGAGAAGAAAAAGAAAGAGAAAAAGAGATCCTCAAATTTAACCTCTTATACTTTACTTCCTCCCTGATCAAGACCATCACCAATTTGTGATCAAACCCATTAAGTGACAATAAACAGCTTCACAAACTGAACAACCAAAGCCACTCATCCCACGTTCTGAGAATGGGACTTCGTTTCCTTAAAATACTTGCTACTGTCCATGGCAATGTTATTTTGGTGGCCCAGAGGAAAACTGGAACATTGGCCCAGTCCTAGAAAAGCTAACTGTAGCACTGCTGCTCAGTCTCTGTGTGAAGAGAAAATGGCAGCTTAACTGATATCCTGACTGAAACATTCTGTAAGGTTAAACAATCTAGCTAGATTTATAGAAGTTTATCCAGACGAAGACTTTGAAGGTAACAACATTTGAGGCAGTCTGTGAGGTCAGATCACTTGAGCTACTTTTCTTCTTTGGTGTCTTGTCCTTTTGCTCTGCAAACACATAATATAGATTTTTCTGTTAACACATGTATGGAATGTTAAGCATGTACAATTCAGCAAAAGGTGTCTCTTTGCTTGAGCAAGTAAGGCTTCAAACTTTATAAGTTCATTTGGACAGTATATCCAAATTGTAACAACAAATTTTTATCCATGCCATTTGAAGGGATGGAATGATAAGTACTGAGGACTGTGTAGTGAACAAGATTTATTGGCTGTGCATAGCTGAAATCATGGCTAGGAATATTTTCAAGTCTTAGCAAATCTTAGAGCTGGATAGATCAGCAAATATATTTACCTGTTTTGTTATTTTCTTTTGTTTATTGCATCATGAATATAATCTAGACTTTCAGGAGGTCTCTCCCAGTCAAATTTAGCTTTTATCAATTTTGATGAAATATATAACTTTTTTCCTCTTGAAACACAGACAAAACCTCTCCCCATCACAATACACTCCTATTATGAAGTTATCACAAACTTCTGATGATCTAACTCATAAGTCGTTTTTAAAATTTACTGACTTTTAGTAGCTGTGCTATATGTCATACTGACATTTTATAAAGTTAGAATCAACAAAGCATTATATCTTTGTGAGATTCTATATTGCTCTTCTGTTGAAAATCTTTCCTTTAAAGTCCTGATAGATTGCCTGTGATTGCCTACAATTGCCTGTGATTCAGGATTGTGAAATGTGCCAATAACATATCTCACCCTGTCTACCATATTGCTTATTCTAGTGGATACATATGTCAAAGCATTGGCTTTGACCTGTATGGCATCTCCAGCATAGACATCATCTTTAATAAATGTGCAATCTTAGAGTGATCATTTTCAAAAGTCAAGCTGAGTAGTACACCACTGTGTAAATATATGATATTTTCTGTATCCATTCCCCTGTTGAGGGACATATGGGTTGTTTCCAGATTCTGGCTACTGTAAATATGGCTGCTATGAACATAGTGGACCATGTGTCCTTATTACATGTTAACACATTTTTGGTTATATGCCCTGGAGTTGTATAGCTATGACCTCAGGTAATACTACATCCAATTTTCTGAGGAATCACCACACTGATTTCCAGAGTGGTTGTACCAGCTTGCAATCTCACCTCCAGCGGAGAAGTGTTCCTCTTTCTCCACATCCTTGCGAGCATCTGCTGTCACCTGTTTCAGCCGTTCTGACAGGTGTAAGGTGGAATCTCGGAGTCTTTTTGATTTACATTTCCCTGATAACTGAGGATGTTGAACATTTCTTTAGGTTCCTCTCAGCCATTCAACTTTCCTCAGGTGAGAATTCTGTTTAGCTCTGTTCCATATTTTTTGACCCAATTGATAAGATATAATTGCCCACCTAAACATACAAAGCCCGGTACTATCCATCCCTTAAGAACATTGATAACAACTTGTAAATACACAGAGCAGAATCTTTTTGTCAGCCCCCATCGTCCTATCCTGCTTCTCTCCTTCTCCTTTCTCTTCCTTACTGTTCTATTCCTTCCTCTTCCCTCAAACTTCTCTCCCGCCCATCCTTCCTTCTCCTCCAATGACAGGCCTCCTTCTATCCTGTACCTGCCCCTCACCTGTACTTTACAAATTCAATGGGGAGAAGGTTCTGGTGAAGTCACCTGAGCCCTGAGTACGTGACTAGTATTTTTTAATAGGGTTATTTGTTTCTCTGGGGTCTAACTTCTTGAGTTATTTGTATGTATTAGATATTAGCTCTCTATCTGATATAGGATTGGTAATGATATTTTTCTAATCTCTTAGGTTTTTTTTTGTCCTGTTGACAGTGTCCTTTGCCTTGCAGAAGCCTTGCAATTGTATGAGGTCCAATTTGTCTTTTCTTGATCTTAGAGAATAAACCATTGGTGTTCTGTTCAGGAAATTTCCACTGTGCCCACGTATTTGAGGCTTTTCTCCACTTTCTCTTCTAATAGCTCTGGTGTATCTGGTTTTATGTGGAGGTCCTTGATCCACTTGGAAGTGAGCTTTGTGCAAGGAGATAAGAATGTGTTGATTTGCATTCTTCTACATGCTGACCTCCACTTGAACCAGTACCATTTGTTGAAAATGCTATCTTTTTTCCCCACTCTGAATGGTTTTAGCTTCTTTGACAAAGATCAAGTAACCATAGGTGTGTGGATTCATTTCTGGTTCTTCAATTCTATTCCATTTATTTACCTTTCTATCTATGTACAAATACCATACAGATTTTATCACTATTGTTCTGTAATATAGCCTAAGATCAGTGGTGGTGATTTCCCCCATATGTTCTTTTATTGTTGAGAATATTTTTCACTATCCTGGGCTTTCTGTTTTTCCAAATCAATTCGAGAATTGCTTTTCCTAACTCTAAGAACAATTGAGTGGGAATTTTGATGAGGATTGCATTGAATCTATAGATTGCTTTTGGTGAGATGGCCACTTTTACAATATTAATCTTTCCAATCCATGAGCACGGGAGATCTTTCCATCTTCTGAGGTCTTCATCGATTTCTTTCTTCAGAGACTTGCAATTCTTGTTATACAGATATTTTACTTGCTTGATTAGAGTCACACCAAGGTATTTTATATTATTTGTGACTATTGTGAATGGTGTTGTTACACTAATTTCTTTCTCAGCCTGTTTACTCTTTGAATAAAGGAAGGCTACTGATTTCTTTGAATTAATTTTATATCCAGCCACTTTGCTGAAGATATTTATCTGGTTTAGGAGTTCTCTGGTGGAATTTTAGAGTCATTTAAGTATACTATCATATCATCTGCAAATAGTGATATTTTGATTTCTTCCTTTCCAATTCATATCATTTGACCTCCTTTTGTTGTCTAATTGTTCTAGCTAGAACTTCAGGTACTATATTGAATAGATAGTGAGAGTTTGGGCAGTCTTGTTTAGTCCCTGATTTTAGTGGGATTGCTTTGTTTCTTTGCATTTAGTTTGGTGACAGCTACTGGCTTGCTGTATATTATTTTTACTGTTTAGGTATAGGCTTTGAACAACTATACTCCAAATGCAATGATGCCCCACATTCAAAAAAGAAACTTTATTAAAGCTCAAAGTATGCTCTGCATACCACACAATAATAGTAGGAGTCTTTCAAAATCCTACTCTCATCAAAGGACAGATCATAGAAACATAAACTAAACAGAGACACAGTGAAACTAACAGCAATTATGAACCAAATGGATTTAACAAATATCTATAGAACATTTCATCCTAAAACAAAAGAATTTACTTTCTTCTCTGCACCTCATGGTACGTTCTTTACAAAAAAAGATTCAACAGATACAAGAAGATTGAAATAATCCAATGCACCCTATCAGAACACCATGGACCAAGGCTGGTTTTCAACAACAACAAAAACAACAGAAAGTCCACCCACACATGGAAACTGAACAACACTCTATTCAATGATAACTTGGTCAAGGAAGAAATAAAGAAATTAAAGACTTTAGAATTTAACGGAAATTAAGATACAACATAACCAAACTTATAGGACATAATGAAAGCAGGGAAAAGAGGAAAGTTTATAGCTTTGAGTGCCTACAAAAAGAAACTGTAGAGAGCGTACACTAGCCACTTGACACCACACCTGAAAGCTCTAGAAAAAAAGAAACAGATAACACCTATGAAGAGGAGACAGCAGGAAATAATCAAACTCAGTGTTGAAATCAACAACGTAGAAACAAAGGAACTATACAAATAATCGACAAAACCAGGAGCTGGTTCTTTGTGATCTGGTTCTTTTATCTATCAACAACATAGATAAATCTTGTGCCAGACTAATCAGAGGGCAGAGAGACAGTATGAAAATTATCAAAATCAGAAATGAAAAGAGAGGCATAACGACAGAAATTGGGGAAATTTAAAAAAATCATCAGATCCTACTACAAAAGCTTATATGCAACAAAACTGGGAAATCTTGATGAAATGGACCAAAATTAAATCAGTATCAGGTAAACCATCTAATCAGTCCTATAGCTCCTAAAGAAATAGAAGCAGTCATTTAAAGTCTCCCAAAAACACAAACAAAGCCCAGGGCCAGATGGGTTTAGTGCAGAATTTTATCAGCTCTTCAAAGAAGACCTAATACCAATACTCTTCAAACTATTCCACAAAATAGAAGCAGAAAGAATGCTACCTAATTTGTTCCATGAAGCCACAGTTATGCTGATACCAAAACCACACCAAGACTCAACAAAGAAAGAGAACTTCAGTTTCCCTTATGAATATTGATACAAAAATTCTCAATAAAGTTCTCGAATACTGAATCCAAGAACACATCAAAACTATCATCTATCATGATCAGGTAGGCTTCATCCCAGGGATTCAGGGATGGTTCAATATTTAGAAATCCAGCAATATAATCCAACACTTAAAGTCAAAGAAAAAAAACCCACATGATTATTTCATTAGATGTTGAAAAAAAACATTTGACAAAATTCAACACCCCTACATATTAAAAGTCTGAAATTGTATTTTTAACTCAGTATATTTTATTACTTTGTGTTGGCACTCCAGTTCCTCATATTTGTGGATATACTTTCTTTAAAATCTGCAACTCCCTTTTTTTTCTGTTGTTGTAGGTTCCAGGGTAGACTCCTTTGAAGATTCTATATTTTGATTTACAGAGTCCCCTAATATCTATTTTATGCCCTCCAATTTAGCACTTAATTATTTAGCATTTTCTTTTTCTGTTTGTTCTGATCTCTCTTAAGGAAGTTATATGAAATTGTAATTGGCACTAAAAGTAACTACTTATATGTCAATAAGCAAAACAAAATCATGTGGGATCCAAATGTATTTTGTCATTTCATTTTCCTTTTTTAACACAAAATATTTTTATTTTTAATCTGTGTCTCTTTAAGGACTTCTGAAATGTCTTCCTAAGTCTGTTAACTTTTCCTGCCATTTCTACTTAACTGTAGTTGGAGGTGCCAAGTTTCTCTGAAGCTCAGTCAGCATGTTGTGCTGGATGTTGGCTCCTGGACCCGCCCCACTGCACCACTCCTATAGGACAATCTCTCTGCTGGGCTCTGAGTAGTTGCAGGCATTTCCCTGCATGGGAACCACCCCACTACCTCTTCTGGCTCCAGGCTTTTGCGGGGTCTTCATTTGGGCATATGTTGTTTTGCCATAGGCACAGGCTGCTCAGTCCTTCTCCCTTGCCCGGGAAATGCACTTCATTGTCTATTAAAACAAACCATCTTTGCCTGGCTAGGAAATTGCTCTGGAGGGAGTGTCTTCTCTATTTGTTGCCCAGGGCTTTTTTCAGACTGTAAGCCTGTATTCTATGTACCCTTATGTTGGATGCTGTTTATATCCACGGGCTTTTCCACTCTCTTCCCAGTTCTAGAATAATGACTCAGAGACTTATTATTTATTAATTAAATGCCCAAGTCTTAAGCTAAGCCTGTTCCTACCATCTTGAAGCTTATATTAACCTATATATACTAGACTGTGTCTGCCACATAACTAGTTAACCCTCTTCCATTTTACAGGTCCACCTTCCTCCAAGAGCTGGCAGGGAAACCTCACCCTCTTGACTCTCCCCGAGTTCCACTCTCACTGCTGAATGTCCCACCTTCTAACCCTGCCTCAGCTTATTGCCCATCAGATTTTTCATTTCAGGATCATGTGTGTTTATTATTAGTATGTACATATTTAACTTTCCCTTTTTTTCTTTTGAAACATGTTCTTGACATGTAGCATAGGCAAGCCTTGAATGTGAACTCCTACTGCAGTCTCCCAAGTGCTGAGATTGCAGTCACTAGTGCTTGTGCTTCTACATAGCATATAAGACGTTATCTTTACAACACACGCCTTTAAATCTTCCTCATCACTCTTTGCCACTTCTATCTCTATTTCCTTCCATGTCCAGGTGAAACTGCTGCTTTCTCTTCTAAATACCATTATTTCACAGGGAGCCACTCAAAAATCAATCCAGTTTCCTTTATTTTATGACACTGTTTACCTTCCTTTCTAGCTCTTATATGTCAACATCTGGTAGTTAAGAAGAACAGAAGTTGTTGACATACCTTTTCTTGAGATCTATATCATTCCACGGCTTTCTCAGAGGCTCCAAAGATAAGACAAGCTGAACCTAGCTCTGTGTGCTTGCCTCCAGTTGGATTTGGCAAGTATTCTGGTCTGCGTCCTGGGCCTTGGAGGAATAAACATTTCGTGTCTTCTGAATTAGCTTTCTCCCCTTGTGGAGACTGGAGTTATCCATCTGAAGGTTGATATATGCTTGAGATAACCTGTGTTACTATGTGAAACTTTGGGCAGTATTCTAACTCCTTCCCATTTTATCATAAAGTCTACTCACTCTATCGTACAAGACACAGTAAATCTTAATCTGTATGCTTGGAATTAAATGGCTTCTCTAAGAATTTCCAACATCAGCTTTTAACTTTTCTATCATCTGACCCTCCCTATTAGGACCATGTCTTGAAGAACCAACAAACTTCTGGTACATATCACATTTAATCTGTGGCACTCTGAAGGAAGCACTTAATAATTTAACTTAAGTCTTCTTTTTAAATTATATTTTTCATATGTTCTTGACTTACCTTACTGAAAGCATTGCCTTTCAATGGGGTGTCCACTCCTCAATGGACTAAAACGCTTTCTTTAAATATAGCAATCAGTGTTCCAACCAGAAGAGTAGTGAACAAAGTGTAACACCTTTCTGTCAGTTTAATTTGTACAATTTGTTCTTTCCAGAAACTTTAATCACTACTCTTAACTTTCCTATACCCTGTCAACTTTTTAAAGTGGTTCTGGTTCTATTTTCAAACAGAACAAAAGCTTTGTGGAAACATACTTATAGTCAGTACTTCATCATCACTTCAAAACATTTGACATTCTCGTACAAAAAGGGTGTCTGGGAAGGGAGATAGGCTGGCTACATTCTCTTCTCATGAGTTGTCTTATTCTTGATCTCATGGCCAAATATAATTTTAATTTGATATGATTTACTCTGTTTTATGTCAAGAAGGAGGTGAACCTTTTATTTTCAAAAGCAGGGTAGAACTGTACTAGTGAATCATTAGATGCTGGAAATTTACCACACTATATGGTTACAGCCCCACCTCTATGGAGATATTTGACTTGAGGGGAAAAATACTATTTGAAACTCTGTTCCATAATGCCAATAACTACAACAGTAAAATGTAGACCACCAATGATTTATATATCCCTGTGCTTTACAAGAATTGCAACTATTTTCTGTTTTCACTGCTGTGCATTCTTTACAGCCCTTTGTCAGTGTGGTTGGTCCTTGGTTGTATAGTTCCAGGGCTTTTCTAGCCTACTATCTTTAATAGGGTGCAGAAGTGATAACAAAGGTTAGCAGTGATAGATTCACCTGGATCGTCTTTTGAGGAGTTCACCAAATACATATTGAGTATATACTGATTGTGTAGAGGATGGTATATATGTGTGTCTAGACACTATCTGGGCAATGAACCAAAGAAAGACATCTGTGACTCCCATGGTATATAAAAATCTATGACCATAATATGGTCTGTAAAAATTGTGGGTATTCAAGTTTCCCTTAAAGAAACAATAGAGAGGAAAGGCCATCTGCGATGTGGGTTTTAGAAGGTCTATGGCAATATAAAAATGGAGGCAAAGCAAAGAAATGCCATTCTGTGTGTCTCTCAGGACTGGTGACAAGTCTCAGCTTAAGTGGATTTGTGAATGTGTTGTTTATCTCTGTTTTCTTATTTATTAGTTTGCTAATTCTCAGAATTGCTGAGTATTCCTACCCATTGATGTGTGGTCGAGGGGGGATTTATAAAGAAATCATATGTGTAAAGTATCTGCCACAATTATACTCCACACGCAATTTGATACTGTGTTCTATTCCTTCTGTCATGGTGATCATCAGTACAAATTGTGTTTACTTTTGAAGAAGAACTTTAGCTATTACCTAAAAGATAGCAAGAACCAACAAAGAAATTTGTGATTTTATTCAGTAAGGACACATGCTGAAAGCAAGAACATACAGAAGCGGCAGGAAGAGAAACAGGCCCTCTACCATGGTGTGGGAAAGGGCAAGTTACTATTATATGCCTCCATGTTGGAATATTTATTTGTTAAAAAGAGAGATAAGTCTCCTTGTCTGTCGTCTCCCCCATGTTCTTAATCTCTTCAAATTGTTTCAAATAAACTCTGAGCTTATATGATGAGTAGGACATAAAAGTGTATCTTTGGGGGAGCAATTTCATCACTGATATTAGTTAAAATGAACTGCACTCTTTGGAGGTGTAGTGCAAAATGGTCCTTTTGACAATTGACAGCTTGAAGTTGGTGATTTCAATCACATCTACAAACATTTTATAATTCTGAAAAAACCACCCAATACATTTGACAGACTTTGCTTTATTAAACATTTTTCTTTTAAACATATAGTAATGATTTTGAAGAAAATTTCATATATAATAAAGATTAACTTTGTATATGAGACTTGACGGCATAATTATTTAACAATGACTAAAATATGTATATATGCTAACATGAAACTTTATGTTTATTGATTGACGTTTGGGATTTCAAATGCTACTGTCAGAAATATGATTGTATTTGTCTCTCCTACTTCTGTTCCCAGACTAGCCCAGGCTACAAGATATTCTGAAGCCACTATTTGGGAAAGGAAAGTTGGTAACATGGAACTAGATTTATTAAAAATCTAGTATTTTAGCAAGACAGATCTCAAAATGCCATCTCAGTTAATTAAGGGCACAAAAGGCTCTTATATATGGGGAAGTGGGTTATAATAAGACTGTGGAAAGCAAGGGTTAAGGGTACATTCTGAGTGTGGTCTTCTTCACTCTTGTCTGTCTTTGTTTTCCTCCCTTTGACTTGTGTGTTACAAGTTAAACCACACAGAAATTTAGATGTTAGATCAAAGCTGATAGAATGAACTAAAGACCATGAAGGAAGATTGTGTGTAACTACAATACACTAACTAGTTAGGTGAAACTTCTCATTAGAATTGACAGTGTTAGGTAAAAGAGAAGGGATATTTAAAGTGACTTGAAAACACATCAGAGAGAAAACAAACTTAATAGTACCAAAATCAGCCCCTCAGAGGAGTGGCCCTCTATTATTAAACCATATCTTTATATTTTTTATTAATTCTAGTTTCTATATTTGAAATTTCCAAATACAATGTTATGATATTCGAAAGAAGTCTGACAAATATTCCACTCCCTTCCCTTTACATGAATACTGGTCTTATTTTGCATACTTTCAAGGCATCTATGTATCTTTTTAATTGAAAACAAATGTGTTAATAGAACAAACAGAACATTTTCATGGTTTAAATTATGAAAATTATTTTTGCATGTTAAAACACAAAATTAAATGAGTCACAAAGCATGAAGATACAGTATAAAATATCTTATAAGCAAGAAAGCAGAAGCAGGTCAGTCGTTATTCTTAGGTGTATATGTGTCCTTTTGATTTGTCTGTCTAGGATTATTTGTTCCTTGTGTTTTCTTGAGCATGGCTCACCTTTTTAAGATGAAGCTGTCCTTCTAGTGCCTTCTGTAGGGCTGGAAGACGTACAAGAAAAGAAACTATTGCAGAAAGAAGTTGGAAAGCTCAAGGAGTTATGTGGGGGTGAGAGGAAAATGTTCAGTACCCCAAATATGTGGAGTGGGTGAATTGTTCTTTGAGAGTAGGAATGTTGAAGAGTATCTGATAAATTGCAAGTCTGTCTGTATCCCATGTCTGTACATACATTTTGAATTATATTTGGAGGCTCAAATCACTACAGGTTACAAATAAAGATTAAGTTGCATTGTGGTTTCCTCTAAATATCTAGAAACAAATTTTACCCAGAACTTTATGTGATCTGATCATTTCTGTCAGAACCCCCAGAAGAATTTCTTAGCAGAATAATAGGAGAAGAAGAAGAATATCAGCTCAGAGGTCCAAAAAGTATTTAGCAAATTTTCCACTCATAGTTCAGGGAATCCTGTGGAAAAAGAGATGCAAAGAGTATCAGAGCCAAAGGGGATGGAGGACACCAAGAAATCCAACCTCTCTAAATAACAAGTTTGATTCGCATTTGAATTCACTGAGACTAAGGCAGCATGCATAGGACATGAAAGATTCTTCAGCAGATAGGAACCTAGAGTTAAACAGGAGGTAGACACAAGTCCCCTTCCTAACCTTAAAGCAATCGCCGATAGATAACCACTTGCAAATGAAAATTTACTAGGGAATCAAACTACTCTTAAGGGTAGACGACCTCCACAGCAGTAGATAGCCAACAGGAAATGAATGCGAGGATATCTTTGGATACATCTTTATCTCACAATGTCCTGTCAGAACTACAGCAGTTCTTTTCATTTCTTAAAAACACTTTTCTTAGTATTCTATTTATATTTTCTTCTATTTCTAATATATATATATATATATATATATATATATATATATATGACGTCTTCCATTTTACTGTTTATCTGTTAATATAGTGTTCCTAAATTTTGAGAAAGGGTATGACTCCCTTCCTTGCACCTGTCTTGGGATCTCTTCCTTATGCTTTTGTTCTCTGTTGTTTTGTTTAGTTTGGTTTGTGTCCTATTGCAACATTCATGTGTCCGTCTTTGTTTTATCTTATTATATCATATATTATTTTATTATTATTCCTTTGAAACCGCTTGTTTTCTAATGAGAGACAGAAAGGGCGTTGTTCTGGATGACAGTGGAGGTAGGAAAAAACTGGAAGAAGTAGAGCTAGGGGAAACTATAATCAGTATAAATCATGTAAAGGAAAAACCTATTTTCAATAAAAGAAAAAAGATATTATGAAAAATGAATTTAAAAATGCTGCAAGCAGAGCCAAAGCTGTCAGGTACTAGAACAACAACACATGCAGATGCTCTGACTACCAGAGATTTGGACCAGCTCCTGGCCTTAGAAGTTGGAGGAGACTAGGCACTTGCCAAACGGCCCTGAGAAAGTTCTTTTAAACTCTTCTGTTTATAAAGATGAGGTTATTCTTTCTTCCCTACATGTAAGTTGTGCTTTTCTTTTTTCCAGGCCTTTATAATCCCTATAATCTTTTTCTCCAGCGTAGTTTATAATTTGCTTTAAAGGTATATAAGAGTGAGCATAGAAATAATATAAAATTGAATTAAAGACCAGAACTTATGTCAGAGTTTTTATGAGAGAAGAAGAAATTTAAACATTTGTACTCTTAATGACAAATTCTTACTTTCCTTTAATATTTAAATTTTTCATAAGTATGCACAAAGATTCACATGGAGTGCCAGGTCTCTTTCTTCATTAATCTGTTTGATTGTTTTTTAAGCCCTTCCTACCTAAGGAATGCAAAATAAAGAAGACAAATTTTTTATCAAGACTTGTACTATTTTGATTATTGGAACAAAAGCTTATAATAAATGCCTCCAAATAACAATCATAAGTCAGCACTTAAAGTGTATCAAGTCACAGTAAACATGTAGTTCTATGCTGCACATTCTAATATGAAGAGCAATATAATTTAAATTTTAGAGCTTAATATTTAGGGAATCACTGTATCTTTGTGTATAAGATATTTCAACCAAAATTTATTTTTTAATAACTGATAATCTTAGAGAGTGATCATGAGAAACCTAGGTGTGATAATCTGAGATTCAAGATTTCCACAGTAAATCAAAGATAACTATTATAGATACAAAACTACTGATTTAGCTTAAATTATCAAGAATTTAATAATCTAGGTGTTCTCAGGGAGACATTGCTTTCCACTGAAAGTGCACCTGGTAAGTTTTATAAAGTGCCCAATCTAACATATGTAAATTACCTTGGTCAGTTAAAATGTACCCAATAGATTTACAGATACTGATGTAATAATTGAGAAGTTTGTGGAAATTGTTTGCAAATGTTCTGATGTTTTTCTGTAAACATTCTTAGGCATCTACATATTAATGACAAGTTCTCAGCAATAACAAATTACATAGATAACACTCATTTTAAAAATGTAGCTTACACATCATAATTTTGGGCTGATCTCTCTGAAACATAAACTGACTAACAGGCGAAGAGAAAAATTGAGTTAATGCTTTGTTTATTTATGTGTTGGTACTGGCCGTTGAACTCTCAAACTTCTTGCATAATAGGTAATAACTATAATTTAGCAATGTGTCGCAAAAAGTTGCTCACACTGGTGTTGTATTCGCTCTGTGACCCATCTCTCCAGTGGACTCAAAAAAACAAAACAAAACAAAAAATTAGAGCAAAAACAAAAAGGCAACAACAAAAATAACCACTGCCAACAATAACAACAACAACAACAACAACAAACCTTTCAAACTGAACATCTGTACCTTCTACTTCTTTTGTGTCTCCGTCAGTTCTCCTCATTCACTCTTACTCACTATGCCTTTTCTTAATAATCCGATATTGTTCTCCAACAAATGGAGCAGGAGCTGCCCCTATAGCTGTTCATTGCCTCTCTATGGAATCTATTCCCCAACATGGCTGCCTTATCTCTGTGAGGGAGTATGTGGGATACCCAGGGGCAGCCTACACTCTCCAAAGAGGAGGGACTCTATGAGGGGGACAATGAGGGGGCGGCGATTGAGATATGAAAAAAGAAAATTAAGAAAAAAAGAAAAAGAAAAACTATGTTCACTTCCTGTCAACTGGTTTCTTGCTCTTCCTCTTGACCTATCGCTGAATTTGTTTAATCTATTTACAATATTTAAGTAGAAAGCTCTTGGGTTATTAGTGTGTGTGAAGGCTGGGCCACACCACAACTAAAAAGCTGGGTTTTTTTCAGTACATAATACAGTCTTGTGGTTCATAATGTGATCACATACCCTGCAACAAAGATTGGATGATCAAATAGGAGACAGTTATAGTTAAAACCAGTAGAAATGTTTGCTTATCTTGCTCCCAGTCTTTTAGTGCACTGTGTTAACTTTTTTCCTATGGTGTTATGTTCTTTATACTTACTTTAATGCATAACATTTATTGTTATTGTTATTATTATTATTACTATTTGAGAATCACTGAATTCATATAATTTTATCCTTGAAATCAGTCATACAGAAGCATCTCAGAATGTAATGACTATACAAAATGCATGCACACAATTGCTTTCTGTTGGAAATAGCTTATTGAGAACAATAGTCTTATTAGTAAAAATATGTGTATATATTCAGACTCCATATTGGTAACTAAATGGATTGATGTAGGAACATATTGCAGTGCAGATTGAAGAAAGTTTAGTTTTAATAAAATAATCTTTAGAAGAAAGGCAAATAGTATTGCATTGGGTATTTAAGAAATATAAAGACATTTTATATCAATATCCTTACTTCATATGTAAGGCCATTGAGTCTTCATAAAGTTAGTATGATCTTTGTCTTTTCATCATATAGTAAGAATAACAGGCCATGAAAAGTGATATTGATGTGTCTTTTGTTTTCATCTTAGAGTAAAAATGACACAAATATAATTACATCTGTATTTATGTGAAGAGAAAATATATTCTTTATGAAAATATAATCCTAGTCTGGCATCCATATTAATTGTCCAATCAGTGAGCGGATGACCTTAGTATGAATAATATGCAAACTTAAAGTAAACTGTATTGGACTTAGTGGAGTTCATTATAGAACTTATCAGAAGGAACCATTAACAAAATCATCATTTCTAGGGGCAATAAAGCTGTGTAGTATTATACAAAACCGCAAAATTTAATTTATCTCTAAACATTGTTCCTAAGCATAACTAAATTATTGAATTAAAATAAAAAGAAACTTTTTCAATGAAACGTTTCTAGAAAGTCAATATGGCCATTTTGATGCCTTGCATTTAGTGGCATTTACTCCATGCTCATTTTTTCCCTGATCCTTGAAAGTACCAAAGTCCTTAGTATCAAAGTATCAAAGTCCTATTTGGATCAATATGGGATATATTTCAGTGTGACAAAGATGCTTCATTATCATTATCTATTGTGTTTTATTTTCTAGGAAACTGGTGAGAAATAGCTAGAAACAATAGAATTTTCCAAGTAATAGAATGATGAGTAGGTCAAACAAATGAAACAGTTGCTAATGTTTCAGTATTTCATCTAATGATTACAGAATTATTCTCCCATCTCATGAAACTCTATGAAATAAACCAACTACGCTCTTTGGGACAAGTTGACAAAACTGCCTTTTACATTTATCCTCAGTCTACTGCTATGTGGCAGATTTATTAAAAGTCATACAGGTTGTTGAGTTAAATCAATGCATTAACAGAAAATCAACTTTTCATTGGAATTTTAAAAACTGATGTAATTAATTTGGAACTAGTGACATTATTACATATTTTAGTTTTCTAAATATTGTATATTGCCACCTGAATGTCTTTGTTTGCTGGCATATATGGAATTTTATAATTTTTATAAATGATTGCTCTTCATAAGCAGGCAAATTAAATATTATATAAAGTGGACACTTCATTTGTAAAATTTGTATCAATGATGAAATTTTATTTATAAAAATGCCTGCAAAATTTCTTTATGTCTTAAGTTTGTATCTGTTTCATAGACTTCTCCAGGATGCCATTTGGGAAAATAAGATCCTGGGAGAGAGTCTGAAAATGATACACGCAGAGTTGAGAACAAATAGAAATAGAAACTGTACCAATAAGCCGCATGGATAGACAAATGAGTCACCAACAGAGGACCGACTCATACACTCCTTAAGTTCCAACTGGTTCAAGGAATGACTGTTTCATGACAGTAGCTCTTTAATGTCAATCAGAGCTATAACTTACTTATGATAAGCAATGGCAATATTAAAATATGCTTTTAAATCCTCAGGCATTATTGCACTGAAGAGGAAAAATCTTGTGATGAATTACCACAAGAAGCATGATTTTGTTATCAAATATAATTTATGCTATCCTTTGGCTGGGATCATTGGATACCCAGGTTGCCACCCTTCTTTTGCTATTCGGGTGTATAATGAACAATAATCCTCTATCGTGTCAGGAAATCCTTTGCATTTTAGTGGATATTTATGTATGAGTAAATGAACATAAAGAACATTTTGAGCATTCCTAGGATTATTATGCTATTATTTGAAAATAATAAATGCCAATTATAATGATTATTTCCACTAATGGATGTTTTATAGACACTTTTGAAATAATGGATGTAACTTAGTATCTTTTACTTTTTTTTTTGTTTTCCTGTAGTTTTGTTTTTTGATTGTATCTCTGTGTGGCGTTAGCAGGCTAGGAACTCACAATATAGGTTAGTCTAGCCTAGAACTGACTGTGACTCACCTCTTTTTACCTTCTGAGTGCTGGGGTTAAAGACCTGAGTCAACACCACACCCACCTTTCTAACGTAGTGTTTTGGTGTTTTTTTCCCCTGAAATCTCATTTATTTATTTATTTATTTATTTATTTATTTATTTATTTATTTCCTTACTCGTTTATTTATTTGATATTTCAAACCTTCTTATTTTACTGTTTTTCAATCATATTTATATCACACATATAACAGGTAATTCACAACTGCATTTAGTTTCTCTGTTTTGTTCGAAGTGTTCTCACCAAGGAAACCTATAAGCATTTCCAAAAGGAAAGCACATTAAATTTCTGATCTCATCTTCTCATAGACAAACAAAAGAGTTAACAGATATCATAAATGAAATGTCCAGTGAATTCTGGGATTTTCTATTTATACAGAAGACATAGCCTGCATTTTAGGTCAATGTTTTTACATATACTGAATATGGTATTAAATACAATAAATTGATATGTGAAACCACCTAGTTATCTTGGTCATCTAAAAACTGAAAGAAATGGAGGGAGGGGCATGGAATTGAGGGGAAAAGAGGGATGAGAAGAGTGGCAAAGAGAGGGAACATGAAAATATAAACCTGCTAAATGGAAACACCTTCTGTTCTATACACTAACCCAGTTCAAAAGTTCATTTCTAATTTTGTGCTTTATGATTCGAAGGAACGCTGAAGTAGAAATATACTGCTTTATGTCCAATCTTACCCAATTTCAATCTTTACCCAATTATAAACTAAATCTGCAGCTTGGTATTAGTAATTTACATGGCTAGCACAGCCAGACGGTGGAAAAATGATCATCTGGCCGGGGTATTACGAATCTAGTGAAGACTGGAGCATCGTGTGTTTTTACTTTATTATTCTGAGCTTTCACATTATGCTAAACAGATTATTTAAATACAGTTTTGGTTAACTACAAAGGGAGACTCATAAAACAAATCTGTTTGGGGTATGTGGTTGGGTGTGGTGCTGAACAACAGCTTCATGTTTCAGCTTGAATTTTTAAGTGGGTGGTAATCTCCACCACCCACAACAGTTGTCCACAGGAGTATTCCAATGTAGTGGGAAAGCACATGAGTTCAGTTAGAGGGAGAAGCGTTTCTTATGTCTGCCTCTGCCCTCCACCTCCGCTGATAATTGCCTTCACTATTACAATAACATCCTGAAGAGATAGTGTTTTAGGTGTATCAGATTTATGAGTAAAACATAATAGTCTTTAACTCTATTCTTATTGCAATGAATTATTTAATATGACTCAAAAAATTCTGTCTATTATTGACAGGAAAAACATTTAAAAGCCTCTTGTGACTTGGACAACTGTTTAATTATGTCATTTATATTTTCAAACAAGGAAAATGAATAATCAGCTAACTTCACTTTTTTGTTAAAAGAATATTAAATATGGTTTTCATGTCAATTATCAATTAAGTTATCATTGACTTTTAGTTTGTATATTATCAGTAATTTATTAAAGCATGTACGTAATAGCTAAAAACTCATACCTTAATATGGGGATTGTATAATAGCCAACCCAAGACAGTGATATAGGCTAGATGATGTTATCTTCCTTAACCATCCAGCATGTATTTATCATGTCTTATGTCATATGTATGTTATCAAATTATATTTGAAAATATACTTGTGTCCTTGTTCATTTTTTATTTCAAAATGTGGCAACTTTGAACAAAATTTTTAAAGCAAAATTCACATTAATAGCAAACCAAACTAAAATATGGTGAAAAGAACACATAATTTTTTAACAATTTTTTTCTTTTACTTTTGAATTCATAATATTATTCCATTATTCCTTTTTTTTTTTTCCGGAACTGGGGACTGAACCCAGGGCCTTGTGCTTGCTAGGCAAGTGCTCTACCACTGAGCTAAATCCCCAACCCCTCCATTATTTCTTTCATTCCTTCCCCTCTAGTAACCTTTACATATCCTGCCTTTTGTTCTCTTTTAAATTTTTGGCACCTTATTTTTATTTATTACGATTATACACCAACGCACATATATTCCTAAAAGTAATGTGCTCAGTTTGTATAATGCTCCTTATATGTGTGGTTAGAGGCTTTAAAACTATCAAATCTTAGAAGTGCAAATAAGATATTTGCACTGAAGTATATCTTTATTTCTGGAAGCTTGAGTGAAGAACACTGTCAAAGAATTTACTTGTTTATCTAATTATTTACACAAATCTGTAGCATCTCTGTGGGAAGCACCGGATAGCAAATAATTAAATTTCACTTGTCTAATCTGTGTTAGAATTCATCTATTTATTTGATTCACTTTTTCTGTGACTATAGTGACTCTTTAATAGTACATTGAGAAAATTCATTACATTTACTTTTAAATTAGATTGTAATGTAAATATCTTGGGAGTCCAAGTTGTGATTGTTTCCTGATACTCATCTTTGTGTTTTATGGAAAGCTTTGTGAGGGTTAACAGGGCTCTCAGGATGTTCTCAGGCTGTGCAGCCTACAGTGTCCTTGGAGTCCTGGTCATCCTGCCTCCAACTTGTAGGTTCTAGAATTGCATGCATGAGCAACCACCTCATTTATATCAGGCTGGGATTGAACCCGGGACTTCATGAGTGCTAGACAAACACTGCCAATCAAGATATCTTGTCCACACTGATATTTCATTTAAAAAAAAAAGTATAAATAGGTGGTTCCTCAGCTACTTGTTTTCTCAAATATTATGTTCCTAGAGTCAATTTGTGACCTTGTGTTTCATATTATATTTACAATAAACATGTTGGGCATATTTGCACAAGGAAAGGTTAGAAAAACCTTGTGCAGTGGTATGAATGGAGGAATGCATGTTCTTCTAACAAGAATGCAGTCAGGTTGACAGGTCAGTAGCCTGTGCTAGCTACTGGGAAAACTCGAGTTAGTGTAACATATTAGCAATTTTTAAAGCAAGGAACTAAAGGGATCTGGTCTACCAAGTAGATGAAAGGGATTAAGAAATGAGGAAGGGTTTAGGTAAAGGAAATATCTTGGGTGGCAAAGAGTGGACGTCAGAACATGGCTTGAAATACTTCACTATGCTTATCATGGAGTAGGGAAGGGATGATATGGGAGGATTAGAGTGGGAGAAGTGAGAGGAGGCCAAATAGCACTTCAGAACTTAGACTCTGTCCTAGCAGGAATTAAGTCATTAAATTAATTTAAGAAAGCATGTCCACAATCTTCCTTATTTAATAGAAACATGTCTCTGTTACGCTATGAAAATTGAGTTTGGTACAAGGGAGAGTATAAAAAGTAATTTCTAAATACACTACTCTAATTTCTTTTCTTTCTCTTACTCAAAGTAAGACCAGTTGCTATTCAGAGACATAATTTCATTAATAAACCTGTCTACTACTTGTCTGGGTATATAAAAGCATTGAGCTTTTTAATCTCTTTCCATGAGTATGTACTAATCTTAGCCCCTTACTGTTGTCCATCGTTAGGTCATCAGAACATGGTTCTTTAATTCTTAATGTTTTTCAGTTTCTAGACATTTTCATTTCATTCAGGGCCACCCTTAACTCAATTCTGGAAAATCTAAACATATAAAGATATATTCTTAGCAAAATCAGACCTATTCTCTTCTAATTATTCAGTTCTAGCCCAGTCTCAAATTGAAATCCCCTAGAGAGACCACAGACTCACTTATTACCAATAACTGCTGACCCTTACAAATTCTGTCTCATAGTGCTACTCAATGGCCACCACTGCCCTCACTGTCAACTACGAAATATGAATGGTAACCATCGTTTACTCTCACATGTAGATTAACCAAAAGAATTTTATTGGTTCCCTATCAAATCTCCCATATCCCCTCTTCTCTCAGAACTCATTAGTTCTTTAGTGTTTGTTTACACTTATAAATAATCTTTTCTACATATTTACAATCAACTTCCTACACTTTTCTGGAGCCTTATACAACACACGCTCTAGTTAATTCTAATCACTGTTGCCTTCACCTGACCAGGTAAAATTAGACAGGCTACAAAGAGAAAGAAGGCTTGGGGAAGAAAGAGGAAGAAGATAATTTCAAAAGAAGGAAATGCAAGCTTATCCTTCACTAATCCTTAAACAATATTCGGTCAGTCCTTCTCATGCCAGTTCTCACAGGTTTTGTGTTACACTGTGGAAATTGCTTGTTTAGGTACTCACAGCTTCCTCTATCCTTATTTTGTTAGCTGATAGTTATATTACATGTGAACTGAGAAACTCAAGCAATTAAGAAAGAACGTTGATAAACCATGACCCATAATTATGAATATCTGCTCATACTGCTTCTGCTTCTGTCCTGAGAAGTGAACTTTCTTTCTTCCAATCAGATCTTTGCTCTGGGAAAGGGGCTATCCCCTCCCATCTGCAGAATAATGTCGTTCCAACAGTTCTCTTTTCCACATTGTCAATCATTATACACTTTTATTTATGCTGGAAATAACATCAATAATACATTCATCTTTGAAATTTACCCCATGACTTGTGGCCTGTTTCAGTCCAATCTCTTTATTTTGTGTCTGCCCTTCTGAATATACGAATGGTTCAACTAAATCCTGTGACTGCCATTTATTTGATCCTGACCTGCATTTCACTGTGGATTCTTTCTTCTTCCTAGGAATAGTCTTTCTTTTTGACTCTCTCAGACTCCAGATTCCCTTGACTCCTTGGCCTCATTTTATTTAGACAGTTACTGGTTGCTTCTTATCCTATATTTTGAAATAGTTGTAAGCTTAGCTTTTGCCTCGCTTCTGTCTTTGTGTTAACCATCTTAGAAAGTTACTAAGTCCATACCTATGGAAAGCAAAAGGTCATGCCCTCCCCATGATCCACTGACACTGCAGTACTGATGTGGCATGTTCACCAAGTCAGTGTGCGTCTCAAGTGTCGCATGGAGTCAGTCTTCATTACACTCATGGGAAAATCAACACATAAAATCTGTTCCCTAAGAGTTTCCTCATCCGGTTACACCTACCCAAATGTTGTAGTCATACAGAGGCTTCTCTTTCTCACAGTTATATGAAGTTTATCTGGAAGTCCTGTAGATGTTATCTTCAGAATACCAACAAGGTCCCGTGCCCTATTACATCACATAACTACTCATTCCGTTTTAAGCCATCATCCTTTCTAATTGGGGTTATTGTGGTCATCTACCTGGCCTCCATCAGTACTTTTTATTCCCTTCAGCTTATCTTCATCATAATGTATAATATGTGGCTGTTTTAAGATTGTTAGTCCCACTTCGCTCAAAGCACTCTGTTTTTGTTTCTTTCAAACCTAGAAGTACTTAATGTTGCTAATGCATCTTATAAAGCTCTTATTTTTATTTCTATTACTCTCCTGTTACTCATTCTGCTGCAGATGTGTTATCTCCTTCCTTGCCCTACAACTTTCTACTGTCCCCCTCCTGGGGTTTTTTCACTAGACACCCCCTCTTGTTCAAATATTCTTCCCTCTGAGAGCCAGATGTCATAAAAGCAAGTTATTAATGGGAACTACTTAAATATATTAGCTGCTTGTTGCCTAAGAGTATCATCAAAGTCTGACAGCTTACAGTAATACACTATTTTTGACAGTTTCAATGAGTCAAGTATCCAAAAATGGCTTTGCTTGGACCTCTGAAATGTTGCCAGTGTCAGCCATCTGAGGCTTGAATGGAGAAAAGTCTAATTCTTGTCACACACTTGTCAGCAGCTTTCAGTTCCTCAGGAGACACTGGATTAAGAGCTGATTCTTGGCTGGAGTCTTCCCATAATTCCTTTCCACTGAGTCTAACATGATGACTTTCTTCCATAAGACCAGAATTGAAAGGACAGCCTATGAGATAGCATAACAGCTCATAGCCTTTACAATGTCCCAATAGTTCTAAGTAAGTCACAGGTGCCAGCCCTCAACCCCTTCCCCTACTGCATGAAAAGTTTACCTTCTTTTAAAATCCCAGCAATGTATCTCTGAAAAAGTCTAAATATGGCTCTAACTTTAAGAGGAATTCTACTTGGTGTCTTAATACTATGACAGACAAATTCCACCAGAATGTGGCTGTTAATGAGTGAAGTATAACTGATAATGATATCAGATTTTGAGTTACTCTGAATGCCATAAGCTTTATCAATAGCGTGGACCCATGCCTATTGGAGGAATGGTGCGGTTATGCTAAGTAATTTGTGTCAATGATGTATAAAGTTGTAGGCAGAGCTGTGCTGGCCAGCTGTGCTTTGGCCAGAGAAACAAAAACAAAATACTTTGAGCAAAGAAAGCCTAACCCTTAGGCTTAATTTCATGATACATAAAATGGGTATCTTCTACCTGACTCTTCGTAGATATCCTCTGGGAAGAATTTATGACTGTGTGTCTTGGCAAACTGTACAGGTTGGATGGAATATTAAACTGAAAGTTTGGTAGGGACTAAAAGGTATCTAAGGTAGACTGTACTTATTGTCTGCCTCATTTTTGTTAAGTCTCACAAAGAAAGGACTTGCTACTTTTTGCTCCCTACTAATATTAAAACAGTTGCCCCTAGGGACAGTGACTATCTTCTGCATCACCACTGTTCCATATCATATCTGACTCTTAGTCTTTCATCACACATGGGAAATAGCTGCATGAAATTCTGTTAGTTTTAGCAAAACAGTTTTTTTTTCTTTTCTTGTTTGATACTTGATGGGCATAAGCTCGCACTCTCTGATTAAGTACAAAATCCAAATCTCTGTGAGAGAAAATTCAATTGGCTAATATTCTGTCAACCATTTATTTCTGAATGTCATCTTTAAGCAAGAAGCAGGAACATTAGTAAAAGCATTGCTGATGAGAACAACAAAGGACTATCTTCAAGAGAGAGACAATGGCGACCGTTGGAAAAGTTAATATTCTTATTGTTTTAACAAATGTCATATTAATACATGAAACAGTCCCTGAATAAAAAATACATAAGCATATGTGCTAGCAAGCATACAGAACCAACTTTGTATGTTAAAATATAGAGAGTAGCTCCATTGCTCTCTTGTTCTCTCACTCTCTTCCTCTTCCCCCTTTCCCTTCCCCTCCCCATTCCTTCCCCTTTTCTTCAGAGGCTCACATGGCTTCCTCTCTCTCTCTCTCTCTCTCTCTCTCTCTCTCTTTCATTATTCCCTACTATCCTCCTAACTCCCCTCCCATGCCCCAAATAAACTCTATTCTATACTAAAAACAATTAAGATTAATTTTTTCACTTACTTAACCCTCTGTGCTACATATGTTTGACTTTGACTTTGCAACTTAATTCACACTGGAATCTTTATAAATATTTATGTTATTGTCTCTAATATTTCTCAAACCTTAGATTTTTTGTCTGAATATCAACAATAGGCATCTGTGTGTGAGAGAGAAAGACATGAATACCTACATGCACATAGAGGCAGAGGGGGAGGTGAAGGGAGGAGGTAGAAGGAGAGAAAAAGGAGAATGAGAGAAAAAGAGAGAGACTTAACTTGTATTTAGGGTCATTTCCTTCTGAACTTTCTATTTACTGGAATATATTACCAGTATATACAAAAAATTCATCAGATAGTCTGCACAATGTTTGGATCCTACTGGACTTTAGTTCCCTTTGCTATAAAGCAAACCATTAATTTTCATATTTAACATATATATTAGTATTTTGTTGATTTATCTTTCATGTCTATGAATTTTCTTTTTCTAAAAAGAAAACCTAGCTACTTTTTGAGTAGTTTAAAGTTCTCTAGGCAGTGGGATAATCAATATGTGACTTTTTAAAACTAAATTTATAACTTAAAAATAATTAAATTCTGATGGTTTACAAGAATACTTCAGAGATATTATTCCTCCAGAGATTACCAGGTTAGCTTAGGTTGCCAGCAAATATGAATATTGCCCTTTGTTAATAATTTTACAAATTGTGGTAACAGCACAATTATATTAAATTGTTGAAAACTTGAACGACAATTACATAAAGATTGAGGACAAACCCATGAGTGGTTTATAATCTCTTGTTCACTAGAGTTCAATAAATACTGACAGATGCAACCTTGTAAAAGCTGATTTATCAAAAGATGTTTTCTAAGTCGAGATTTAAAATATGCCTTGGAAATTTTTCTAAGAGAATTTTGCAAGACTAAAGTTCTCAAGCTACATTTAAGGCCCATTAAGCCCCATGATATTAGGTCATAATTCCTTCCTGATTCCACATCTGGGAAAATGTTTGGAGAGAAGGGAGAATCCTCCCTGTTCCTAGACATGAGTATGGGCTTAGGAAATGTTGAAAAATAGATATATTTTATCTCTCACACCCTACTACTTCCTAATACCCTCTTCTCATCAGTGTAACTCCTTTTTGTAAATATCTTGTCATTATAACAACCTAAGCCAATTTTGCATCAGCATAGAAGCAATCTTGGGAACATACAAGCCCTACCAGAACTAAAAGAACTTAGCACAGTGCCACACTATACTTAAGTGACCCCAAAGATTCCACCAGAGAACTCCTAAACAACTTCAGCAAAGTGGATATAAAATTAACTCAAACAAATCAGTAGCCTTCCTCTACTCAAAGGATAAACAGGCTTAGAAAGAAATTAGGGAAACAACACTCTTTACAATAGTCAGAAATAACATAAAATAACTTGGTGTGACTCTAACCAAGCAAGTGAAAAATCTCTATAACAAGAATGTCAAGTCTCTGAAGAAAGAAATCAAAGAAGATCTCAGAAGATGGAAAGATCTCCAATGCTCATGGATTGGCAAGATTAATATAATAAAAAATGGCCATCTTGCTGAAAGCAATCTACAGATTCAATGCAATCTCCAAAATTACAACTCAATTCTTCATAGTGTTTAAAAGACCAATTTCCAAATTAATTTGGAATAACAAAAAAACTAGGATAGTGAAAACTATTCTCAACAACAAAATAACTTCTGAAAGAATCATCATGCTTGACCTCAAGCAGTATTAGAGTAATAATGATAAAAAAAATGCAAGGTGTTGGTACAGAAACAGGTGGGTGGATCAATACAATAGAATTAATGACCCAGAAATCCACACACCTATGGTCACTTGATCTTTGACAATGAGCAAAAACCATTCAGTGAAAAAAAGACAGCATTTTCAACAAATGGTATTGGTTCAACTGGAGGTCAGCATGTAGAAGAATGCAAACTGATCCATTCTTATCACCTTGTACAAAGCTCAAGTCCAAGTGGATCAAGTACCTCCATCTTAAAGCAGATACATTCAAACTAATAGAAGAGAAAGTTGGAAAGAGCCTCCAGCACATAGGAACAGGTGAGAATTTCTGGAACAGAACACAAATGGCATATGTTCTAAATCAAGAATTGACAAATGGGACCTCATAAAATTGAGAACTTCTTTAAGGCAAAGGACACTTATATTAGGACAAAACAGCAACCAACAGATTGGGAAAAGATCTTTACAAATCCTACATCGATAGAGGGTTAATATCCAATATACACAAAGAACTCAAGAAGTTAGACTCCAGAGAATCAAATAACCTTATTAAAAAATGGGTTACAGAGCTAAACAAAGAATTCTCAACTGAGGAATATTGAATGTCAAAGAAGCACCTAAAGAACTAGCCAACATCCTTACTAATCAGGAAAATGCAAATCAAAACAGCCCTGAGATTCCACCTCACACCAGTCAGAATGACTAAGATAAAAACTCAGGTAACAGCAGATGCTCATTAGGATGTGGAGAAAGAGGAACACTCCTCCATTGTGGGTGGGATTGTAAGCTAGTACAACCATTCTGGAAATCAGTATGAGAGTTCCTCAGAAAATTGGACATAGCACTACCAGAGGACCCAGCTATACCACTCCTGGGCATATAATGAAAGATGATCTAACATATAACAAGGACACGTAGCATCCTTATTTATAATAGTCAGAAGCTGGAAACAACTCAGATGTCCCTCTACAGAGTTTGGATACAGAAAATGTGGTACATTTACACAATGGCATACTACTCAGCTATTAAAAACAATGACTTCATGAAATTCTTAGGCAAATGGATGAAACTAGAAAATATCATCCTGAGTGAGGAAACTTAGTGACAAAAGAACACACAAGGTATGCACTCACTGATAAGTCGACATTAGCCCAAATGCTCAGAATACCCACGATACAATTTACAGCTTAAGAAGAAGGAAGAGCAAAATATGGATTCTTCAGTCCTCAAAAGGGGGAACAAAATACTTACAGGGACTTAGAGGAAGAGAGGAGGGGGAGGTGCAAAAAGGAAACAGGATCAGGTATGGGAGGAGATAGGGATGATATACAGAGGGTCAGAAATTTGAACAGAGGTGTGTAGCAATGAGGAATGGGGAATTGGGGGTAGCCACCAGCAAGTTCCAGATGCCAGGAAAGCAAGAGGCTCCCAGGACCAAATATGGATGAGGGTAGCTGAAATGCCCAACAAAATGGAGAACTTGTAGAGGCCATAACCCGAGGTTAGGCAAGGCCCCCAGTTGGGGGATGGGGCCACCCACTTGTCTCCAAATTTTTCACCCAGAATTATTCCTATCTGAAGGAAGTGTGGAGTAGAGACTGAAGAAAAGGTCATCCAGAGACTGCCCCACCTGGGGATCCATCCCATATATAGACACCAAACTCAGACACTACTGTGGAGGACAAGAAGAGCTTGCTGAAAGCACCCTGATATAGCTGCCCCTGACCCCAATGGAGGAGTTAGAGAAAGGACTGAAGAAGTTGAAGCAGTCTGCAACCATATAAGAAGAACAACATCAACCAACCAGATCCCCAGAGCTCCCAGGAACTAAATCACCAACCAAAGAGCACACATGGAGGGACAATGGCTTCAGCTGTATATGCCCTTGTCCAGCATCAATAGCACAAGATGCCCTTAGTCCTGTTAGGGCTCAATGCGCCAGTGTAGAGGAATGCCAGGGCAGAAAGTTCGGATGGAATGAGAAGGTGAATGGGGGAGCACCCTGATAGAAGCAGGATGAGGGAGGATAGAATAGGCATTTCCATATGGGAAAGCTAGAAAGAGGTTATCATTCAAAATGTTAATAAATAAAATATCCAATAAAATGAAAGAAACAAACTAAGCCTTTCTAGGTCACATTTTACTTAATGAAAGATGACTTTTATGTCATGTTTCAAAATTATCTTTTATATCATCCATTTATTTTGACTAAAATTATCAATTATACACTAAAAACAAAGGTGAGTTGGAAAACACTGACAAAATAATGTAATTTTTATGGAATTGTGTATCCTACGGGTATCCTAACAATAAGCAGCCACTTACTAATAAAATAGCCTGCTTTCAACTCTCTGGTTTTCATTTCTTGCCATTCTGCTTCTATCGGATTTTCCTTCTAGAATAGACTATATTATGGGCCATCTGCTTCACTTCTAATCCCATTGCTTTATCCAGTCCATGACAATTTTGTTGATATTGCATTGAATTCTGAAGAAACTTTCCAATTACTAAAGTTTGTGATCATTATTTAGACCCTCCCAAAATTTCTCTGATGATTTTAACACAGCCAACTATCAACATTTCCTTGAAGATAGTTTTCTACTCTTGCTTTTGTTGGGATGCAGTGGAGAAATTATCTGTTTGGTTAGCATTCCATAATCTCTGGTCTTTATTAATGTTGGGGATTCACTTGATATTTTCAAATGTTTCTTTTTACACACTGAATATAGTTAATTAACATTTGTTTTTAGAATGAGCTTTCCAGAAGGCATCCAGATGTGCCTGTTTTCAAAGAGTGATAAGTTCTAGAAGGGAAGGGGAAAAGGAGAACACTTTAACACTATCCAGCAATTGTCCTTATGGCTGAAGAATTTTCAAGTTGTCCTTTAAAGTCTTCAGTAGCTCTGAACTTTACTCATATCAAAACTCATGAACACAGAAAAAGAGAATCATGAGAGTGCTTACATGTTCATCCATCATTTTCTACCACTTCTCCGAAGTATACCCTATATTAATATAATAATTAATTAATTATGCTTCATGTATTTCAGTGCTCTCAAATCCAATATCAGTGTGCAAAATAAAGCACTCAATTTGATAATGTCAAAATCTAATTGAATGGTAAATTAAAAAAAATATTTAAATAAATTGTGTTTTAACACCTATCAGCAAGATATTAGTTCCTTGATAACCTTTTTTTTAGTTACTATATCTAAAAAATAAAAATAAATCCATCTGTTAGTTTGTTTAGGAAGTTGCAGCAATAGTCAATACTGGGATCTTTGATCTTCCAATGCTTCGTGTTTGTATACAGGTTCTTCTTATAAATGGCAAGATTATACTTAACATATAGTTTATGACTGATCATTTCAACTTAAAAATGTTTTGAGACTATAGATACACATATCTGTATGATTAGTTGATTAGTATTTTAACTATTGAAAAACTATAATTTGCATTTTCTCCATTGTTTTACTCTAAACTGTTCATTTATTTCCTTAGTAAAATATGTACTGTGAAAGATGAATATTTTGATTACCCATATAATATATCCAATAATCAGTTACTATACTATATTTTTATTGACTCAAGGAATACACGTTATGTTTATTGTTTATATTTTTAAACAACTAGATGCTATGTCTTCTAGAACGATTATTTCAGTGTTTATTGCCATTTGTGATGTATGATTTTGTTATATTAGAATTTTTATAAGGCCTTGGAAGAGGTGTTTCAGTGGTAAAGTTTGCAGCACAAGCATGAGGAACTGACTATAGATCCCCAGTATCAAAATAAAGAACAACATCTGTTGATGTATGTGAGAAACCCCAGTGCTGAGGAGTTGGGAAATTAGGGATTTAGGGAGGATGGATCCAGTTCCTTGGGGTTCATTAGCTACTCTTTTTCTCTTATCTATCTATCTATCTATCTATCTATCTATCTATCTATCTATCCATCCATCCATCCATCGATCTCTCTCTCTCTGTCTCTCTGTCTCTCTCTCTGTCTCTCTGTCTCTCTCTCTCTCTATATATGTGTGTGTGTATATATATATATATGTGTGTGTGTGTATTTATATATGTGTGTGTGTATTTATATATGAATATATGTGTATTTATTTATATATAGTATATGTAGGGAAAATATCTTGTAGTATTGTGTATTTTACTGATGTATCACCTGTAAATTAGAAAATTTATGGTTTATAGAAAGGGTAGAATAAAAAGTGGGACATACAGTAGGCAGAAAGAATGCTGGGATTGATTGAGAAAAGGGTCACCAATGAAGATGTGAGTAGACAGATGTAAGGTACCTGAGCAGACATAACCAGAGATGGCAGAATGTAGATTAGTATGAATGGGTTATTTCAAATTATTAAATGGTCAGGGAATGTGCCTAGTTTTATGGCCTATGTACTTGCAAATGTTTATTTTGTGTCTGAGTCGTTACTCTTTGAGGAAAACAGTTCATTACAAATAAACTTATGAAATATCATATATTTCATATATATATATATGTTTGAGAAATTTTTCAGTGACTCTTCTGATAAAGAATGTGATAGACTATGGAACACAATTAAACTTTGAGCTATTGTTGATTAAATTTTAAAATCTACTTTTAAGTCATGTTTGGTACAAGGTTTGAACAGATTTGTATCCCCAAAAATGCCAGTACCTAAACATCATTGAGGGAGCCAATATCACAATATCACAGAGCAAATGTGCTCACTATCTAAACAGATGTCAATTTAGTACCTAATGCCACTTATTCAGTTTGCAAATGCTTATCCATTTTACCATTGGAAGCTATTTTGTAAAACCAGAATCCTCAGAGAGCTATTGCTGAAATATGTAATCATTTTGGCATAAAACTTAATCCATAAAAATGCAGTTTGAATTACTGTGTTTCTTTATCTTTAGTAAGTGAAGGTTTGTGATGAATTGGATGATGCATTTAATATGTTTTTTAAAAGAATGCAACAGTGATGTATACTAGGAAAATGCTTTACTTTTCTGTGGTAAGACTTCACTTAATCATCATGGACAGATTCATTTTATGTGCAATGAGGGGAATGAACAATGGAAACATTTATGTAGTGTCTGATTGTCTAGGGATGTGATCTATGTGATGCAGACCTATTATTTAGTGCTTTGGGGATTCCCTTCTCTTCCTCTGTCATTTTTTTAAGCTCTGGTTTTTGTACTAATCCTACAGAGAGGGAAAAAACCCAAAGCCTTATGCTATGTCTACACTGGGCAATTAGCCCTGCTCTTGGAGTTAAATAATATTCTTAATTAGCTAAAAAATGAAGGTGGTTAAATTGTCATGGGTAATTGGAGCAGTATTTTCTCTTTTTATTAATAAAGAAAATGATGTGTAATTTAGGGTGCTCAGGATATACATACGAAACCCTTCCGACTCATAGGCTAGTGATTCTAGGTTTTGAATATTTATGCTGTACCATACCTCTGTGGTAGTGATTTATTTTTACTGAGCCTCCTGGGCTGCAGTCTGTCTTGCCAAGTTGGGGGAAGATCATAAGGAAAAGGAAGGTTGAACGCTAGTTCATTCCCTGTTGAGCTAATTAGGAATCTCCATCTAATTTAGAAGGCTGCTAACCACAGGCTTCCTTTCAGTCAAGTAGACTAGCTCAGGCTCTCTTTAAAAGTTCCTCCTTGTCAAAGAGGAATGTAGCAGGTTATGGTCTTGAGTCCCACGTCTTATGGTAAAGCAATCTAAAAATAAACAGCAATAGACTGTGAGATATTCTTAATCTTGTAAGAAGGAAAGTGGTTGGATGGGAGGGCCACTTATCATGGGAGTCACAGACAAAAACCAAAAAGAAAAAACATGCTTAATGGGATATATCCTACAATATCTATCAATATATGTAGAAGTTTTAGTTATCAGGTGCTCACAGTGAATTTTTTTTGAAGTTTTCATCTGATAAAATGCCCATAGTCTGGAATTGAAATTTCTTCTTACATTCATGAAAATAAAACCAATGAAAATTTTTTATAGTTTCATTGTTTCTGGACAGTGGTTCTCAGCCTTCCTAATGCTCTGACCTCTAATACAGTTCTTCATGTTATAGTGACCTCCATCAGTAAAATTATCTTCACTGCTACGTCTGAGCTGTAATTTTATTACTTTTGTCATTCATAACAAGAACACTTTTGGCGATAGGTATTTGCCAAAGGTTGATAACGCTGTTTTAACACGTATAAACTGCGTTAAAGAAACAAGATTTGATCTCAATCATTGATGCATTATGGTTTGAGCAATTTCTTCAAACAAATAAAATGTTTTTGAGTTGCTTGTAACATTGTAAAATTACCTTAATAATGTTGGGATATGAATATATATATGTATATATATATTATATTTAGATAATAAAAGATATATAATAAGTCCCCCTCTTTCAGAGGAAACTACAAAAACTTAATCACCAGAATACTCAGAAAAACAAAACAACAAAAATTAATAAAATTCTTTAAAAGAATTTTAATATATTACTGAACACGTATTTTCCTGATTCTAAAATTCGAGTTAGTAGAAAGTACCAATTTAAGATATTAATCCAACCTCACTTTATGTGTTTTATGACATCCCACTTATCAATTTATAAATATTTAAATAACTATGCAACTTATTTCCTCTTATTACAGACCTCTTATCTTCTCTTATATAAGTTTGGCTGGATTTTCTAAGCAAAATTCTTTAGGAAGAAAATGGAAGGAAAAACACTCATTTTTCAGAAGAGTTGCAAAAGTTTCGAGAGAGTTGGTTGGATCTCTGAGCTAGTAATATATGGAGATTCAAAAGCAAAATATACCTTACAAAGGAAATATAAAAGCAAAGAACTCGAGGTTTAGGTATGGATCAGAAACCATCAAGCCATGCTCTGAACTACAAATGGAGTGGTTAGTAGCAGACAGACATTAACCAGCGACATAAGAGAAAAGGTCATTTGTTTTCATTGAAAACGTGAATGCTTAAAAAAAAATAAAAGCATGTAAGTCATGCTTTTTTGGAGTTTGGAAGACTGCTAACATCTTGTTATTTGCCCAAACAACTAAATTAGTTAACATTATTACTTAAAATGCTAATAATGCAGTTTAAACTTACTTAGCACAGGGTTTGAGCACAGTGTAATTTCTCTTCCTGAAATCCTCCAGCCATAACCTCTGCATCTTCATCTCAGCTTAGAGTCAAATGACATTAACACTATCCAAAGCTCTAGGTTAGAGGTAAACTAACGAAAAACAGATTCTCTCAAGTTCCAAAACAAGAACCATATAGATAGCTCTGGGCTGGGGTGAAAAATCAAGCTCATAAGATTTCTCTGTTACCAGAATCCATGAATTTTAAAAAGGTGTTCTTTGTCTCTAGATTAATGCTTCCCATCCTTCCTAATGCTGCAACCTATCAATACAGTGTTTGTATGTTGTGATGACCTATAACCATAAAATTAATTTCCTTGCTAAATCATAACTAATTTTACAACTGGTATGAGTCATAAGTAATAAATATCTGATATGCACACTATTTGATATGCGATCCCTGTGAAAGGCTTTGTAGACCCTTAAAGGGGTCCCAGCCTACAGGTTGAGAACTACTGCTCTAGATGATAGCATGATAATCCTAGAGGAGGGTGATGCAGGAGTTACTACACAGAAAGCAGTATTGATAAACGCTTCATGCCCCTTCTCTTAAAAAATCACTGTTAAGGGTTTAAACTCAAGATGTTAATTTTCTCATGATTTTAGTCTAGGGAGGGGGATTGCAAATGAAATCCCTTGAGATATGCCATTTAATCATCAATGACATTAACATATTTGCATATTAATTTCTATTTAATTATTTATAACAAATAGTAAACTAGACTTTTAAAGTTACATAAGAAATTACTCTCACCTGTTTCCACCAACATCGTTTATGTCCAGCAATTTTCCATTTAAATCTGTGGCACAGTTATAAATATTGTAGCAGCATTTACTATTATGCCTACTTAGTGGCATTTGCTTCACATAGAGCAATTAAATAATTTCTTGTAATTAATATAGATAAAATAGCAGGGAGTATTCATAAAAATATTACTCACATTTACTTTATATTTATCATTTTTCCCTGAAGGCTTTAACCTACAGTCAGCAAGGCAGTAATTGTGTCAATTTTTATATGCTTAGATAAAATTCTCATTTATTGGCCAACTATAATAGTCTTTACTTTTTGTATGTTGCTGTTTGAGATTCTGTTGTTCACTGATCAATTTAACACCTTTCTTTGGTCTCCAGACCCAAGGCGATGGCTCAGTCACATGTGATAATATTTTCTTTTCTCATTTCTTTTACTGAAATACCTGACAGAAACAACTGAAGGGAGTAACAGTTGATTTGTGTTTTTGGTTTGGGACGATACCTCTCATCAGGTGGAGGTAGGTTGGAATGGCACCTTGCCAATGGGACTATGTAACAGGAACACAAAGCAGAGAACTAGATAAGAAACAGGTCTAGTTTAAAGGGGCCTTTCTAAGGGGTATGCCACCAATAACGTACTTGAATTAGCCAGGCCCTACCTGGTTTTACATTACCTCGTGCCATCTGTAGACCAAGTATTCAAGCACATAATTCAATGGGAGGTCTTCAGAAACACCAGTGAAAATTTAACATTATGAGCTATATTAACAAGACACAATCTATCATGGTAGGAAGGCATGGAGTTGGGAGCTGGGGACCTGCTGGTCACACTGCATCCATAGTTAAGAAATACATTATACCACAGTGTCAAAAGGATGGAGACATGGTGCCTGTAAGTTGCTCATTGATCTCTACATAAAACATGCACAAAATAAAATAATTTAAATGTGACTTAAAATAGCTTATTTAATAAGAAGGTATTTTTAACTCTCATCCTTGGTCCTAAATGGAACCTAATGACTAGAAACTACTACATCCCTTGAAATTCTTCAAAGCCAAATAGTTTTTGACAATATAGACTCATGTCAGAATCTTGTTGCCCAAGCCATAAAACCCTAGGAGTACCCGCTTCTTGTTTCCTAAGATACAGAAGAGTGGGTTCAAAGGCATACTACATCTCTGGGATTTTACCTATCCTAATGAGTGCTGGCTGCCATTTTTGGGGGGTGGAAATTACATCTTTTTTATTATTGGATATTTTTATTTACATTTCAAATGTTATTCATTTTTCTGGTTTCCCACCCATAAACCCCCTATCCCATCCCCCTATCTTTCTTCTATAAGGGTGTTCCCCCTCCCAAACCATCCCCCCTTCTCTCCCTCTCCAGATATTCCCCTGCACTGAGGTGGGGGACAGCCTTGGCAGGATCAAGGGCTTCTCCTCCCATTGGTGCCCCAAAAAGCCATCCTCTGCTATATATGCTGCTGGAGCCATGGGTCTGTCCCCATGAACTCTTTGGGTAGTAGTTTAGTCCCAGGGAGCTTTGCTGGGTTGGTATTGTTCTTATGGGGTTGCAAGCCCCTTCAGCTCTTCAATTCTTACATCTTCTTACTGCACCATGCAATCCACATAACACTGAAAACTTGTTAGAGACCAAGTCCAACTGATGTAATGAAGGAAAATAAGTTTGCTACATGAAATGGGAAAATACAAATTTTAAATTCTGCTTTCCCTCATTTCTGATAAGATAGAGTAAAGAATTTACACTGTTTCCTTTGCTTGGGAAAAATGACATGGATGGCAGGACAAGTGAACAGCGGTTAACAGATTTAACTCTTTGGTGTCTACCAGTATGTACTGTAATTGTCACCAGATGGGTTTTGTTGATTTATTAATTTATTTTTGTAATAACTAAAATTTCAGAAATTCCCTGGAAATGTTCAAATGAAGTATAATTTAAAAGTGTATAATGCTAGTGTATCTATTAGAAACTTAGACTATGAAGACGGTATTTACATTGCACATAGAATTTATTTCATTTGAGTTTACTTGGGACATTTAAATCAATCTTCACTGTAAAAATTATATGCTACTGTGTTTTCTGCTGAGAATTTAAGCCCATGAGCTAGCCTAAGCGGCAAATTTTTCATACGTGGCACTCTATGGGCTTGGTATAGAGCTGAGTTGTGCCAAAGCTTGCTTACTGTGTACCATGTGTAAGCTAGATCCTCAGCACATTAGAAACTAATCCAACACTTAGAAGATGAAAATAAGAGGATCACTAGTTCGTGGTCATCTTAGGACATAGCACAATTCTGCTACACTAGACCATGTATTAAACAGCCAAATTTTACAAAGTAGCTGAGGTAGAAAAATATGTCATAACTAGCCTAATTAGCCCTCTGCCTCTTAATTATTTCCAGATGAAAGCTACTCAGTAAGGGAAGCATGCAGAAAAATACAGATGGTTAATTGCATCTAATTTTTCCTTAGTATAAATATTTTGTAATAATATATAGAAGGTATTTGTATTAGAAGTGCATCATTATTTATAAAAGATGCAAGTTTCAGTGAATGCCCCATTTAAAAAAAAAACACATGTACATATAATCAACGTTACATAATCAGTAGGGGTGTGTGTGTGTGTGTGTGTGTGTGTGTGTGTGTGTGTGTGTGTGTGGAGACAGAGAGAGAGAGAGAGAGAGAGAGAGAGAGAGAGAGAGAGAGAGAGAGAGAGAATGCATATAAGCAATAATTAAAGATAGGATGATGTTATGGAGGAGTGGTAGAACATTAGATGAGTCTGAGAGGAAAAAGAGTGTAGAGATGATGAAACTATAGTAATTTTTCTCAAAAAAGAAAATTTAAAACAGAGAGAAACTGAAGGAAATGGAAAAAATGGTATTAAGCAAATTGTAATAACAAAGTGCTAATGAAATCAAACAATTTCTTTACTGTGGCTTTGCTGTTATGAGAAAACCTATTTCACCTTTTCTTTTTTTTTTTTTTTTTTTGGTTCTTTTTTTTTTTTTTTTTTTCGGAGCTGGGACCCGAACCCAGCCTTGCACTTCCTAGGTAAGCGCTCTAACACGCTGAGCTTAAATCCCCAGCCCCTATTTCACCTTTTCAAAATTTCTGTTGATGCCAACATTTATTATTTCACTATAAAATAGGAAAACAATAAATTAACATGTTTTGGGGGAAATATTAGTTTTATGTGTATAAATGAATCAGTGTGGACTCAAAAAATACCCAAGTTTTACATATCTTAATCAAATGTACAAGCTTTACACTTAAGGCAAAAAAAATCAGTGAAGTTTCTTAAACTGATTTTTTTCTGTAACTTAGCAAGGTAGATATGTTATCTGTAATGATAAGTATGCATAGGTGTACATAATAAACTCCTGGTATAGACTTAAGGGTTCGAAGTTAAATTGTTTATGAAATACCAGGATTAGTTTTTCAATTAACTCTATTCCTTTATTAACACTGAGTCCTGCTTTAAAATTATAGGAAAATATCAGTGTGAAAGTTTTGTGAGCAGTGCATCACTTTGAAATCAACATGTAAAATTTAATGAGTTCTCCTAAGAGATTTCTAGAACATAGCACACACATCGCTTCCTCTCAGATGACTGGACTGGTAGACGTCAAATCTCCCATCCATGCAGATTACCGTGTATGGTAATGTGATCTCCCATATTCTCTTGACAACTATAACATGATTCTTAGCTCTGAGTACTTTACACCAGGCAAATGACTTCATATTCCATTACAGGAACACATGCATTGATGCATCTTGGACAGAATTGATAAGCAGAGAGTTGACACTTTAAGATCCACATCTGTGGGTTCCCTACTGTTTTACCTTGAGTGTTATGTAACTATCCCTAATAAAGATGTCACTTTGAAGAAGTGGTTTCAACAAAACTAACATTTAAAAATAAAACATTCTAATTTGCATTCTTTCCTGAAAGACATTGACACACTTTCTGTGACTGGTGTTTCCACCTGAACAGTGTCCACCGCTTCCATCACTGTTTGGAGACATATATCAGAGAGAGTCACACTTCCTGAACTGGAGGGTAATGACAGTCATATCAAAAAGAGATTGGGACCGAGGCATGACCCCATACACCCACCGTCTCAGTACTCAAGATTCAGAGCAGGAAGATTTCCACACAGCCTAGGCCATATTGCTCTCATAACTAGTTCAAGGCCAGATAAGGTTATATAGCCATACTTGTCTAAAGAAAGTAATTATGTAGATTAATAATTTTTATATTCATACAACTTTAAATAGAGCTTGCCAGTGATAAAAGTACTATTGTTAAATGAGAGGCTTCTGTGATATGTTTGAACTACACATTTACAGTTATAGTTTAATTATCATATACATTTCTAAGTGTAAAATAAGTTTGGAATAATAGAATTTCTCTTCAAATTATACTATTTTTAGGTTTTGTTGAAAAATAGATGTTTAAAATTTTCCCCTTCCTAACAATATTAATTTTAATTAAAGTAATATTTTTATCTTTGTATTTTAAATTATACCTGTATTATATGAAGGTATTTTACTAATAAGAGCAACTGGAACTAGCTTCACTGAAGCAATAGCCAAGAGATTTTCAACATAGAATATTATCATGTAGAACTGCTGAGCAAGAGGATGCTTGGAGAGATTACATTGCCTGTTTGCTAATCATTCCTAGTAGTAACCTGACTACCAGCCCAAGAGGAATACAAAATGGAGGACGCTATTTTCTTAAGATTCACATTTCTAAAGATGTTTCCCGAGTCCCAAGAAAAGAAGTGAAGGAAAATACTTTAAAATTGGTAAAGTAAAAGACGATGATTATGTATTTTAAACATGAATACCATAAAAGAGAAAAAGTAGAACGGAAGCTAGTGTTTATATCCAGGAATAAAAACCTGTCTATGATTTGGAGAAGGGAGAGGACCAATCATACTCATTGTCTCCGTAAATGTCTCTAAAAGATAATCTAAGTGTGTATAACTCTCTTCTATAGTACAGTGATAGGTATTTTATACCTGCTATGGAAATTTTCATCCTAACTTTTGTCCTGATGTCATTATGGAAGCATATATGGGTCTACTCTCTTGACCTACCTTCACAAAGAAACTTTAAATTTTGTGGTTTCTTGGGAGAAGAATGTACATGGTTCTTGATATGCAAGGGAAAAGCCACCTTTGTCTAACCTGTATATTACGTGTTTCCATGAATATAATAAGGTGCCAAAGGCTGTTAACTTTATAAAGACAAGATGTTTCTTTAACTCAAACTTTTCTCAGTTAGTTTAGCATAGATCAACTGGCTCCTGTGAAAACACATGCAACTAAGTCACAATTTTGCCACAGTGACAGAAGCACATGCACTAGAGAAATCACTTCACAAAATTGAAAGCTAGAGTGATTTCAGGATTGGGCTCAGGAGTCCATAAATTCTTTCTCTCAAAATCTCACTCAGAGATCCACAAAACCGACCTTACTGCTTTCCACAAGTGCAGACTATTCACTGACCTGAAGAAATCCTGCTTTATGGTTCTACAACCTTATGTCATCAGAGGAGGGCCAAGACTCCACCATTAGAAACTTTGGGAGTAACCATAACATAACCCAGGTAAATGCATTAGATTGATATGATCCAGAATTGCACATGAAGTCTAATGCTATCTATTCTTTCCCTTTTTAACATTGAAAAGAACACAGGAAAATGTAAATACAACATGCGTCCCTAAACTCCTTTCTCTCCTTCATGTTGCTTTCGTCTGTTATGGTTGAAAGGTCTTTGAAGACACTGCAACACGCCGGATGCTCCACAGAAGAAAGAACACCCAGCATGGTAGACAGAATTTTTCCACCCACAGGTTCTGGATTTCAGCTGCTGCTGCTTCTGGAAGCTACTTGTTGTCTGGCCACTGTCTGGTGGGAATATGTGGAGACAGAATTGGCAACCGATTAAACTTGGGATAAATTCTAAGTTCCAGGAGAGTTTAAGGTTGACAGCATGGTGCTGATATAAAAGAGAGCTGTTCAAAGGGACCGTCTTTTTTTTAATGATGGCTCAATCTTTTTTAATTGTTTTCATTTTTAGATTATAAAATAATTATATTATTTTCCCTTCTTTCATCTCTCCAAATCTTCCCATATGCTCCTTCTTGCTCTCTTGCATAGTCTTTTTTTACATTAATTATTGTTTTGTGAGAATATGTATGCCTGTACACATTATATATTCCTTGATATAACCTTCTAAGACAATATTATGGTACTTGTATGTATCTTTTTCAGGGCTTACCATTTGGTTTTAGATAATTAATTGTGTCTTTCATTGATGAAGATTATTTGTCCAGCTCTTAGCATTCCTTAGTTACCTGTAATTCTTTATATAAGGATACATAGGGTTATTGTTTTCCCCTCCCTCAATCCATTTTGTCGTGGCTATTGTCATTCTTCAGCTCATGCTTAGGTTAGCAAGTTGGTGAGAATTTATGGGTGTACAAATGAAGTCGCTTCCCGAAGCAGTAGCTGAAATCCAGAGCCTGTAGGTAGAAAAATGTCTATCACTCTGGTTACTAGGAGACCCAGTCACGAAGCAAATTCCCTGATCCCTTTGCTATTAACAACATGGACTGACCCTGGGCTCCAACTGCATAGGTAGCAATGAATAGCCGAGTAAGGGCACCAGTGGAAGGGGAAGCCCTTGGTCCTGCCAAGACTGAACCCCTGTGAATGGGATTCTTGGGGGGAGGGCAGTAATGGGGGGAGGATGGGGAGGGGAACACCCCTAGAAAAGGGGAGGGGGAGCGGTTAGGGGGATGTTGGCCCGGAAACCGGGAAAGGAAATAACATTTGAAATGTAAATAAGAAATACCCAATTTAATAAAGATGGAAAAAAAGAAAAAACCTACTAAAATTAGAAGAAAATTTTTTAATTAAAAATATATAGTGATGAATAGGGAAAAAAAAGAATCTTTCTGTTCTTCTACTATGTTTCCTGAGTCTTATATGTGGGAGTTGTTTTGTAAATGTATACATGGGGACTGGGATACCCCTTTTCCTTTTGATTGGTTGTGATTTTCTGTAATGATTTCTGTATGTTGCAAAGAGTATTACTTGATGATAAGGGTGAGGACCACACCTAACTTTGAGCATAAGATGTATTTAGAATTAAGATATGGGATATGCTGTTTAGTAAAGTGGTGTTTGTCTCCAAGATCCATAACTACAATAGCTTTGAATAGTGGGCTCGGTTTCTGGTACCAAACATGACTCCTCTCTTGCTGAACGGGTCTTATGTCCAACTATAAACAGTTGGTTATCACCAAGGCATGGCAGTTCCTACTGCATCTTTGGGGTTATTGTTCTATTCGGGACATTGTTCTAGTTTCTAAATAGCATTGAGCGAGGGTTTATTAATATCATAGTTGAGTAAGACTGTGGTTTGCTTCCACTCCTGGAAGCTCGTATGGTGTCTTCTGGTACTGTGAAAGTTAGCCCTCATGGAAAAAGTTTTCAGATTAATTCCAGCTCAGAGGCTTCTGATCCAATGTCTGAAATGCATGATGTCTTAAGTACCTTCCACCCCTTGGGGAGCAATCAACGGCAATACTAACAGTCTAGAAAGTTTGGAAAGTCTTTTGAAAAGCCTCACCAACAGCTTAAAAACAGGATTCTCTTGCCCGGTATTTGAGTTTTTTTCCTTAGATGATCTTTGGCTTTGCAAAAGAACATTACTAGCCCACGTGAGAAAATTTCAGCTTCTGTATTTATGGACACTCTTGCCTGTACCACAGGCTTTTCATTTTTAGGCAGAATCCTAATAATATGATTCCATATGACCTTTCAAATATCTCTATTGTTATTCTATTTTCCCTCCCTTTGTATTTATCACCTCCTCTCCCCGACCTAAGTAGAGCCACACAATTTTTCCCTATTTTCAAGTCAGATTTTTACTGACTCTCAATACTCATATTTGCATATTTTCTATTACGTATATGGTCATTTCTTATTTAACTGAATTTTAGATGGAAGCTATACTTACTCTCTTCTGTTTAGTTCCCTTGTAACTAGTCATAGTATTTACAGGTTTTTTTTTTAAAAAGAGCATTTTATTGATGAAACAGAAAGTGGCATGTAAGTTTGAGGCACATAAAATGTTCCAGGCTAACATTTCCCCATGAACTCTTAAATAGAGTCACATTTTTTTAATTTTTTTTTTGTTTGACACATTGTCTAGTAGATAATAGTACAGCAAGAACTCTAAAGTTCATTAGCCTCAAATTACAGATCTTTAGCCCATAACTTCCTTGTTTTTCACGTTGTTGAACCTTTTAATTATATCCTCTATGGCTGTCTTCTTTAAGATGCTGAATTACACAATTTGGTCCTGGAATCAATTAGCCTCTTGTTACATATTTCTTATCCATGTCAAAGCTAGGTGCTTAAAACAGCATTTTTCACTCCTGATGTCTAGGCAGATACATCAAGACCAGAATCTCCATCTTCTTCTGCCCATACCTGTCAACAACTGTTTCCTTTGGACCAATACAATAATTTGTCAATAAGCATGTAAGCCTTATAGGCTCTTATTCAAATTATTCACAATTTTCTGGATAGAATATTTTTTCATACCAACTCTATTATTAATAATAATTATTACTAATTATTATTATTATTTTTTAATCTGTTTTTAGAGTCCAGTCATTATCCCCCTACCTGGTCTGCACTCTGACTGTTCTTCATCCCATTCCTCCCCTCTCATCTCCAAGAGGATGTCCCCACCTCTCCACCCCACCCTGCCCCCAACTTCACCAGACCTCTCTACTCCCTGGGGCCTCAAGTCTCTCAAGGATTAAGTGCATCTTCTCTCATCGCTGAGGCCAGACTAGGCAGTTCTCTGCTCTATATGTATCTGGGCCTCATATCAGCTAGTGTATGCTGCCTGGTTTGTAGCACAGTGTCTGAGAGATCTTGAGAGTCCAGGTTAGTTGAGACTGCTGGTCTTCCTATGGGATTGCCCTAGATCTCACTAAAAAACTTTAGAATTATTGCTTCCTCTACAAAATCATTGCAATGACTTTAAAGCTTTAAATGCTGGTAATATTTTCCAGGATACAGTCTAAATCCCTGAGGAATGTCCATGTTTCTTAGGACAAATGCTGCTGTATCATTTCCCTTCTTTAAACTTCTATGCAGTGGAAGGCTGTCATGAAGTTGCTATTATAGTAATAACCACATCTTCCGAGTAATAACTACATCTCTAATGTTTTCCCTGTAGAGCAAAAAGGGAAGATAATTTTGGCACAAACTTTCTTTTCTATTCCCTACTTATCTTAAAAAGAAAATAAAAATCAAAAAATCATGCAGATTTTGATTTCTGACACAGCACCACCTTGTTGACTAATTTGTTCCAAGAAAATGGTGGTTTAAGTTAAGTCCCAAAGGGAATTACTTACTTCTATGAAAAGAGAGACAAATTGACAAAAAGCCACTAGGTGTGGTTTCCGGATATTCCAACTATGTGTCCCTAGGGGTCTATGGTATTGGTGGTTATTGTAATTCCAATCACTATTTCCCCTTTAGGGCCTATGTTCCAAGAAAAAGATTAATTTAGTCTCCAGGAAAACAAAACAAAACAACTTCATTTTTATTCAAGGTCCTACTAAGGAAACCGCCCATCTCCAATGCTTATTCTAGGTGTCTGTGAACAGCAACATGAAATTGTGACCTTCCAAAGGAAACACACTCACTAGTGTGTATGTGGAAGAAAGAGCTCTGCTAAAGTCAAGATTTATGGTAATTCCTTGCTGGCTAGTACAAAGAAAGTCAATTGCATTCAGTTAATCATCTTCCTGTTTATTTAGGAACAAGCATTCTCTCCACATTTGCACAGCGTAATTCCTCAGAATTTTGCCAATATCAGAGAAAGAGACTTTGGTCTTCTAGTGAAGACTCAGTGAAGAAGATAAATTTTACAAGTACTTGCAATAGATTGAGAGTGATTTTTACAAATGTGCACAGACGGTAGAATGTAAGAGATAAGTGAAGTTTTGTACTGATCAACTCACACAGTCTGGGTGAGAGTCTCCCAGGAAACTCTCCTTGACAGGTCTGTAAAACCCATAGAAAGAATCAGTCAATCAATTAAGATGACATTGGTAGCAAACGGCCAGACCAACTACAGAGAACTGTAGTGGTTCTGTATAACCAAACTATAGGATACGAGTGGGAGATAGAACAGATTCAATTGGAGAAATAGGCAGGGGCCAGATAATGAAGTTATATCATAAATTAGAGGTCAGCAACTTGTGAGCTAAGAATTATACAAAAATTACAAAAGTGTAATTTGAACACACAAGTGACATGAAATTCAATGTTTAGTGTACAAGAAAGGTTCCTGGCACACAAAGTCTGTCATTCACTCATGGACATGGATTGCCTTGGCTATGTCTGAACTACTATGGACAGTTCATTTGCTTCAGCAAAACTCAGCACCTTTTTTATCTGGTACTCTTCAGAGAATGTTTGCTAAGTCATGCCATAGACCAAATTTTTAGGAGTTTACAGTATTAGAAGAGAAAACAAAACAAAAACCCTTGATACTCTTTATATGAGAGAGTATGTTGGTAATTGAAGTTTTTATGTAATCTCTTCTTGTTTGTCAATTTCTGGAAATGATTTATGTGTGGGCATGATTGATGAGAAACCAACAATGATGACTTCGTATCTTCACTATACAATGAAGTTGAGAACGGTATAAGAAAAATCTACCCTTGGGAGGAATGGGTGTTCACACAGAAGAAAGTCATGGGATCTTTGAATCAGCTCTATGTCCTTTGAAGAAGGCAGAAGTTAGCTTCAAACTAAACGATTCCAATTTTGCTTAACCTGATGCACATACATTTTTAGTGATAGAAAAAGTTAAGTAGATAGAAGGATTTCATTTAATCCTCTTTCCAGAATTTTGCAGTTGTGATGAAATTTTAGGAGCTTCATTTTGACCACTCCATCTTCCACAGAGTTTATCTTCCTCATAGTATATTTTATCAGAACTCTTTCAACTGTCCCTAACTGGACATGGTAGCAGCTGTGTGGGCTAATTATTTTTTAGCTTCTATAACCATTTTGGTCCTTGCTTTACTTCCACATTAGAGAGTCAACTCAGTAAACTGTACTTCCTGGCCTCTGTAAATCTGTCTTCTACTTTCTGGGCCACAGATGACAGTGGATCCTTGAGGTCCTCCAGTCTACACAGTGAGTTTACTGTGTGTACTATTGTAGCTGTTCATGTCTAACTTTTCCTCTGTTTTCTGTTGGCTGCTATATTTTGCCATAACATTTTATTATATAAAACCATTTGGCTAAAGTCATCCTCATTGGGCTCTGGAAGCCTCTCCCATCTCGGGCATCTGGGACTATCTAGTGGTTCCTCCAATTCCCAACCCACTACTGCTACTTATTTCTATTCATTCCCCTGGCTCTCGGGACTTCTCTCCTGTCTCTTCCCATTCCTGGTCTTGCCTCCTTCTTTTATTCCTCCCTGTCCACTCTCCTTACACATGTCCCTCCCTCCCTCCCTCTGCCTCCTGTGATTATTTGTTTTTCCATTCTAATTGAGCTTGAAGCCTCCACACTTTGGCCTTCCTTCCTGTTATGCTGCATATGGTCTGTTAATTGTATCCTTGTATTCTGAGCTTTTGGGCTAATACCTACTTATCAGTGAGTACTTACCATGTATATCCTTTTGGATCTGGGTTATCTCACTCAGGATATTATTTTTCTAGTTTCATCCATTTGCCTACAAAGTTCGTGAAGTCATTATTTTTAATAGCTGAGTAGTATTCCAATGAGTAAATGTACCACATTTTTTGTATTCATTCTTCTGTTGAAGGACATCTAGGTTCTTTCCAGCTTCTGGCTATTATAAATTATGCTGCTGTGAACATAGTGGAGCATGTGTCCTTGTTATATGTTGGAGCAACTTTTGGGTATATGCCCAGGAGTGGTACAGCTGGGTCTTCAGGTAGAACTGTTTTCAATATTCTGAGGAACTATTAGATCGATTTACAGTGTGGTCGTACCAGCTTGCAATCGCACTAGCAACTGAGAGGAGGGTTCCTCTTTCTTCACATACTCAGCAGCATCTGCTGTTTCCTGAGATTTTGATCTTAGACTTTCTGATTGGTATGAGGTGGAATTTGAGTCATTTTGACTTGTATTTCACTGATCACTAAAGAGTTGACTGTTTCTTCAGGTGCTTCTTAGTCATGTGACATTGCTCAGTTGAGAACTCTTTGTTTAGCTCTGAAACCCGTTTTTACTTGGATTGTTTGGTTTTCTGGAATCTAATTTCTCTAATTCTTAATACATTTTGGATATTAGCCTTCTATTAGATATAGGGCTGATAAAAGTCTTTTCCTAATCTGTAGGTTGCCATTGTGAATACCCAAGAGCAGGAAGATGGAGCCTGACCATCTCCAGTAGATAGACATGGTCCCCAGTGATGTGATGGGGCCACCCACCCATCTAAACATTTTTAACCCAGAATTGTCTCTGTCTAAAGGATGTCCAGGGACAAAAATTGAGGAGAGGCTGAATGAAAGGCCATCCAGAGACTGACCTCTCCACCATGTGATTCCAGTTTTAGCATCAAAATTCCAAGTGACAAGCCAACCTTTTTTCTTCGTTAGATCCCATTGGCATTAATTCGCGGATCACAAGCATCTTGTTCATCCATTCAATGGGAATGAGAAACTCTGATTTGTTCCTCAGGCATTCTGGTATGCTGTCATATGTTTCAGATACTGTGGCTAGCAGAGCAACATCAGGGAGGAGAGTGAGAGATGAAGAAAAAGGGATGACACAGAGTGTTCAATTTCTTCCAGGAATGTGAACCAGAGAAGTCAGTGAGTCTCCATCATTCTATTTTTCCAAGGACATGTGTGACACCCATATTGCTATTGCAAGGATCAGGTTGAAGTTGCTAGCCAGCTTCCAGGGCTTTATATACAAAGCAAACAGCTGTGAGGAAGATGGGAAGTTACAGGCATTCGATAGGCAGGAGAAGAGTTTTTTTTTTAATTACTTAAGAAATAAACAACAACAAAACCCTAAACAAACCCCCAATATTTATGCTCTCTCAACTTACCTTAACTTGATGATATGTCTTTAGTCTTAGCATCCAGAAGAACAGACAGGCAGAGTTCTGACCTATGTAGTAAGTTCTAGGCGAACTATGGGTACATGAGACTCTATCTCAAATAAACAAACCAACAAAGCAAAACATGAAAAATACTGATTGATGATACTACATATCACAAATATGATACTGAGAAGAAAAATTTGGTAAAAAAGGATTTTTTTAACATACCATTTGGAATTTTCTTTTGTCAGCAGTAAGCCATACATTCCTATTGCGTTGTTTTTGATTGTCAGATTGGTACTGCTCTGAGCACTTCATCAGGTTGTACTTGAGCTATAAAGTTGCATAGCTTTTAACCACTTCCATATGACCAGAAATGTGGTGCCAAAAGGAGAAAGATGTGTAGAAAAAATCACCTTTCATTTCACCCTCACCAGAACTCACAAGGCAAGTAACATTCTCGTCTCAGAGAATTTGGGCATGTCTAGGAGATGCAGATTCCAATTGAAAGTCTGACCACCTCCACTTGAAACTACTTGACTTAATGGACTATGCATGCCAAGTGGCTGGCCTTGGTCGTTATGTAAAACTTTTAACTAAAGACTGGTACAAAATTGTGCTTTTGCTGTGGCATTTAAGAGGATAGTTTTGTCTGGTCAAACTGCCACCTTAAAATGTCATACAAGATATGCATTCTGTTCAAAAGAAGCTCATATTCTGATAGATCTCAGTAGGACCTCTGTATCACGAGGATCAGTGAGGCAGAGGTAGTGAAGCAGAAACAACCAGCCTACACTATTTTGGCGTTTGAATGGTTGAAAGCTAAGATAAGGAGAATGAAATTCCCTAAGTCTTTTCCATTGTTATTTGCTGTATTGTCGCTGTTGTAGAGATAGGGTCTCATGTTCCTCTGAGGTCCTGAAATTTACTATGTGTTCTCCAAAGGCCTCCTACCAACAAAGACCTACCTGCCTCTGCTTCCTAAGTGCTGTGACTGAGGCTTGCTACCATTCCTCTCCTGCTTCCAACAGCCCTGTGCTCAAGGCCAGGGTAGCTCAACAACACGAATATGAGGTTTATCTGGCAGTACAGAGGGAACTGGCTAGGAACAAGCAACTGGTGTGGAGTGAGACTGTGAATGTTTGCAAAGATCCCTCACCCCTGGTGGCACCAGGAATGGATTTCTGTCCAGTCGCTCAGATAATGAGCTTCAAGAGTTAAGCTTCCGAGATCAGGAATGGAAGTGTGTAAAACAGTGTGCTAAAGAGTCCTGAATACCATGGGGGACCTGTGTTGTCATGGCTATCCTGTCACAATCTGCTAGGAATTGGCTGTGCTCCAGATCTGGTGTAAGGGAGGCAACTTGCATTTGAGACCTGCAGGTAAAGCCTTTGAAATTTTCTGAGCTGAGAACAGAAAATTACATATAGATTTTTCACCTAAGCAGAGTTTTTAATGAACTTTATGGATTTCACAATGAATTCAATGCACCACCCCAGCATAAAATGCAAAGGCTTTATTCTCTGTTATACAGATGGTGAAGGACACTTTTGATTGTCCCTCTATTCCTGACAGAAAATATTTCAAAGTCCTGTGGTCAGCTACAGATTTACTTTGATTGCTTGGTCTCCTCCACCTTTTTATTTTTCTTCATCATTAACATTTTAATGGGAAGAGTAAAATTTGTTTTGAAGTGCATTTATACCTAAGTGGATAGAGCCTCTTAAAATTATGTACTTATGCAAATTTTCCAAGTTACAATATTAATTTGGGATTAATGAAATACAGTTTGCATTTAATTGCAGTTGGGTGTTACAAAACTGAGAATGGGAGGTCCAGTGAACAAAGATTTTCTCCATACCATCTATAGATTGGGACCTAGCACAGTTCAGATACTCCTGTTCTAATTGCCTTATTATGACATGAGAGTGTGCCTCACTGGGTTGCAAGATATGCTCAAGTTCAAATAATAAGTGTTTTATATTCTATATTAATATTCCCTTAAATATTGCTACATCTGACATTTTAAATATAAAATTTATCAGTTATTGTTACTGTTGTGTGTGTGTTCATGTGTGTGTATGTGCGTGTGTGTGTGTTCATGTGTGTGTATATATGTGTCTGTATGTGTGTATGTGTGTGTATGTGTGTATGTGTGTATGTGTGTGTATGCATGTATATGTGTGTGTATGTGTGTGTATGTATGTATATATGTATGTGTGTGCTTGTGTGCATGTGCGTGTGTTTACGTGTGTGTCTGTGTGTTTATGTGTGTCTGTGTGTGTCTGCGTGTGTCTGTGTGTGTGTCTGTGTGTGTGTGTATGTGTGAATATGTGTGCATGTGTGTGTGTGAGGTTAGCAAAGTTATCTTTGTCCTCTGTACAGAATATTCTGTTTTTAAAAGATTTTAATTTTAGGAAAGATAAAGGAATTGTGTAGATAAATATATAACGAAATATTTCTATATTTCTATCACAGGGTACCAGGAAAGAATCAATACAAAAATCCACTCAGGAATAGCCTATACATACAAACATACATACATACACATACATACATGCATACATACATACATACATACATACATACACACACAATAGATATTTACTTCTAACCATTAAATTAATCTATTATTATCTCTGTGAGTATCAAAAGTATGTAAAGAACATTTTTTTGGACTGGACTTGTTCTAGGTTTGCATACAGTATCTCTGGTGTAAACATGATAAACTTTTCAATGAAAGTTCTTAATTTGATCCTGAAGTGAAGGATGCTGTGCTATCCACTGAATCTCCTATGCTCATAGAAGGCATTGTTGTAGCTAATAGGGCAGCAATGGGACCCAGATGTTTTCTGGAAAGTTGGTTGCACTGGAGGCAGGGAGCATTACCTAATGTGTAGGCGGCCATGTGGAAGTGAAGGTTGGAAACATCCCATAACAAGTCATATATCACTGAGCTGACAGCGAGGGTTCAGCTTGCTTTTATTTAAATCATAAAAGCAGCTGCTTAGCTGTCTAGCTGTATTAAATTTAACCCCTTTTCCCTGGCAATTGAATTCAGTAATTTATGCAATTTTGATTGTACCACTGCATAAATATCACAGGGTGTGGGGGGACTTTCATTTATTCTTGTTTCTCAAATTCACATCCAGATCCATGATTGTCCTATTTTTCTCCTAAAAGGGAATGCTCAGAGATAATGCACCTGGCTAAGCCTATTATGGTAAATCACAGAGGAATACTGTAATTTCAGCTTTGGTAGATAATTACCACGCCAAAATATGAATAAATGCCAGATAATTTTTAGTGATTATTTATGTCTCATGGTGCCCTTAGTTGTCTTTGTGGTCTTGTCCCCTTCCTCTTTTCCTGCTGACTTGCTCTTTCCTTTCTGTCCTCACGAAGTTGTAATATGTGTTTGGGCCTCATGCTTAGTAACTTAATTTCTCTGCTTGCTTTATTCTCTGAATGCTTTCTCTGACCCTTTCGGGCTGCTTTTCCACACTCCTCCTTTTCACCTGTCCCCACCTCTTCTTCACAGTGCCTAATATCATTGTTCTCCATTTCCTAAAGCCCTTTCTTCAGCGCTATTGAGTTTTTAATTGTCTTTCCTCTATGAACGTTTATATGTTCAAACTCATCACAAAGTCATGAAGTCTTTTCTCAACATTTGGGAAGCCCTCAATTCAGGTTTTTACCACATGTGTTTCAAACGGCTACCCTTGATTGAAAATTCATCTCTTGATTACAATGGAATATACATTGTAGTCTGCTGGAAAAGTATAGATTTTCATTTCCTGTGGAGATAAACATGAGTTCCACTCCACAGTAAAAGAAACTGGTAGCACAGAAGGAAGCTGGTTCTAGGAATTAAAGAAATTCTATTTGTCCAGGATCTTTAGGTAATAAGTTCAAAGTTAACACTTTCCTCTCTCATTATGCATCCACGCCTTGAGTCTAGTACAAGGTATTTTTTTTCCAGAAATCTATAGGGTAAAGACTGTATTCTTATATTTTTGTTGAACTTATGGTGAATTTTTGTAGGTTATTTTTCATACTATGTTATTCTTCACAAGATGACTTTCAAAGTTAGTTCTATCTGTGGTGATCAATATCCAGAAGTGTCTCCTCTGAAGACCATGAAGATGAACATTCTAGCATTATTTAGTGCACCACAGGGTACCAACATGATTTGTTGTAGGTCAGTGAGTAATCTGATTTTCTTTAACACTAATATAATAAAATGAAGGTCATGTACAGAAAGATGTTTTTTTTCTCAAAGGGCAAATCTTTGCCTAGGCTGGTGTTCTGACTTCATAGTTTTATTCTTTTCAAATATATCATAGCCTGTAAGCAAAGTCATGGGCTTAGAACATCAAGGGCATGTCAAAAACTGTTGTAATTTATTTATAACTACTACATTCTGTCTAGAAATAAGCAAGTTGTCCTCTGCATAACTGTGTCCAAAGGAAAATGCTATTTCATAGCTTAACATTTCCTAAGATACTTGTGATTAATCATCTTAGAGATATGGGAATCAAGAGGCAGGTCAGTTTTCTTACTGTGCATCGTCTCATAGTTAGTGTAAGATTAGAGATGGAGCTGCTCTGATACTATTTAAAGTAAAAAACATGTTAAGAAACAATGTGAGGACAGTAGTGTAAAGTTCTCAGTTTGAGATATTTTTCCAGAGCCACGTCTGGTGAGATGCTAGCCAATCCTGTCTGATGTGTTAAATGGTGTCTTAGGGGTGAGGATAACCAGGATTGAGTCAACTTCATCAAGGGCAAACACTGGCACATTCATACATGTGGGCTATGAAGTAAGAAAGCAAACATCACAATCAAAGCAGATGTGTCTTACTCATCCATTCTTTTCTTCACACATTATTCACTGAGCGTCACCTGAGTTAGACAGTGGGTTAGGTGCCTTTACATCATTGCAAGCTGAAGGAAGAAGAGAGACAAGCTCGTGACTCTGGCTACTGTCTTTATTTCTCAGGATTCCATAGTCATACTTCTTTTGAATTTAAGCTTCCTCCATTGGATGTAGTAAATTATTGGTGAATACAGGGTGAACATAACACTGCATTCATTTTTCCCTATGTCCCTTACCAAAACACAAGTATTAGCTATCTCAAGGTGACTCTCCAGATGGTCTACCCACCATTTACCTAGTCCCTCAGAGAACTCGGAAATCTGAGAATAACAATGTTTCTGGAACATCCTTTGGAATTTCTGTGGTCTGGCTTCCATGTTTCATTTAGGTATCTGTCTGTTCTTATTACTTAGAAACAACAATCTGAACACTGATACAATGAATGTATCAAAGGGTCATGAAAAATGTGTCCTCTATCTGATTCCCTTAAAGAGACTTCTCCAGTCAGGTTTATTTACAGGATGATATCTTTACCCATTCTCAGGGATGCTGAAGACAAAAGTCAGGTATTTTCATATCCATCATTTATTTTTGACCTTTGATAGAGATAAATTTACCATATAGGTTAGAGTAATTGTATCACAACAATGCTATCACCTCTGACATTACATATATTTAAAAGGATGCAAAAAATTATTAGTTAAGGTGTAAGAAAAAATATGCTCCTGTGAAAATAAACACAAGATCTAGATACTATACTACTTGCATATAAGTCTACACTGTAGACTATTCTGCCAATACAAGAATTAAAGAGCTCTGAAGAAAGGTAACATTGTTCTCAATTACAGATGTGTAATATTACTTGGAACTAGCCTTACACAAACCCCTATAGCCAAGGCAAACTTTTTCTTCCTTTTGAACACTTGTTTTAATATTCTATAGTGTGTGGATTCTTTATATTTTCTTTTGAACAAAGTCTAAATTTTGTCTGGTTACATCACTTAAAAAATCCTTAACCTATAAAATGCCATTCGTGTGTCTATATGAGAATCTTCCTTTACAAAAGTTCTATTTTTGAAAAAAAAAAGTATTGCAGAAAAATATAATAATGTCGCTGACCTCGCAATTGGATTAAATTTTATATAACCATTATCTGCTAGAAATTGCATATTAATATCACCTCAAATAGCAAAAATGATAAAATTAGAAATGGCAGTACTGTGACACTGAATTCCCTTACATCTTCTATGTCTGTTTGAAAACTGAATTTCAAATTTTGCTTAAATTAGTTTTGGCCATTTATTTAACATTTAAGCAGCTTCAAAGTTATGTAATTAATAGATATCAATTATACTTTATATTCAAATAATCTTGAAGTGATATTTTAATTAAATACAAAATTGAATAAAATGCAAATCTTGATTCGAAAGTATTTGAAAACTGCAAACACATGTACACTAATGCATCTACATGTACATATTGGTAAAAGTTTTGAGACATCATATACAATATGTATACACTATATATAATGAACTTGTTTAATCAGTTTTAATGAGTTCATATGATTATGTTCCTGTAAGCACATGATGGAAATGTAGTTATGTTTCTGCAAGCATGAAAGAGAAAAAATTTTTATCTAAATGCAGTATGAAAGTGTCCATTTCTAACTACTCATAAATTCCTATCTTCAGAAATATTTTAGACGGTCATGCACATGCCATAATATAAATTAAATTGGTTATAAGTATCTGTGAGTTATAGGGACCCAACCTATAACCAAAATATAAGGAGAACCATTACATTTTAACACTTACATATAGATACATGTTTCATCACTACTTCCCTACATAATCAAGTATAACAACTTTTATGTACCCTTTATACTATATTTGAGTATGATTGATCCAGAGTTAATTTAATGTGCAAAAAGATGTAAGTTGGTTGCATGAAAACACCACTAACTTTATTTTATAAGAATGAGTGTCATACACTCTGATATGCATGGACATTCATAAAGACAATTCAGCAATAATTTTGATGACTCTTTTACATTTGAAAAGTATTATTTTGTTGTAACAATGTTGAGAAATACACAATGTGTAATATGAAGGGGGAAATAAGGGCTACAGATCATTACACTGTTCAGCTAATCATGTTTATTTTTGTTTATAAAATCAATAACTAAGGCTACACTTTAGTTATCTTTAGGCTAATTAAGATGATACAAATTCATAAACAATCATAGAATTATATTTCCATATATACCCAATATGCTGTCATTAAATTTCCAAAAGCTATTACCTCAGAACATGGTCGAAGAACAGCACACTCTTCTTTCTAATTTGCCTTAGTAGAGTGATTAGAAAGAAGTTGAGTGGACAATTTGAATATTGGATATTCTTTTTTTCATTGGCAGTATTTCAGATCAAAACATTGCAAAAGAAATTTATGAAATTAAATTAGAACTTTTCTCTCTCCTAAACAAGTAACTCACAATAAGATAATTTTGTATGTCCCTGTTTTCCTTTGATATGAAATTTAAGAAAAATTGAAAGTGAAAATAATTTTACATATGATATTGGGATTCTGATAAGAATACTATGAAATTAGCCTAACCATACTCTGGTATAATCTTATATCTCTTCCTGGACAATACACTGTACAAAAGAGGCAAACAGTTTCCCTCTAGAAGAGGTTCAAATGAGTCTTCCTCAAAGGAAGCAAGTCCTTAAGTTTAATTTCATGGCTGATATACTATGCATTCAGTTGAACAAAAGTTTTGTAACAAAAATTTTGTAAATAAAATGTCCATATGCTGTCTGTTGTTTGTTTGTTTTTAATAAAAAAAAGGGAAATAATATTATTACCTGTGCAGGGTCATTACACAAAATGAGCATCCAATGAACTAGTCAGATTTAGATATTTGCGTATCCTGTCTATGACTAAGAGATGATCTGCCAGAGATAATGGTCAGTGTCTTTTTATTAAGGATTTTCCAATTTAACTTCTCTGTGGTGTCAAGCCAAGGTGAGAGAGCTGATCAAACACTAAAGCAATGATTAGATCATCTAGGCTGCCTGCTATTAAATCAACACCCAACTAGATTTGTGTGTGTTGGGGTTGGGGGAGGCATTTGATTGCCACTATTGTATTTTTTCCCATCAAGGAAAATGAAACAATTTGAATGGAAAGCACTGAGCAGTTTTGATTTAAATTGTGTCTATTTCCCTCCAGCCCTGGGATTATTATGTAGGTAAAGTTGTTATTTCATGAAAAGCATCGCAGCAGCAGACAGTGTTATCAGCCAGGTCCTGGTTTTGATAGACGACTTACAAGAACTCAGTTGGGGCTCAAGCAGTTGAGAATTGGACATGACTGCCAGAGGGATTGGAATAGATCCATGGAAATCACCCTCTAACTCTAATCTGACACATATGTCCTCAATATCCAGAAGCCAAAGAGGACCCAAATGACTCTTCTGCATTTTTCATTGCTATGATACCAAAGATGCATTCAGATGCAGAGTAAAGATGTTTATACAGTTTGCCTCTCTTTCCTAATTTAGGAGTATTCAACCATATTCTATTTACCATTACCGTACTCTTTTTGTTTGTTTTGCTTCACATGACATCTTGTTATGTAGTGCAGGCTGACCTCTAATTTATGGTGTTGCTGGGTCAAGCTTTCTGGTTGGGTTTAGCAGTGTCTCAGATTTATTTGTCCTAGTTTTTCTTACTCATATTGAATACTTTCAACATTTCACCTCCTGTTATGATTTATGGGTGCCACTACAAGCAAAAGCATCATTACTGTACATATGTCTTGAAAGCCAACTTAAATTTACACATGGCATAGATTCAGAAAGCATACATGAAATATTGTTAGCATATATTGACACCAACCCATAGACATTTCTAGATTTATATTTTTAAAACTCGGTCTTAATATATATTTTTTTAAATTTATGCTAACTTTCTATTGAAATAATTTGACAATCCAATCAAAATGGACTATCTCTAACCTGACATGTATTGATATTGTTGCTTTAATACATATAAGGCACGTTGTATGTCAAATACTTTCCTGGGAGGAGCATGAATTATATATTTTCAATTACTGTCAGAAGATCTATAAGCTATACAAAGGCCATTGTAAGAAAAAAATCTTAAATAAATTCAATAACGGAAATAAGAGTCTAAAATTCTGGAAATGTAGAGCAAGCAGAGATTAATTATTCTGTAAAGGAACTGAGAAGTTAAGAGATTTTCTGAAGTAGGCAACATTGACGTCCACCTAGGCAGACAGTGAGTTCTAAAGACAAGGATCTGGAGGGGCAAGGGAACTGAGTATTAAGAGCATTGTGCAACAGGAAAGCATTGTGCAACAGAAAAGAGCTGTGTTGTGGTCAAGAAATAGCCCAAAATCTATCTTTTTAAAAAGACATTAGGGGATTATCAAGATACCATGAAAATAGCTTTTTATGGATATACTCCTTAGAGAACCCATTTTCTCTGACACTTAAGTATCTAAATGAAATACTCCCTGTTGCTACAATCCATGCTACTCCTTATTCTGCTTACTGACATGATCACCTTACCAGACTGTATTCTATCAGGATTTTCTTGCTGGTGCCTTTCTCTGCCCTACACTGTAATCAATCTAATGCTATCTAGCTGTGATGAAAACTCATCAAAGGCCCGCCCTGCCTCCTGTGTTTCTCGAGACAAAGCTCTCTAAATCTCTTAGAGTCCTCTTCCAAATCTCCCTCTAGCCCCCTCTCTGGGATATTGTCACTGCCCTCAGAACGCACACATTCCTTTTATTCCTTTTATTCGTCCTTTATGTATCAGTTGCTCCACCTATTAGCTCCTGGGTTATGCAGACAACAGAATTCAATATGAACTGCTCAATATACCAGTTAATGCAATCCTTCAGTAATTCATTCAACATTTCTTAATTGAGCAATGGCTGCATTTCAAGCACATAATTCCTTGAAGACACTATCTTCAGTCTTTCAGATTGCAGGTTGTGCCCTGCTATTCACAGCACAGTTTCCTGCAATTGTTCTATGGTTTGGGTCCCTGATTCTTACTTAATCCCTTATCAATGAAAATGGTCTGCTTGAAAATTATGGTTTCAAAATTCTTAATGCTCATATGTATAAGTTAGCACCTCTGTGCCCATGATTATATGTAGATAACCTGTGTGTGAACGTACTCTACATAAATTTGATCCATAAACTAAAGGAAGCTATCGCTAGTTTTTGAGTGACTTCTTCCTACTCAATTTATTTTAGCTACTTTCAACTTTTCAATGGTAGGCCATCTTATCACCATAAAAAGAAGTTTCAGGTTATGTATACTGGAATAAAATAACCCCATGAAATGGCTTAATGTATTTTCCTTTCATTTTCATATATGCAGAGAATCATGCCTAACTCTTTTGTGACATGTCTGGTTGTGGACTCCGTGTACAACTTGCTTGTTCATTCTTTGTTCACTGCCAGTTCAGTTGTGCCTGGGGACTACAGAGCTTCAGGTCCCCTGAAGATCCTGTGGCCAACCACACCCTTTCCTCCTTTCATCCCTTCCTTTCTTTGTAAATGAAAATTAATATACCATAAGTTTTTTAATACAAAAAACTAAAACAAAATACCTGGACTGGACATAATCAAATTGAAGCAGTGTTAACTAATTTGTTAACATTTATTTATCATTTTTATATCTGTATATATACCTATGTGTGACTGTATGTGTGAATATGCACATATATTCTGTAAGATGTCTCAGATTTCCTAAGGCTAGAGTCCAAGGTGGTTGTGAGCCATCTAACTCGGCTGCTAGGAACTAAATTGAAGTCTTCAGTAAAAGCAATACCACTTGAGCTTGTTAAAGCTTTTACAAAGAAAACGCATTCTCTGTACTCTAGCTCATTGTCATCCCTCCTTAGCCTGGCATCATCATGGAGATTAGCAACCCAAGGAGCAACTGAAAAAGTAGGCATAAGAACTAGAACCTAGGGCTTCCAAACTAGCAGGAAGATGTGTAAGGCACACGTGCCAAATCTAATATATTATTCATAGTTCCCATGTATGATTATATTATTACACAGCATTTTATTATGCTTTGGAAAAAATCAAATAACATTGTATTTTCCATCATCTTTGTTCTTGAAATGTATCCAAATTAGAATAGGCAACATCATTTTCCTCTAGAATATTTGTGGTTATATATAAATATCGATATAAGTGTTCATTTTGGTTGATAGTCCCAAGTCTTATAATTCCCTTATGTATTTCAAATTATTTATGTTTGGTAACCCATAATATACAATGACAATATTCCAGGTTTCAAGCTTTAAAGGTTTTTTAAGTCTATGACACTGCATATGTGTACATGTGTATATGTATGTGTATTTATATATGCAGACACATATATACATATGAATACAAACAAAAACCCTCATAACCATAATTAATTAACTTGATAAATTCACAGTTTGAGATTCTGAGAATCCCTTTTTACTGACTAGTAAACTCATTTTCATGTATTGAAATTGCTGGTTGATTTGACATAACTTTGACATGTTTTATTTGTAATTTTTAATGTGTTAGACAAACTATCTTCACTCTTCATTGTTTTTTCTTGATATGTATTTATAGTGCATTCAATATAGGATATATATGTGTGTATGTGGGTATATGTGCACTTTACTTACTTTTGTTTTACTCTGTGAGAAATTATGATATCTGGGTTCTGAATGTTTAGTCATAATTTAAAGTATTCAATTCATTTATTAATATTTTATTCTAACCCCTCAACTCCGATTTTATGCTCATAAATAATTCTGCTCAGGTTTTTAAGTTTATGTATGTATATATGTTTGTACATACATACTTGTGTTTATGACTCTAATGCACTGTGTATGTGCAGGCATACGCATCAGTATGCATATGTATGGAAGCAAGAAGAGACAGACATACCACAGCTTCCTTCGTCACTCTCTTTCTATTCCTCTGAAGCTAAGTCTCACCCTCAAACAAGGTTCACATTTACTCAGCTAAGTGAAAAGACTGCCAGGTCCAGGAATCTCCTACCTTTGCTTCCAGGCAAATCACTGTGACTGTGACAGACATGTTTGTTATGAGGCTTGTCACAAGCATGCTCCTGCTGAACTCTGATTATCATAATAGTACAGCAATCACTGTCCTTTTCTGAGCCGTCTCTTCTCTCCCAATTTTCCATGTTTTTTTTTAACACCCTAAAGACTGTTATCCATTGCTGTTCCATTGATTGGAAATAAGTTAGCATTCATCTACTTGACCAAGTTTTGCATTCATATCATCTTGGCTTCTGCATCTTTTGCTTGCTTATTTTCTCACCTACTAAAATCACTTAACAAGATAATTTCATTCTTTTTGAAGTATAAACTCTTATTTGGTCTTTCCACAATGTGATTAATGAGCTGACTATGACAGACTAGTAACGCTCTCAGTTCATCCATTTTTAATTGAGATGTGAGATTATTTTGTACTTTGTGCATACATTTGAAGCTTAAAGAGAATTGTTAATATTTGAAGATAGTTCATCATAATTTGACCAGCCATCAGAATAAACTTTTATTTTTTCTAACATACCCTCTTGTTTGTGGCCTCCATTATTATTTAGCCCCCAGCCTTTGCTCTTCTGCAATTTCATTGACACATACCTTGTCTTCTTTGTCTTTAGTCTTTCCTGGAACTAGATGGGCACTTATCTTTTTCTTCTGAAAAGTTAGCACCCCCCATTCATGCTGCCATTACAAAAATCAGAGTTCAGATAGACACTCACACATGATAAGCTTCTCTCGGGAATCTCCACTCTTCCTCTCCTTCCTGGTCTTGATCTTTGTTGTACACATCGCGATTCTCATTTTTCTTTCCATATCTCCATCTGTGGTTCATATTTCTTTTATATTTAACTCTTTGTTGCTTTGAAAACTATCTCAAGCATTTTGTTTTATCAGCTTATCAGATTTTAATTTCTGTGAGTACATTTTGCTTTGAGATATTTTTTATTTGGTTGACACTTGGACATTTGTGCTATTTTCACAGCTCTTATATATTTTTCATTGTTTCTATTATTGCATAATTCTCATTGCATCATCAAAATTTGGGACTGGAAAAATAATTTTTCAGTTAAGAACTTATATTTCTCTTACAGAAAACCACAGTTTTGTTCCTAGAACGCACGTCAGATGTGGTTCTGGTATGCACATACCAGCACATAAACACTCACACATACACAGAATGAAAAATAAATATAAATCTTATGATGAGCTTTTAAACAAATCTTACATTTCTCGAATCCTCAGCAGATTTTAATATTTGTGATGAATACTCTCATTATACATAGTGCCATCTGGCATCTCTTTGTGAGGTCCTATATGTGTGCCTCTCACCCCTGCTCCCCCCTACTCTGTCTCTTTCTGTGTGTCTCTATATGATTCTATGTCTCTCTGTGTGTCTCTGTGTCTCTGTCTCTCTCTGTTTCTGTCTCTTTCTCTTCCTCTCTCATGTTTGTGTCCATGTGTTTGTGTCCTTGTGTGTGTGTGTGTGTGTGTGTGTGTGTGTGTGTGTGTGTGTGTATAAATGCACATGCCTTACGCTCCTAGTACACATGATCCAGGTGTTGATGTTTTAGTATGAGCCAGGGCTTGGTTGAGAGTTTTATATCTCTGACCTTCTCACATGCCCTAAGAAGGCATCTCTATGTAGTGCCCATCTCCCCCTGTGTCCCTATCAGCTTCATGACTTAAACTAAGATTAATGTTAATCTCATAGCCTTGTGTCTACTTGCAAAAAGTTTTCACTTGTCTGTTTTCATAGAGTCCCATTGTCTATAATATTGAGCCAACTAAGCCTTTCTTTAGTGCTTCTCTGGGGTAGGATCCCTGCATTTTGTTTGTTGGACCACAGATAGGCTGATTTCCAGCCATCCTGCATTCAAAGATGCAAAGCCCCATATCATAAATCCATTGTAACACCAATCCTCCTCCAGTTTTACCTTCCTTCTCTTTGGTGGTTTCCACAGAACATCTGGCATTTACTCTGTCTTCTGAAGTTAGCCACACATTAGGCTTCATGAGGGTGTTCTTGTTCCACATTATAGAAGAATTCTTCACGTCTATCATGTAAGTCACTTTGCAGGAAGTCCTAGTCTATTTGATAAGAGGAACTTTGTGTTTCGTATTGATAAACCATAGTTAAAAGCATTAAAACTATACAAACTTGCACATAAAATGATTTCTCTGTTCTTTTGAACAGGCCACATGTTTCCTTTTTGCTCTGGATGGCCTCAAATTTACACTCTCATCTCTGGCTTCTAAGTGTCAGGCCATGCGAGATTTGTCACTCTGTTGTATATATATCTATGAATAGAATGCATAGTCAAGTGAAATCTCCTTATCTAAATCCCTTCAATTTTGACATGCAGTATTCATTATTTAATGCCTTATGTTTATATTAGAAAATTATTAAATTGATTTATCTGTCAAATTATTCAATCTACATATAATTTGACCAAATACAATTTTTACCAAATACATTTTTTTTTATTGCCAACACCCTAATTTTTTTTTGGTTCAGTAAAGTCTTTCCTTCTAATTGTCAAATTTGTCCTTTTTGGTTTGTTTTTTGCTTTTGGTTTACAGACGTTTGATATTGTTGTTAACATTAGGACAGGAGCTACCATCTACAGTGATGGAGCTCCAGAATTATTGAGTCAAATTCCCAAATACAAAAATAAAAATTGCATATAAAAATACCCTCATACATACTTTATGCTTATGTTGGGTTTAATTCTTCACTACTACCCTTGGCTCCGTGTGAACTGTGGTCTGGACATAGCCGGCGAGGCTTTTTAATAAGATGATTTACTTGCCTGAAAGGTGTTTTTACTTCTGGATCCAGCTAACCAACAACCAGTTATCAAACCCTTAAATCTTAATAAATACTGAAAATTATAACTGGGCTACCCATGAGATTCCAGTTAAGATTCTTGCTATTCTTGACCACAAACATGTAAGCCGATTGTTAGGGTGTGAACACCAAGGCTTTTAAACATTTATTTTTATTTTTTTTTATTAACTTGAGTATTTCTTATGTACATTTCGAGTGTTATTCCCTTTCCCGGTTTCCGGGCAAACATCCCCCTCCCCCCTCCCCTTCCTTATGGGTGTTCCCCTCCCCACCCTCCCCATTGCCCCTCCCCCTTTTAAACATTTATTATTAGTCCCTACTATCTGAGTATGTGTCTATGTTACAAAAAAAAAAAAAAAGAGGAAGCAAAGGAAATTCTGTGGACTCCTCACAGTGAGAAAGTGTTGTTTCCTAAAGCCCATTTGGATGTTCCCCAGGAGGCCAGGCAACTCCTTCCTGGGCCTGCCTGAGAAGGACTGAAACAAAAACCATGAATTCTTTCTGATTGCTGTTTGGCCTGGAGGTTTGCTGGAAGCAGTCACATCCTAGTTAGACTGTTTTCCAGCTTTTAAATGCACTAGAGTACGATCGTATTATGTGTTGACCCTGATTTATGTTGAAAGCCCAGGAATATTTTTTCCAGAAGAAATGCTTTGTGTATGTGTGAGCCTCCGAGGCCTGGCTTCATCAGAGAACTGACTGGCTCACCTCAGCATGCTGCTCATTTATTCAGATGGCTTGACTCTAAAGGAGGAATCCGTGAATATCCAGTGGTATTTGGTGAAATAAATGCCATAAAACAGATAGGGCTTGTTTAGAATATATCACCGTGATGTAATATGTCAATGCTCAATTACACATTTGTATGCACCTTAAAAAAATACGTCTCAATAGAATAACTGATTGTCATAATACCGTGTTTCAATTAAACCCACATCCTAGGCATTTCAAGTTCCAAATTCCTAAAACCCTCAACTTAATGCTTTCCATGTTGTGAGGTTAATTTACATAAAGATCTGGAGCTCCTGCTGTACTGCTTCAGCTCTTGGTAGCTTTGATATTCTCCACAGTGCTATACACAAATAGTACAAACTGCTTTTCACCAAGACAAGCTGTGATTAGCACCAGGCGTTAGTCTCACAGAGTGACCGCTAACTATATTGGATTCCAACATTGCCCAGGCCTTCATATTCTTAAACTTCATCTTGAAATCCCTACAAAACACATCTGTTCCAACTGTATGTGTTTTGAAAATTAAATGTACTAATATCATGCCGACTGACCTGGCCGCCAACCCATGTGGGAGAATTCCGGTCGGCAAACCAAGCTGTGTTGTCTTCAGGTCATCTGGGAACTCGTAATTCACTTCACCAGAGCAAAGAGGGTAAAAATAAAACACGGAAAGGAAAAATGAGAAAGACAAAGAACATTTCTGAATGAGGATTCATTCTTCAGATTTCAGAATAGATCACTCCTTGTTTACATCCTGTTAAGTTTTCAACAATATTCATCCGTCGAAACTGTCAGGGGCCAAAACAATCTTCCCATTCCAGGGTTCTGTGAAGTTTCTCTGGGGCTTTCCCTTCTTGACAAGGAGAAGAATGAAGTTAAATAGTCTGTTGGCAGGCTGGTTTACTGCTAAGGAGCGTAACTTGGTAAATTTAGAAAAAGGGTTCAAATATAATTGGACAACAATATCTGACATCACTGTGTAGCTTGGATTCTCTAGTAATTTTAAAGTTATTGTTAAAAGAGAATCCATTCACTTGACCTCTACAAAAACAATTAAAAACATTAAATATATACTAGGGTAGTATACATGGAAAAGCTCACTGGGTAGAAGCTAGAACTTATTGCTAATATTTCTTCCTTCTGATGGGTTGCAACTTACTCCCCATGGGACGGGTTCTTTGGATTTCCAAGTTTTTACGTAGAAAATTTCCCTCACTACTTTCTTCAGTCTAGCATAGTGGTTCTTAACTGATACATACAAGAAAATTAGTCTAAGTGGATTTTATACAGAAAACCATTTGTATTGTATAAGGATTATCTAAAGGATTTTCTAGGAAATTTTACCTCTGGACACCTTCTGTTCCAAAATCTAGCTTCATAAGCTTAACAAAGAGTTTCCAATGACGCCTAGTTATTCCAGAAACATTATAATGGCCCCAGTATGAGGAAAATGCACCATCAACCAATATTCTTCTACATGTATCCACAGCTAGAGATAATATCTCAAAACTCTTATTGCCCTAAAGCGTAATTTAGCCCGCAGAAAAGATTTTGAGTTTTCCACCAAATTTTAGAATGCCATTATTATTTTAAGAATACTAAGATCTGTCCTCCCTCTCTCTGTCTCTCCCTGTCTGCCTCTCTCCGTCTCTGTCTCTGTCTCTGTCTTTCTCTCTCTCATCTCTACCTTTATCTACTCCCCCAAATTTTATCCTTCCACAGAAAGAAAAAGTAGCAACAATCAACCTTGAACTAAGCAATGATTTGTAAGTTTTCATTTTATAAGATGACCAAGGAAATTTTGTATTTTTTAATTATATCTGTACACAACTTCTTTTCCTTTGAAACTGTAGTCCTTAAAGCCCATATTCTTTACCCAGTACCTACTGCCTCTCACTAAGATTTCATGTCATTGAGCCGCTGCAGAATTCTCAAAGTAATAAATGCCATTACTTATACATTATCTACAATCATTGTGGCAATATGCTACACATTCCTCTTTAAAGATGACCTTAGTGTGCCCTGGCTTTGTTAAATTTGAAACAACTGAGTGGCAAAGACCACTATGTCCATGGAGATTACAAATCGATTTATCTGGGACTGGTAATTTAAGATTCTGCTCTTCATTTCTAGTCTTTCTACTTTCTCTAAATGGATGGAGAATACTTTCTAGAAGGTACCTTTATGACTTTTCCTCTGTTCACTTTGCAACCTTTTTATGCCAATATTCTGGGTAAGACTATCTATCTGTGTGTTTTCCTAACAAATGTAACTATTTCTGTGGGCAATCCTGGGAACTTTCTAACATCGTCATACTGTGCTGATAACCTTTTCTCTTCTAGAGAAAGAGAATGACTTAGTCATTTTGTAACCAAAAATTACAACTCAGATTTCCGATCTCTCAGGCAGTGGTTTTATAGAACACAAGGTTGTGGAGCTTTTAAGACTTTTTGTTTTAACACTTCTGACTTGTGATTTCTAAAGATAAAGAGTAAGAGTGATAAAAGAAGTGGATGGACTAAGTGGGAAACTCCCTAAAAGTTCTCCATTTAAACGTGGCTTATCAATGGCAAGTGGGATTTGTAAGGCTGAAATGTTAAGTCAATTTAATCTGCTTGAGAAGGAAGCTAAACAGATGATTTATTGGAGCTTGGACATCCCACGTGGCTAAGTGTATGTCTGGACCCTATCAAGAAGCTAAGGCGTTATTGAAGACCTACTTTGCAGGAGCATGGCTATGGCTCCTGGATTGTGATGTCTCCCTGTATAAAGCAATTTAGTATGTGAATTACACAACACGTTGTCTTATTAAAACCTTTTTTGTGTGTGTGTGTGAAAAAAATTTAGACCAAAGTGAAGCTAAATCCCCTGATCTTAGAAACAGTTTCCTGCTCTTTACTTTCAGAGATTTTTGATGTGTTTTAGAATTATTTTAAACCTGGATAAATGATACATAGTTTTCATTCTATCACCTATTTTGCATTTATTTGATATTCATGTTCTGGGTAACCAATGTTTCTGTATATATCAGTAAAGATATTAGCAGGAATAATAGTTGCAAAAAAGGAATCGGACATGAAAATTTCCTTACTTTATTTAAAAAAGTACTTCCTGTGTGTCTTATACAATAATAACCAAAATTAAATACAAAACAGTGTAGAATCCACTTACATGAATAATTTCAAAGCAAAGTTTAGGACACATCACTGTTAAGCTGAGTCACTAACAGCAATGGCAATAATAACATGATAGTGTACACGAAACCCAGCACACATGTGTAATAGATACACCACTAAAGCTGTAATAAATTTTCATGCACATTGTTTCAATTAGTATCTCCAATAAATTTACCAGATTATTTTAAGTACAGGTGTAGACTTTAAAGTTTAGTAGCATTATTTATTTAAGATAAAACTGTAATTCAAATATATTTCTTTGTATCCAAAAAGGAAGAAAGAAAAAAATATTATCTAATCAGGGTTAAGAAAAAAATATTATCTAATTAGGGTTGAGTTCACATAATATTTTGTGCATCCATTCCCATAGGAAGTAAGCCCCAGGCTGCTTTTCCTTTGAATTGCAATACCTAACAATATGTAGTCAATGAATTGATAGAGGACAGTGAGCATATTTATTTCAAAGAGTTAGAAATCTAAAATTTTGTCAGTTGTGACTTTAAAGTACAGTTATTTTTACATTAGCTCTATATTTAAGTTTTTAATAGTTTTTCAAGTAAACATCAGTCTTACAGTCTCTTGTGGACAGTACAGCAGGGATGAAGTTTGTACGTCCGCCATACTGGTTCTTCTCATGCTTCACCCATATATTCTTTCAGATTGGTCTCCTTTCTTTCAGGGTTCTATTACCAGCTGTCTGTTCTAGTAGTTTATCATTCTGCTTTTCTCAGAATTGAATAAATGTTACTTACTGCTTTTTCTCAACTTTGTCAATGAGTATTTAAAAAAAAAACACTTCTACAGTTGAACTGACTAACTACTGAAGGGTGTTTTATGTGTATATTCCACTAGATTTTTCAAGATCCTCTGGGAAAGATCTAAAATGTGCATTTTGACTCTGAAATTGCTATACACATATATAAACTGATCCTCAATTTGTGTAGATTCCTCCAGTTCATGATATATACTCTTCAGTAATACATTGGCTTTCATAATTAAGTTGTTATTACTATTATCATCATTCTGAACATGCATGATGTGTCTTGGTTTAGGCTAATAGCTTTTATTTTAACAGCTTTAAAGCTATAATATGAACCTTGGGTATACGCAGCTCTTGTTTGATCAGGACCTATATTGCCAAACTTATTAGAAACAGCTGGGTGTGTGCTGTCTGCTGCCTGCCTCAGCCTTTGCTGGAAGTGTTGCCAGAACAGGTAGTTCAAATGGAAAGTAAGGGAGAGTTCAGTCATTTGAGGTGTCTCTCGGGAAAGCAGCTATAGCTTCCTTAGGAAGTCGTCATTATTAGCCATCAGCCACAGCTCTGTATACCCGTGGGTCCAGTTCTGGCATGACTAGCCTAGAAGGATACAGTTTATGAGTGAGGACATTTACAGAAAGCTGTTTGGGCAGTTCCATCTCTGGCAGAACTCTGAGAAATCCCTCAAGCTGCAAGCCATATGTGGGTTGTTGGCCTTCTATTAGTCTGCTCTGGAGGCTACCAATTATTGGGACTCTAATCATCCCTGTGATGCAAGCAAAAACAATGTATGATTATTTTCAAAAACCCCTCTAAGACTGTCCTATTTTTAACACTAGACACCACTATTATGTCTGTAAACTGTATTTTTTTCCTGAAAAATAGGACATATATTTGAGATTTTTGTTTTTATTTCCTAAGTAGTATAAAATACAAAGGAAATTTGGGCGTCACACCAACTATCCTGATAAGCACTGCTGAATGTAATTTTGTATTTGTAAACATGTGCCATTGAGGAATTGAAGATTGTATAAGCATTGAATATTTAGCCACCTCCATCTAAAGATCAGGACATAAGCTTTTGTTCCTGGATGTACTGATAATCCATTTGCTTCATGATAAGATTCTGGAGAGGGGTTGGCTGTCACTTATTAAATACAGAAATAGGATTTTGGTAGAATATTGTGACTAATCTATTTCCACTTATAAATTTTATTGACACACAGGTTTGTTTTAGAATATAAATGCTCTAATTTCATTTATAAGAAGTAAGTCAGAAATACAGATATATGAAATCTTAGATTAGTTGTCATGCATAGCTTCATTAGAGATAATTCCTTAGGGACACTGAAAGACTAGGATTTAGCAACATTTTACTCAAAAGTTTTCTGTTTCATATGTACTGGATATAAGGCAAGGAATTTTGTGCTACTGGTAAGATAGAACAAGGAAATCAAAGAGGATTTATTTCTATTTATAAGCAAAGTGTTTGTATAATTCTTAGAAGAACAAAAAAATGTGTGTACCTATGAGACATAGTTGGAGTGGTGGGGGAATTTTTTCCCCATATATAAGTGTTTGGATTTAATATCTGTTACTATAAAATATTTAATAAAATTAAAATGTAGAAAGTTTATTATTGATGTTTTAAATTCACTAATTGGAGAGAGAGAATGAGAGCGATATGGAGGGAGGGAAAGAGAGAAGACTAAGAAGAATAGGAGGAGGAGGAGCAGAAGTGGAAACAAGCAGAAGCAGGAGGAGGAAGAGGAGGAGGAGGGGGAGGAGGAAGAGGGAGGAGGAGGGGGAGGGGGAGGAGGGGGAGAGGAGGAGGAGGGAGAGGGGGGGAGAGGGGGGGAGGAAGAGGAGGAGGAGGAAAAAGAGGGGGGGAAGAGGAGGAAGGAGAGGAGGAGGAAGAGGGGGAAGAGGGGGAGGAGGAAGAGGGGAAGGAGGAAGAGGGGGAGGAGGAGGAAGAGGAGGGGGAGGAGGAAGAGGAGGAGGAGGAGGGGGAGGATGAAGAGGAGAAGAAGATAAAGAAGAAAGTTCAGTTATCCATCATTCAGTTTTAAACCATAATGTCAGGGCATTTAGAAGGGTTTACCCAACAGTAACTTTAATGTATATAAAAGTTTCGCAGAAAGTGAAGCTAGGTAATGTTCAAGTGCTTGTTATTCTTTGTACTCTGCTTTTAGTTCCAACTTTTAAAGCTAAAACGGGCGGTTCCTGCCTGTGAGTTTGTTGCTGCTGCTTTGTTCTGTTCCGTCTCCTTCTCACGGGCACACAAGGAAAACCACAGGCTGCTCCATGAGAAGTGCGTGAAGATCCCTGGTGTAGAGTCCCATAACAATGACCACTTCCCCGAGAATATTTCCCAGCTCAGCGAGTGCACTCTAACTGCACTTCCAACTTCAAAATGAAAGAATAAATGCTTAACTGGAGAAAGGGGAAAACAAAAGGCAGAGGGAAGCTTGAATAATAAGAATATACCAAAAATCTTTATAAACCGTAGGAAAAAACAATCTATGTAGAATCAGCATTATGGTTTCTAAGCAAAAAAAAAAAAAAATCAGCAACAGCTACTATCCTCTGAAAACAGAGCTTAGTAATGTTAACATTCCTAAAAATTGTGTATCAATACAGACAATCAATTCAATCTTTAAATTCAATGAAGAAAAGTCCACAGATGTTTTTGAGAAATGTAGCATGTATTTTCACTCTATGCTAATTATGGTTTATACAATCCCATCCAGATGGGCTTGCATGCACAGTAGCTAATTCAGGCCAACTGTCTTCAAACATGTTCTCTCTGAACTGTAGGTAGGCTCCATAGACCTCTAAGTACTCCCTAATCTTATTAAGAATATCTGTCATTCCCAAGGGTTTAAGTGATAATTGAAGTGTGGCTCGGAGTGAGAGCAGACTGGTTCACAAATAATGCCTAAAGGAATACACACATTCTACAGTGGTCTAGACTTTCAGAAGTGTGTACATTATTGTACATGACACAAGATTATCAGGTTGGGGCTGATCAGTTGAGTAACATTGATGGTATGACTTGTATCGGTAAAGCTATTTTTTTTAACTACCTCCATTAGTTTAGCATGAAATAGTAAAGTAACTGAGTTTTCACAGAAAAGAAGTCAGCTAGAAGCTTTTAAAAAAATCTGACTTCTGATGCTTTGAAACATCTTCCTAAAGCTGCACTTTATTTAACTTGAACAAGGTTTTTAGCGTATTTTCTTACGTAAAACTAATATCAGAAGATACTTAAAGACTGAAATATATTCTTGTAAACAATTCTCATTTATATATGAGCATAAGAATGTTGTTTTTTTAAGGCTAAGAACTCTAATTCACTTTAATACATGGTAACAAATAAACAGTCCATTTGAAAAGTAAATAGCAGTAAATTTTCCGAAGAACTCATTAAATACAGTATGATTACATTATAATATATTATTTAGAAGTAAATACACACTCCTCAAGACTTCTCAGTAATGCTACAGTGTCTGGAAACATATAAGTGACTATCTTGGCCATTTGTAGACTATACTATAAGCATAGAGAAGTTCAGTGTTTATTTGAGTCCATAAGTGCACAATGCTCATAAGTCATTTTTAAAATACCGAAAGCATGGTGTTTAAAGTGTTGTTTTAGTTTTCTTCAGGTAATTTTATATAATTTAGATAGTTTTCATATTTCCATTAAGTACTTCTTATAATTGTTGAAAATCCTCACAGTAGCCAATTAACTGTTGGTTTTTCAACTTTCATCGACATTAGAGAAACAATCTTTTCAATTTCTTAGATGATTTATATTTTATGTGTATGAGTGCTTTGCCTGCATTGTATATATGTGCACCACGTGTGTCTGTGAAAGTCAGAAGAGTGCGTCAGATCCTGTAGAATCGAAGTCACAGATTGTAATGAGTCTCTATATGGATGTGGGAAATGAGACACCAGGTCATCTGCATGACAGCCAGGGCTCTTAACTCCAAACCAGCGAGCGAAATTTATTTTTCACTTGATATAGTTTTAGTTTTTAATGTTTTTATTTTATGCCTATTAATAGTTGGATGGGAAATAAATAGATTTTGTAGGAAAATAGTATCTTTTATTTAGGACTCATATAAGAGCTGTCAGAACTATGAATGAGTACAGGTGCTTATCACGGATACTAGAAAATTACAGAAATGTACTTTTTTTTGTAAACTTACACAATTGCATAAATTTTGATTTTAATACAATGATTTTTAGTATTCACAAAGTGTAGTTTCCTGTTTTAATAATTGAGATTCTTTCCTTAGTCACAAGAATAAATGATTCTCCCCTATAGAAAATGACTTAACACATTTGACATGCTTGCAGTTTCTGCGATATTTGTAATCTGGGATGTTTTTAGAGGGTATATAAATGCTAAGGCCCCGAGAAGAGGGGTGCACTGTTGGTTGTGGTTTATTAAGTAATAGAGCACAGAAAAGAAACAACAACAAGAAGAAATTAGATATCTAACAGAGAAGAGCAAACTTGCCCCAAGGAACTTGATGCCTCTAATCTGCGGGAAGTAATCTAATCATATTGTTGCCCCCTTTCAGACCCCTGACTTTACTCAGGGATCTCTTTCCTTTCCTGCCTATCATTTTTTCTCTCTTATTTAGAGTTAAGAGGTCGAAAGTGTGGGGGAATAAGGGTGGAGAAGTGCAGAAGAAAGAAGAACTCAGGAAGTAGCCAAAGATAAGCTACAAGTTATTCCATAGATATTCATTTTCCTATGAATAATTCAAGAAATTTTAAAGCATGTGTTTCACCTGCAAATTTATAACAAGGTTAAATGCCATTAAATCTCTTTTCAAAACCTTCATAAAATCTGTAGTACTGCTCACTAGCTGTCATTGCAATGGTCTACTATTCAACAAGATGTTTGTTTCTTTTGGACGTTCAGTCTATTCGAATGTCTAGACTCAGTGTACCCAAACCTGCACATATGCGCCTCCCTCCAGTAGGGTAGAAGTCTGATTTGCTTAGATTCGAGCCATTTTCAACAAGGGCTCAGAGACAGACTTAACTGGGAGGGGCAATAGCTCCCAATGGTGTTTAACAGGGATTAGGTGCTCAGATTAGCCACCTGCCAACTGATGATCTTTCTAGAATGAGGTGGAAGAAACATAGAGAGCATCTGTACAGGTCAAAGTTCAGGCATGAGAGTTGAAGTCCCTGGGAAGTCAGGAAAATAGCCCGAAGACAAGGTCCACTAATGATGTGTTAGTACAAGGAGGGCTTGACACTAGGAATGAACTTCCTCTGTTTCATAGTTTGCATCCAGCTGTTAAAATCAAGGGACTTGGCCAGAGCTATGATAAAATGAGAAAGCATTGAATTTGCATGCATCTGAAAACATATCTATACATTGGAGTAACATAAAAAAATATGGGTTAAATGCTGCAATATCTATTTATACTGTCACTATGCTTAAGCAAAAGTGTAGTGGCCTTTATTTCATTTGACCGAGAGATATATTAATGACCTATTATTGAATGAATATATTTAATCTTAATGACTGTGTAAACACAAATTAATAGCTTAATAAAAGATCAAACAATATTTAAAAAGAAAAAATTAACAGATTGATATTAATAATCAATTCATGATAAATAATTACTTCTACTAAATTATTTATTAATTCTGTTATGTCTAGTAATATAATAAATGTTTTCTTATATGTTCAGAAATATTAAAAATTATTTTTCTCTACTTTAATATTTCTAAGAAAGAGTCAGCTACAAAAACATATTTAGAAGGACATAATCATTTTATGTCATTTCTGTGACTCTTTGTCAATGTATATATCCCAATTTTATTTTATTATCACACTGTTGCTATCTTTAGATACACCAGAAAGGGCATCAGATCCAATTACAGATGATTGTGAGCTATCATATGGATGCTGGGATTTGAACTCAGGTCCTCTGGAAGAGCAATCAGTGCTCTTAACCACTGAGCCATCTCTTCATTCCCAGTCCTAATATTTGAAAGGTCCAATTTTCATCCTTAAAATATTGTCTGTGAAAATATCTCAAAAGCATAGCAGTTATTGGCTTTGAAAAACAGCAAATCAAGATTGTTACACTTAAAAGAAAATGTAGCATATCACTCAGGGTAGGATGCTCATGTCATTAATCTACTTCCAGAGTTGTCTGTATTATTGATCCCCGCTATTAATCTTCTTCAGATTGCCTGGTAATCATATATTAACATGTTTGTGTTCCTACTGCTTCCTCCAAAAATGAGATACCAGTCTTCCAAACTGTGTCCTGGGGTTCAGACAACACAGTCTGGTCAAGACACCAAGAGTATGCCTGACACAAGCATCTCTAGAGTGCATTAGTCAGGTCTGACTGAGTCTTCTGAGATCCACCAGGCATGCATCCCTTCGGAAGGTTACTCTCCAGACGCCCCAAAAAGAGAAATTGAAAAGACATGAACCCTGCTATCATGTAGGGTGCTGACTGCATTTGCGGAAGGTAGGGAATAGTCAATGCTTGGGCTTTAGTAGGAAAGAGGTTTGTACGACCCAACTGGACCAGAATTTCAAAGGTATAAAGGTATAATAATCCCATCATTGTGGATTAATAACAAAGTCATAACCTGTAATTTTTTTAATTTTTTCACTCTAATTTTAGTTGAGACTTTTAGGACCACTGAGAAGTTAGAGTATGCAAAATGTAAATGAGACCATACATACTTAGAGACTAAGAAAAATTACTTATGTCACATAAAATTTTACATAGAGGTTTGGAGGCTTCATGGAAATTACTGTCCAGTCTTCCTCCATGGAGAAAATCTGTGTGACCATAAATATCAGATTCAAACTTAATAAAATCTTCTATTGTCACATATATTTCAGATTCTACTAGAATGTACTAGTTGTTTAATTAATATGCTGAATTCAAATAAATAATTACCAATATAATAAGCATCATCTTTTACACTCTTGTGTCATTTTCAACTACACTATGAACGTTAACTCATTCTCAGAAACAAAAGGAACTCACTACCCAAATTTAGGTGTATTCACAATTCTCCCTGCTCCTGGTGTTATTTTACCTGGCACTGCCATGAGAAATCTCATGAGGTCATTTTTCTTGAGTTACAGTCAAAAGAAACAAATTGAAAACCAGCCATTAAACACATTGTGCTTGACTTCTGAAGCAATTCCAGAATGTTAATATTATTCTTGTCATCTGCCCCAATGTATGTACTAATTTTTATTTTATTTTTCATTTTTGGGGGTCTGATAGGCTCAAAGGAATGAAAGAGTGAGGGGAATAAACTTATATGAGTAGCCCATATTCTAGCTAGTGATCATCTAGAGGTTGAAGTTGGACAATGAATCATATCTAAGCATCAAGGTTCCACAAAGTTTATCTTGTTTACTTTGGGTCATTGTCATTGTGTGTGTGTGTGTGTGTGTGTGTGTGTGTGTGTGTGTGTGTGTGTGTGTTTGCTGTTGCTCATATTGTTTCATTATTCTGGTCCTGATAGCAAGGGTACTTGTGTAACTTAATGGCTGACCTCAGTTGATGTCATTAGCTTACTGATTACATCAGGACCTCACCAGAGCATACACCCATGCTTCCATCTACTGCTTAAGTAATTTTCTATTGACTATCTTAATGCCCCTTCCAGAAACAGTTAATGTCTTCCTGGGGAGAAGAAACTGGTAGTATTGTCATATTTTGGGGGAAATGTTTACACAGTTCATATAGAAAGAGACGATGTAAGAATGAGGCCCACATAGCTATTTACAATAATAAGTCTGGCTTATTGCAAACTCATTACAATGAGTCTGGTTCTTTCTTCCTTTCATCATCGGTCTAAAACTCTCCTAAAATGGAGATCTGGAAAGCAGTCCTATGTCTTAACTGAAGGAACACAGGGAAGAGTTCACACAGATGAATCCTGAAGGCACATAGCCCACAACCAGTGCATGACAGGTGTATTGTGGGATATACTATTCAGATTATGCAGAGTAAAAGTGCTGTAGCCGTTATTCTTGTTGGGAATAGCTGGGAATATAAAATTTTGGTGATTTGCTTTGAGTTTATGGTGTTACCCAAAAGCAAGAAATCCAATGGACTCCACGGGCTGACTTTTTATGATTTAGATATATCTTCAATTTTAAGAAAAAAATTTGCAGCTACATTTTAATACCCAGTGAGATCAAAAGATGGGGAAGGTAAATTAGCCACAGTTTTGTAGATTTCATTCCTGTTGGATGAAGTGCGTGGTTGGCTAGATTTTATCGCCTCAGAGGAAAATGATTCTTCAATAGTGTTTTAGCATCTCATATTCCTAAGCCTCCTTAAACCATTGAAGCGATGACATCATCTAACTTAGAACACACTACATTCAGTACCCACAAATGCAGAAAAAAACTTTTCTATTATGCTCAGTGTCTACTTTATATAAGCCCGTATCTTTAAATAATCCATATTTGTAAATGTAAGAGTAAAAAAAGAACAACAACAAAAAAGTCTTACTCTTATTTTTACCTTCACATACATGCCATGTTGTTAAGGTGACTAAATTCCGTCTTTGAACAGCTTGCTAAATGTTAAGCAATTTGACTGTGTAAAATTATGCGTGTTTGTTTTCTTCCAGGAGAAAAATCTCACTCGCTGGAGCAACAGCATTTGGCTCACTTTTGTTGTGTTCTTTCTTTAGATTTTCTTTTCGGTTTGCATTGCTTTCTGGGGAGTAAGAAGCATAACGCACCTCGCCTCTGGCTCTTGGAAAAAGCCTTAGTGCGCACGCATCCATCAGTCCTGTCAGTTGTCCGGGCTACATCACCACGACACAGAGCAAGATCGGTATCTTCCATGGTACCCACAGGAGCTACTTCATGAAAAATGAAAGCATCTCTTTACCTGTGCTTTCCACGTTTGTTTTTCTCTTGAAATTAATGTGAATTATTTGTTCTTGCGCTCACTAAAAACCTAATGATTCATATCCATTGGATCCATTGGGACTGTATTCACTTCTCTCTCTCCGTGGCAATGTATATGGAAAGGAAATGGTGGCTTAAAGATTTTAAAGAGTGAAAATTACATTTGTCTTCTTGTTTTGACAACTTTTCCTTTATCATTTGTTAAAAGTATTCTTACATACATCTCTGTTGTCTTTCAAGTGCATTACTGTCTGTGAGAGCCTGCATCTACCTCTGCAAATGAATCATCTGTGGTGGTGAATTACATAAAAACATACCAACTACATGAAAAAGATTAGAATTGGAAAGAATCGTTCTGTTCAACAGGTTAATCTAGGACATGTATTTCTAAAAGTTATTGCATGTTGCAATAACTTGAGGAGGACATCACAATTCCTGCTGTTTCAAATGGTCATAATACTGATAATAAAATAATCTCAACAGAACTGACAAAGCTGGTATGCATACAGTGCTTATTAAATTTTAAAAGTCTTTAATATGTTTCATTTGCAGGAAACTCACAGAGCTAAAAACTGGGTTGAGAAAAAGTTTGAAAAAGTCTCTAAAAAAAAGAATTATTCCTTTCTTGCAGTATTTATTAGACAATTTCAAGTGATAACTTTTGCAGTCCATGTCAAAAGTGCTAATCTAAATTAATGATTTCCATGACTCTCAACGTATATGCATCATGGAGATTAAATGGTGTCTTCACTGTAAGTGTGTTTCTAAAGACTGCAAGAAAGAAACATAGGACGCTCTCATAGAATCAGGTTGCAGGTGCTTGTATACCCACGAGACAGGGCTAAAGCATATTTACTTTTCAAGCTGGGACAGCAAAAGAAGATTAGCTTTGCATGATGAAAATATTAATTATATCTCAAGCATCAGAAGTGGGTCTGGCTTTTCTCCATTCAGGTTTTTATACTTCTTAATTAAACACAGGAGTCAAACAAATTCTGAAGTCCAAAGTAAATATGAAGCCCTGTTTCAGGGCCTCCCTAACAGGCATGGCTGGCCCTCACAGGTACAGAGCTACCTTACAGCAGGGGGCCCTCTGCTGGTACAAAATTATTAATGTATCATTAAAGTTCTTAAGACACATACTGTATTTTCTCTATGCTAAAGTGAAAGAGCTTGAAGAGGCTCGAGACCCCATATGAACAACAATGCCAACCAATCAGAGCTTCCAGGGACTAAGCCACTACCCAAAGACTATACATGGACTGACCCTGGGCTCTAACCTCATAGGTAGCAATGAATAGCCTAGTAAGAGCACCAGTGGAAGGGGAAGCCCTTGGTCCTGCCAAGACTGAACCCCAGTGAATGTGATTGTTGGGGGGAGGGTGGTAATGGGGGGAGGATGGGGAGGAGAAGCCCATATAGAAGGGAAGGGGGAGGGGTTAGGGGGATGTTGGCCTGGAAACCAGGAAGGGGAATAACAATCGAAATGTAAATAAGAAATACTCAAATTAATAAAGATTAAAAAAATAATCTCTATGTTATAGGGCACATCATTCAATTATGGGGAAAAAAGAGTATTTTTTATAGATTCTCAAGTTTTTATTTAGCATTTCAAAGAGTTTTATGATGGAGAAAGACAGAAAAGACAGACCAAGACATATCGAGAGACAGAGACAGACAGATAGACAGACAGACAGGCACACACACACACACAGAGAGAGAGAGAGAGGGGGGGGGAGGATATGCAGGGGTAGTTTAAAAATGACTTTAATGATGAAAATAATTCATGTGCAACAGTATTTATTTTTTAAAAAAACTCATGTATCTTTGTGTCTTTTCTAACTTAAATTTTTTTCAGTTTGATTTAGATCATTTTATTTTAGAAATACAGCTATTTTCAAGTTACCAATTTCCAAGTCTTTGAATATGAATATGGTTCCCACAGAGGTGATGTGCCCAGAGCCTCTGTGCATGAAATAGGACTTTTATTCACCTTCAACCTTGCTAATTTTCCAGTCCTATTTTCTGAGGCAAACACTAATGCATGATGACAGATCATGAAACTCTTAGTAATATTATAAATTGATGTTGAATGATTCCATGTAATTTATGCTGGCTCTTGACTGGAAGGACTTTAATTGTCCCTATTTCTCTCTTTCTCAAGAGAATAGCACTAAAAATAGGGCTTGTCCGTTACTCATTTTGATGGAGAGGTACACTCTGCCTTTGCAAAAATCATGGAGACACTCAGTCCTGCTTATCAACCTAAAGAACCAAAATGGACAGGTGTTTCTAGCGTAGAACTCTATGAGCAATAGGTAATGGGACCACTAAATCATTGCTGAAACAGATCTTGTGACACCATGGTGGAGAAATCAGAGGAAGGTTAAATCATTTACCCAATGTCACCATGCAACACAGTAGGTGCTGTTTATTTTTTTCAATTCTCTGAATTCTAAGAGCAAAGACTGTGACAATTCTTCATTTCCTGTTACAAGGTATTCTGAGAGAAACTCAAGAATTACAGGCTCAGAAGCTCTGGTGCAGAGTGTGCCATTACTCTCCAATTTGATGTTTCCACTTCAAAAAAGATTGAAGGAGAATTCTGTGCGTAATAGTCGAGAAGTTTTGTGTGTCCTGGGCTTCTAAACCTTGTACTATTGGTGTCCTAATTAGTTTTCTATTTCTGTGATAAAGACCAGGTTACTGAAACAACTTGGGGAGAAAATAATTTATTTCATCTCATACTTCAGGAAATGCAAGGTGGGAGCTGAAACAAAAATCTGGGACAATGATGTTCGCTGGCTTGCTTCCCGAGGCTTGTTTAACCTGCTTACTTATACAATAGAGCATAGGGTGCCAATTGGGTGCACTTCTCACGGTGGGCTTGACCCCCCTATATCAATTACCAATCAAGAAAATGCCTCGGACTGGCCTCCAGGTAATCTGATGGAGACATTTTCTTAATTTTGGCTCCTCCATGCGGGTGACCTTGGCCTGTATCATGTTAATTCAAAAGATGACTAGGACAACTGGTAATGTGCTATTATGTATAAACTTGTTAGGGACAAAATTTTCATCCCTGTTCTTACTCTGTATGTGTCTCTAGAATTTTCTATTTGCTCTCCTGCCATTAGTTAACTTATAATCCTATTTCTTGAATTTCAACTGATCTTCACAAGGCCATGCTATTTTGGATATGTGATTCTGTAACTGCATTCAGAGGTTGAACTAGCAGTCAACACTCCTAATATTTGGGAATCCTGGCTTATATTATTATGCATCAGTTTCCAAAACTCTCAGTCTGTTTTAACATATAATTAACTGTTCAGTGAGGAAACTACAATAGGAATACTGAGAGGCATTCCTTAACACACAGCAGGTATTGAGGTCTAAAGTCTATTAATGAAAGCAGTAGTAACTGGAATCTTTTCCTTTTGTGTTTTCCACTCTCCATTTTCTGAAAACACTCGTGTAAGCTGAAAACACAGAGCACCTAAGCTCCCATAATTTTAAAGTATTGTTCACGTCATGATTTTCAGCCACTCCATGGAAACGAACGCTTCATCTAAGCTTGTCTCCAAGGAAAGAGACCGCCGACATTGTATCCATGATCAGAATACCTATTTCCAAATCTCATCCTGCCCTCCCTTCTTCTCAGTAGCACAGCAGTGTAGTCTATTTTCTCATAAAAGACAGAATCAAAAATGTTACTCTGAAAAGACAATGGTAAAAAAAAAAAAAAAAACAACAAATACTACTGCTCCACTGAAGGAATGTTTACAATGACTCCTATCGACAGTCTGCTATTCCCATACATCAGTGACTCATTCATCCATCTTCAGAGAGGCTTCCTCCTATATAGCACGAGAATTAATTCAGAGAGCTACTGGATAACATCCAGAGGGTGAGAATGGGATATCTGCATCCAAGCACTCCTGTAAGAGCTCAGGAAGCTCTGTCCAACAGGAGACAGAAAGACTGGAAGAGACACAGGTAATGGGTGATCGCAAGGCTCCAGTGTCTTTCAGACACAATATGAGTGACACACATGTGAACTGACAGAGACTGTAGTGGGCCGCATGGGACCTGGAAAGGGTTAAGCCAATTGGTGTCACAGTGCTGACCCGTGGAAGTAAACACGTTCGTTCACGTTCGTTCATTCCTAACATAGAAGTTATCTCTAGTTGTCATCTGTTTGCAATGGAAAAAATAACATTCTGTAATGGAGTCTCACTGAATAGGTTAATCATGTTCAACAGTATATGACCAATACCAAATGAACTCCATGGTATTGATGTAGACTTTTTGTTTGGACATTTTGTGCGTGTGTGTGTGTGTGTGTGTGTGTGTGTGTGTGTGTGTGTGTGTGTGTGTCTATGTGTGTGTGCTACTGATTTTTGGCTTATATATAAGATTTCTGATTTTGCTTTTTTGCTTGTGTGTGTATGAATTTTTAGAATTTTTCTAATTTGTTTGGACAGTTTGTTTGTTTTCTTATATATTTGGTTGTGAGCCTAGCCTTTAACGGCTGAGCCATCTCTCCAGCCCGTTTGTTTGTTTTCTTAAGTGAGAGGTAAAGAAGGCATAGAATGGGCCAGTAGAGAGGTGGAAAGAATCGTCAGAGATTAGAAATGGGAAAAGGAAGATTAAAGTATATTATATAAAAATAATTCCAATTAAAAGCAAACAAAATTAAAAATAAAAATAAAATCTTATAAAATAAAAATATAAATAACATGGTTCTGTATTGTTTTGAAATTCCACTGCTCTCCTGCCATCTAATCAACCCTTCCAACAAATGCTACATCCAGAATCTATCATTTAATTATAGATAATAATAATGTGGTTATAAGCACACTATTTGGATCTACTATCCAAATAGTGATCTATTTGGCATCTTACTATCAATAAGTGCAAAGTTCCAATCATCATATGTTTTTATTATTTATTACTTAGCAAAAGAAATAGGAATTATATTTTACGCAATAATTATCCATGTTCTCCTTTCTACCCCCTCCCCCTTCCCCCCAGCATCAGGGATCAAACCCTGGGATTCTCTCATGCAAGGAAAGTGCTGTATCACTAAGTTACATCTCTGTCTCTTATGTAGAGATTTTTCTAGAAAAATCTAGAAAATCATGATGGGAGCATTCATTTGACAACCTTATATTGGGCTTCAGGGTAATGTGTTACAAAGTTATTTTCATGATAACATACTGAGCTTTTGTGTAAGTAGTCTAAAGTATAATGGGGGAGCAGTTGTCTTCCTAAAACGTGCAAGGTATTACATTCAATTCCGAGAGCATGAGGAAGGAGGAAGAAAGTTCTTCAAGGTCTACTATTACAGTTTAAGGCAGAATTGCTGACATTGTAAAGATCTTACCAATGATAAATATGTGATGGTGATTAAGGAAGCCTGGAGTTTAAGAATGTCACAGGATGTAAGTATCTGCATCTGTCTCTGTCAGCTGCGTGTTGAGCCTCTCAGAAGATGGTTGTACTAGGCTCCTGACCCAACCAATGGACTGAAGTTGGGGACTGCTGTGGTTGAATTAGGGAAAGGCTGGAAGAAGCTGAGGAGGAGGGCTACTCCTTAGGAAGACCAACAATAACAACTAACCCAGACCCCTGAGATACTTCACATTGAGCCACGCACCAGGCAGCACCACATGCTGGTCTGAGGCCACCGACACACATACAGCAGAGAACTGCCTGGTCTGGCCTCAGTGGGAGAAGGTGCACCTAAGGACTTGAGGCCCCATGGAGTAGAGAGGCCTGACAGGTGGTGAGACGGGAGGAGATGGGAGGAGGAGGAATAGGATGAGGAACTGTGGGAGTGTGGACCAGGAGGGGGTAATGACTGGACTGTAAAACAAATACAAATAATAAAAAATAACAAAAAATAAAAAAAGAATGTCACAGGAAAGGCATCATTGAATGCCTTTATAAATATTTAAATGTCACACTGATTTTAACATGTATTATTTTATATGTGCTTTGAAGGAAATTAATCCTGACAATGGGGAGTGACAAGCTATGAAATAGAGAAGGGCATATGGTTGAGAAATGTGATCATAGTTCCTGCTTCTGTCCGGATTCTGTAAATTAAGAGCCATCGATAGAGAGATTATGCACACACTGCCTTGGGTGTTGTAAGCACTATATAGGAGTACAGTTTTGACAGAGTCTCTTGTATTAATGTCAGAGATTCATAAGCAGTGGAGTGTTCTCCATTTAACAGTGTTGTAAATCTAATCGATTCTCATACATCATGGTTTCTGTTCATTTTCCATCCAATCCTGACAAAATGAATCTAGTGCCTGCCCTTAGTGCCCACAGTGAATTTTAACTCATAGGGAAAAATGATACATGCTATGACTACCGGTGTTTAAGCATGGCTATTTCTAGGAAGAGTTACTATGGGACACTTCAACAATAGCACCTGGCAGATAAGTGACACTTTACAGAAGCATTGCTGGAATTTGCAATAGTGTATAAGATGAAAAAAAATTGATAAACTGCCAATTTGCCATGATGGCTCTTCCTCAAAATTAAAAATGCACACATGGTAAACTATGTGTTGAAGAGTTCTAAGACATTTTGAGCTGGGCATGTAGCTTGAATGAAGGTTTATCAGTCAATGCGATTCACAGTGTCATGAGGGGTTAGTGCTATCTGATATTACGGGAAATATGAATAGAGGAGTCAAGAAGCAGCATGTATGGTTTAAAAGCCGGGGTTATCTTTAAGACGATCACGTCTACAGGACGTGTTTCAGCACAGGGAACTGCTTTAGGCACGTAGCATGAGGAAAGGGAATGGATTTTCGTCCAGATTAAAAGACTCCACTAGGTTTGCTTCACTTATTAAACAATGACAGTCTCCTAGTGCACGAACATAATTAAAGTCCTGACTCCAGAAGCTGAAGCCTTTAGGATCAATTAAAGGATGCTAAGCTGCTCTCCCACAATGCAGCAAAAGAACAACCCTTTAACCACCTACTAGAGTCATTTAAAAGGCATGCATCACATCAAATGCGAAACATCTATCACTATTGTATCAATCAATGTTTAATAGAGAAAAATCAAAGCACTTTGTTGCTGGTGAGATGAATACAAATTCTGGTGGATAGCAGCATGTTAGAAAAATAGCATTTTTTTCTTATTTAAGAAACTAGTAACATGTGCATTGTTATATGCATGATTGTTGGTGTTCAGAGAGATACATTTATAACCTAAAATATATTATGCCCACAGGAGAGTGAATTATCTACAGAGGTATTTTTTAAAACAGTAATAAAAAAAGAGAGGCAGTATATTTTCCGCCAGACATCAGACTGAAGTAGTGTGTGGAGTTTTAAAGAGCCTGTGGTGCTGGAGATTGTAGCTTGACTTTGCACATGCTAAGCAGGTGCTCAGTCATTGAATGACACATAGCATAAAGAATAGTTACATGGAGGAACCTATATTCTCCATCAGTAGTGAGAGGTCTATTTAGAGTCTGCTAAATTTTGTTGGAAGCTATTCAAAACTAATTGGAAACTCTTCCACAAATATGAGTGAACGCTAACAAAATGTGTGAGGTATGAGAGCTGCAGCTTATACTTACAAATTGAAATCAAAACTCATAAACAAGAAATATAAATATTCATCTTTGTGGAGATAGGTTGGAAGATTTAGTTCTTAAACGCAGTATCTTCCTTTGTGAGAATTACACACACACACACACACACACACACACACACACACACATATGTGTATGTGTGTGAATAATATTCACTTTATATAGAATACAAACATATATACAATTTTAAAAGTATTAATTTACATTAGACATAGAAAAGGAATAAAGAGCTCAAAGGCCAGAAAATTTGTAGCAGCTGGGTTTACTGAACTTCTAACAAAACGTCAAAGGCAAAATCCTTGATAAATTTGTTGAGTATGTTTGAAATTTGTCACAAATGGAAGCAATCATAAAATATCTGACCATTTGGATGGCTGTTTACCTCTTACAATAAATAGAGGACAAAAATTCTATCCATTAGCTATAATTTTCAAAACAAAGTCATTATTACCATAATTTAAATAGTCCAGTGTTAAGATTTTCTTAACATTGTTTTGACCATGTGATTATACATTTTTACATTTGGCAAAAATGCTGGAGAAACAGTAATGAGCTAACTGTTGTATAACTCTAGCAATCCATAGAGTTTAGTTAAATAAATGCATATATATATATATATATACATATATGTGTGTGTGTGTGTGTGTGTGTGTGTGTGTGTGTGTGTGTGTGTGTGTCAGAGCAACTCTGTTTGGTCATCGGTTTAGAAAATCACACTATATACAGCATTTTTCCATACTCTTCAGCACAGAGAGATCTATTTCAAAGATCTAGTGGCAGATCTCAGCACTTATGTTTTCTTATATCCTAAAGATACCAATTTGATAAATACAAGAAATATTTTACAACTTTTACTAACTGATCAGAAAATTGATCTAGATATTTTCTAGATATCTCAGAATGTAAAAGCATTTTCTGTGTAAGCTGACCTGGGTGTTTATATTGGTAAATGAGAGCTTAGTTCTCAAAGGTGTCTTCTGACTTTATTTATAGTCCATGTGTGTGCCCACTCCCCCCCAGCCTTGGTTTCTCTCTCTCCCTCTCTCTCCCCCTCTCTCTCCCCGTCTCCCTCCTTTCCCTTTCTCTCCCTCCCTCCCTCTCCCTTCTTTTCCTCCCCCTAACACACACACACACACACACACACACACACACACACACACACACAAATAATGGGTTTTGTACATCAATTAACTTTCATAATCTACTCTATTATCTTAGAGGTTGGTTTGGGTTTTAATAATAAAAACAACTGAATTGTATACCATGTAATTTGATTCTGAGGTTATAAAATAGTATCCAACTGGTTTGATGGTCTCTGGAGGCTTAGGTTTTCTTCATTAGAATGCAGGTTGCTTCTAAGAGCTCAACTCAGGTTTATGAGAACTGAAGTTTCTCATATCTGTCTACCTCAATAGCTCCCATCGAATTATTTATACCTTAAAATCTTTTAAAGGAGAAAAGGTTCATTTAGTTTCAGATATTTAATATCATGTCCCATTGAGCTTGGTCTAAAAGTTTCTTTCCCACTCTGTTCCATATATTTATAAAACGTGCAATTTATTTAATAGTTTTATCAAACCACCTGACTCCATGTACAAATAATTTCAAATAATTTTCCCCAAATAAACTATTTAAACTGTAGCATGTTTAAATGAAAATGACTCATTTTCTCCAGAATTGGTTTCGTTTGGTTAAGAATAACGGGTGTAAGGTTGTATGTAGGATTTCCTGATAAATTAGCTGCTTACTTTTGACTCTACAAATAGAAAGTACTCACAAATAATGAATGCTATCATATCCAAGTCTGATTGCCCATTGTCTTAAGATCTTGACTGGACAGGAAGGTGGGATCCAGAAACAATCATGTCCAAGGTCCTTTGTATTTCTGTCTGCAATGAGTTGTTCATCCAAATCGCTTTCATGTTGTAAAGGAATTGCACTTAGCAGTCTAGAGACTGTCTCAGTTGGTAAAGTATTCGTCATTTAGTCATGCTTACCTGATTTTGATTACCCACGCCCATGTTACAGCAGGCTACACAAGCAGTATCTGTCTGTATTCCCAGCACTGGGAAGTCAGTGGATTCCTGGAACTGGCTAGTTAGTCAATCTGGCTAAATTGGAAAGCTATAAGGTTTGTGAAAACTCAAAAATTGACATGGAGCATGATTGAGTAAGGCACCTGCATAGACTGCTGGCCTCCTTGGGTCTGCAAACCCATTTGCATGAGCATATCCATGTAGATCATCATATAAATACACACACACACACACACACACACACACACACACACACACACATATGCGCACACATTTGGCCTTTCTATAGTTTGTTATATCACTAATGAATTGTGAAGCTCATAATTGCTCATTATAATCAGTTAATGGATCAATGTTAGAAAAAGAAGTTGAGAACTAGAAAATTAGAATGCAAACCATTTTAATTTCCTTCCCCTAATGCAAAGTCCTAGCCCCCTTTACAAACCCAATCCTTTGAAATAGGCATCCCATTCTAACATCAGCTGTTCTCTGCAGCCATACCATTTGAGCACCCTTAACCTCCTCTACTGTCCATCTTCCATTCTGGGACCTGTGTGTTTAATCTCATTGTTTGCATCTCTTTTACTCTGTTCTATCTACTCTGCTTAGGTTACATTTTATAGAAAGCTTGCTCTGCATTTCTTTCCATGCACTCATTTCACCACATTTTTATTTGCTGCTGGTGCACATTGCCTTTTACTTCTTTTGTAGAGTGAAAGGGCTTTGAGAATTCCTCCACGAGCATTTCCTCTGCTATTAAAAATGAATAAACAGTTGCCCAGTTCATACGCAGCACTTGCAAAGCTTGAGAACACAGACTTCACAAACAACTCAGGAAATTCAGGTCATCTGCTCCATATGGTTGTAAGTAGCACCATGTAGTAGCAGGGAAGGTCTTGGGACACAAAAGGAAATTGCTTACTATATCAGGAAACGTTCTCATTTTTATTTCACCATTAAATATGTGAGGTAAACACCATTTTACTGAGAGTATAAGTATAATTTTCAGAACCATAACCTATTGGCATGAAAATGCAACAATGAGATAATTTTTGCTATGGTTACTTTGTGCTAGGATCTACGAGAGGCCAAGATCGTCTATAAAAAGGGGCTTAGCTTGGATATCCCGATAATTGAAATTTATGACCCTAATTCTGCATCCTCCAGAGGCTCTAGGTGGAATGGGAGAAAGGAAGTGGGGAGCTGCTGCTGATGGGGAGGACATTGTCCCTGCACAAATGTTGGCTGCCTTACATTCAGCCAGCAGTGATGTCGATATACTAGCTTTGTCCAGACCTCTAATAGAAGGGAGTCTCTGAAATTTTTATAAAATGAAAGCTATTTTCCTAAGTTACTTTCAAATGTTTGTTGTTGCCAATATCTATTAAGAAGAATCTTCAGGTTTGGAAATGGTTTATTCATTTTGTTCCCTGACATAATTTTTAACCAAATTAATTGCAGTGATGACATTTTTTCCTCAGTGCAAACACACACACACACACACACACACACACACACACACATACACACACACACACAGAGAGACAGACAGACAGACAGACAGAGACAGAGACAGAGAGAGAGAGAGACAGAGAGAGAGAGACAGAGAGAGAGAGAGAGCTACAGAGCGAGTCAGAGACACAGAGACAGAGAGTTTCCAAAGAGAATTTCCTCTTTTGTTTGTTTGTTGATTATTTTTTCTTTTGTTGAAAAGCTACATGCTATGGATATATTTGTGTGTGTGTCTGTGTGCCTGTGTGTCTGTGTGTCTATGTGTGTGTGTGTGTTGTGTATTCTGTTTCTTTCACAAAGTGTTCCTGAGACCAAAAACTAGTTATTTTCTTGAAATATTTCCCCAGAATATCCCATAATGCTGTCACGTTACAGAAGGTTAATAAATATTAATGCTCTCTCTGCTCCAAACAGTTTCTATAACCCGAGGAAAAACTGTAACTGTCTCAGTATTGGCTAATGCTCAATATAATAATTACCAGCTAATCTTAAATTGAAAGAAGGATTATAGAAAGCCATGAGGGACAGAAATTATCTCCGATGAACACGAAGATCCCTGATTACTCCCGCAGAAGTCCATGTAGACTTGAGCCTAGAAGATGAAAACAAGGGAAAGAATTTCTGTACAGACTGCGGTGATGGGAAGGTTGGCCAAGGGCAGAGCAGATTGTCCTTTCCTCTTTAACAGCAGACCTGCTGTTTCATTCTCTGAAGTTCATCTGCCTCAACCTCTGATTGTCCTATCTGCTCTCCATGTGGCCACCAGCTTCATTCAGGAAGTAACCTCACTCAGGAGGCCTGAGAACAAGTTTGCATTCAGCAATCAAAAGTATAGGAGTCAGCACTAGCCCAATGGGGAATGATGGCAGATGGAGAACAGGGAGAGCCACGAGAGGTCCTAATGGGCTCTCGGCCTTACCCATTGCCAGGCCAAGGCGAGGTGGCTATAATAGGACCTTAGCTTCCAACAAACCTGCCTGTGACACCTCCCTCCTGATTGACAGAGCAAATAGAGACCGAAGTCAGCCAGGTCCTCAATGCAAACACCTCAGCCCAGCCTCTCTCTTGCTCTTCCCCCAGCTTCTTTCTCCCAACTGCATTCCATATTCTATGCCCCCCCCCTGCCCCAGAGAAATTGGAGCAACGGAGAAAATTTAACTTTTATAAACTTTATTTGTTAACCATATAAACACGTTAATTTCTGAGCTGAGAGTAATTTTATAACTCCGAGAATAATTATATAACTTTTGTGCCAAGGAGTTTTATTATTTAAATAATTAAAATGTCTAAAACGCAAAGGTCAAAAAAGGAAGAGGAATGGGGCTTTACTGAGAGGAGGTGAGCAAAGGGAAAAGTTGTTTTCTTTTGTTATTGCAGGTTCTGTGTTTTCAGATATAATATCCATACAAACGGCAAGCAAGAAAAACTAAATTGTTACAGAAATATTTGACAATTTTATGGTGCGATGCTTAAGTTTTATGTTGAATAAATGACATATACTTTGATTTTCCGAATAAGTAAAGAATTCAGAACAATTCATTAAAAATTAAAAAGTATATTCAATTATGTAAACTTGTCTAACATGAAATTGTTACCTTGAACTTTGGGAAGAATGTATAAAAGGGTTCACTTATCTACTTATTTACTCTTTGCACATTTAAAAAGAAAATCGTTTTACAAATGTCTTACATGGCTAACAGTGTGGGAAAGGTGAATAGGTCTAAATTAATTTTCTACTCGATTTCAGCACTTTTAAAGGGCTCAAAAGGAAATTAGACCAATCCAGAAATTCATTCTTTCTTTCCAACTTTTCCTTTTCCCATATGAGCAAGCCGGGAAGTGCCCAGATCCATTAGGGAACGTTTCCACTGTGTGGGAGAAACATCTGCAGTGAGCTTGGTGGACCACCAGAAGAGGACTGGAGGAAGCATGAGGGGGCGGAGGCGGCAGACAATGAAAAGAAAAACTGGGCGATGCTTGGGACCAAACATCCAGCTGAAGCGCTTAACCTTCGCTTTACCTCTTGCATTATATAAGAAGCACAAGACTCTTAGCATGGATATTAAAAACAATCTTATAATGTCGATGAAGGAGAGTTGAGGCCATTTTGGGTTCTGTTCCTTCTGTGAGCGTGGGAAAGATTGTGCTTTGCTCTTTACACTTTAAAGAGACTAAGCGGATGGTTTGCATGAGCTGCTCCCTGTTTACTCTATGCAGCCATTTGTGAAGGTGGCCACGTGAAGACCAGGAGCTGCAAGCCTTCTCTCAACTCAGAGAGGAGTACAATGAAGATGGGGTGTTGGGGGTGGGGCGGGGGTGGTGAACTCATTATAAAACATCAGGGACCAACGGGGGCCTGGGAAATGCAAATGATTATCATTAGAAAGGAATATGCTACTACTGAAGAAACACTTGAAGGAATAATGTGGTTTGCAAAACAGTCCTGCAATCTGCATTCAATCAAAACGGACCAGAAATGCTTGCAAGGATCCTTTGTATTGTCTGGAGCCAAATGCTTTCTGGAACTCATGAAGAAAGCTTTGCAAAGTGGCATCTTACCAACAGAATATGAGTGAAACAATAACCAGCCTTAGAGTTGACTTTTGTAATAAAGGGGAGAAGGTTGGGTCCCAGTGTTAGAGTAGGGAGGTGTATTCTTATACCTGTCAACTGCACCTGGGCTTTGCTCTGATCTATAGTGCTGTGGGCCTGGACATTTTGCACAGCTCATGCATTTAAAATTCAGAGCATGAAGTTCCCCAAATCATATGCGCTTGAGAGACACTTAGAAGACTGGACCAAAAGAAGAAAAAAAAAAAAGCTGCCATGAACTTTTGAAACCTACACCATTAATTTTGATTCTGGACCAATTTAATAAGTCTCTTATACCTGGTGGTAATGAAATTCTATTAACCTCACTCTTGTAGAAAACAAGATGTAAGTTCTTTATAGATTACAGCTTGCACTGTTCACCTTTGGTTCAGAACCTTAGTGAACCAAGCTTTGTGTCCAATTAAAAGGAAAAAAAAAGCCAAGAACCTTTACAGCTAGCAGGCTATGATTAAATTCCAGGCAAGTCTTCTTCCTCTCTTCCTTATAGCTCCTTCCTGGCATTCTTGAGTGGTGATTCCTTAGGATGCTGGGTATCAGTTCTAAACTGTTCGCCATTGTACTGCACCTTACTGTGGTCATACACTGAAGAACTGTACATGTAGTTGCTACAAAAACTAATCAAATGGGATTCTGCGGAAGGGGTTTAGTTAATTCGAGAGTCTCTGCTCGCATTCTTTTACCAACAGGAGAAATACTGTAGGTACTTTTTCAACAAAACACTATAGAATTTCAGTGACATCAAGACCTAATGTGTTTACTGCCAATATCAGTCACACATAAAATAACTACTTTAGAATCTCTGATTTAAATGTATCACATGTTTAATTCATAGTTTTCTAAAAGAGGCACTAATGAAATTAGTTAAAATAAAATGAAGCACTGAATAATAAGAGTGAAGATGAGACCCTGCCTGACCACAGCAAATAAAAAGTGTTATAATATAGATAAAAAGGGAATACCTTTTATGAATTTTATCCTTATGAAAACATTTTTTTCTTTCCATTCTAACAATGAAAGTTTTTAACAATAGATTTCTCATTTACTTTCAATTCTGGCCTTGAATCCTGGACAATATTTTCCTAAAACAAAACAATTCTTTATTGTTTTGCTATGGCTAAAAGATTTGTCTATTTTTTCTTTTTTATTGAATATTTTATATATTTACATTCCAAATATTATCCCCTTTCCTGGTTTCCCCTCCCATTCCCCCTCCCCCTGCTTCTATAAAGATGCTTCCCCCCACTCCTTCCCTCCTTTTGCCTTTTCTCCTTGCTCTTAGAGCTTTTTCTCCTTGGTGTCTTTCTTTTCCTCCTTCCCTTCCCTTCCTCTTTTCTTTCCCTCTTTCCCCTTCTTTGTCTTTCTTCTCATTTTATCTTTCTACCCGTTCCTTGATTTTATTATTCTTCCCACTATCCTAAGAGATATGCCTTTTCAATTTTTTTTAAAGTGTTAGAAGATCTATTCCACTGAACACGTAGTATTTAAAAAAATTAGACGTTTTAATGCAAAATATCGGATACTACTGAATTTATTCAGATTTGTGAAAGACTAGGATTAAATTAAGAAATGTTTCCAGGGGAAATATTTCTAACAATGCTTCTAAGCAAATTCATTAAACCAAGATGCAATTTTCTGCCTTATTAAAATGTGTTTAACAGTATCAACCATGTTAGGAAAACTGACTGCTTCCAGGGGAGAGGCTGTCCCCTTCTGTGAGTTTAATAAGCAGGGACTATGCAATCCCAGCTGTTTGTTGAGTAATCAAAAATAATTTATTTTCTATACTAATCATTTGACTAAAACTGTTGAATACTCGAAGACCTGGTTTGGTTTATTTTAACTGCACTGTGAGCAGATAATGGTTAATAGAGATTGTGGAGTGACTACTGTTAACTACCAGAGTAGCATATGGCCTCAGAGAAAGCAAAACGCTTAGCAGAGAGTAAATGTAAGAATGTGCAGGAAACTCAATGTGTGTTAATTTAGAAACTGTGTATACTGCGCTACAGCACACGTATCGTCCAGCAGCAAGCAAAAGCGTATACGTGCGAGTACTGGGGAATGCTATCATATAGCGAACAGCGTGAGATCAATGGTCCTTTTGTTGGAAGAAGAAGCTCCTGAGCATCCTGTTGGCCATCCCAAGCACATGGGTGTTTGTGAGGTTCAAACGCTCATTTGTTTTTGTGTTACAGAATCACAGAGCAGAGTGAGTCCCAGTAAAGGGCCATTTACTTGAACCTCTTCCAATTGTGTGGGTTCAGGAAGGGAGAAATAATTATTTCCTCTATACTTGAAAATAAACAAAAATCAAAACAAAAAAAAGGGATGATAAAGAGATATAAAGGAAAGATGCTCCATTGTACTATAAGAACTTAAAGGATATTTGAACAAAAATGTACTAATTATTTTCTAATTATTGCCAATTTTAACATACGTGTGTGTGTGTGTGTGTGTGTGTGTGTGTGTGTGTGTGTGTGTGTGTAAATCTTTACATTCATGGAGAAGCAGGTCTCCATTACTCCCAAGCTCTCAAGCCTGGAACTACCCTGGTATTTGTGTATTATGATTGTTGCTATTCTAAGCACCTTTTGCAAGTACAACCCCACAACACACCGTGTTCTCCACTCATTAAATTAGCTTGTATTTTCATTGTAAAGTTAATGTTTCTCCGGGTAGTACATGTGGCCATCCCCATTTTTTTAAGGCTGAATAATGGTCTGCTTTATTCTACCATCCTGCAATCCTCTCATTTAGTCATGAACATTTGGTTGTTTCCACATCTCGGCCAGTGGGAATAATGCTGCCATAAATGTGTACAGTATATTTAGATACAATGGGATAATTATACATTTCATCTATAACCTGTTTAGAAGCTAGAGAAATCCTTTGGCTGTGCATTATATGCTTAGAAATGCAGGAATAGTGTTCCTTGTTTGCTAACTCAAAAATTGTAAATACCAAGGCTTCATACAATAGAACGAAACAAAATCCACTAGAACTAAAATCCTAAGTAAGAGGATTTTTGCTTTTCGAAGGCCAGAACTTTTGATGGGTGGGGATTTTTTGTTTGTTCCATATGTGTGTGTGTGTGTGTGTGTGTGTGTGTGTGTGTGTGTGTGTGTGTGTGTGTGTGTATGAATGTGAATGTGTGTGTATGTATGTGTGTGTATGAACATACATAATTCAATTAATGTATTGAAATTATTTAAGAATGTAAGGGCCAAGACAAAGGGGTTCACGAAAACCAATGACTAGGCCTAGCTTTTCTTTTGCTAACTCTAATCTTAAGCTTTTTTTGTTTACTTTTGGCATAATGTCAGTGGCATAAACTGCACCTCATTAAAAATGATGCTTGTAAGATTTTTGGAGAGGACAGATGGTTTCTTTCATCTGCAAAAGTAATCTGGGTCCAACAAAACTGATTTAAAATCCTGGTTTTTCTCCTGTGATTTTTCAGCCCATTTAATAGGCATTATCTTTCAGAGCTAGTGAAGTGCTTTATAAATAAGGCCAGAAGCCCACTGCTGTAGCTCTGGGCTGCCCAGGCGTAAGAGATCAGAAGACGCCCTACTTTCTTGATCAGACAATGCTAAGGAGTTAGAACCAGAGTCTTTTTGAAACTTGACCCAGAAGACTATACCTACACTCTCGGTACAGAATGCAGTACTCTGCAGATACGGTTCAGGAATCCACATAGTAGGAGAAAGAAAGAATCAGCTCAAGGCCATGTCTAGTTGCCTTTGACCTCCACAGGAACACACTGGCATGTCCATGTGCAAACATATATATGGACATGAGATAAAGAGATGCTTGCCTTTTGAATGTGCTCAGTAAAGGTTATAATCTTTATAGCGATAGAACAAATGCTGAAGATTTAGTTTACAGAAGTTTGATTGTAGTTAACATATTATGCAGAAGGATTTTGCCAAGGCAAGTTTTTCTGTGTCTACTTGGCATCCATATATGTACATACCCACACATGTATGTTACTCTGTTCCATAAGGGTCTGTGGGTTAGTGTGAAATTGAGGACCACTGCACTGCACCCTCAGATCAGCACAATGTGAAGTGATCCGGTTTCCATTTACCAATGTATTGGATAAAATAAATTAAAGAACCAACGATAGTAAAATAAGGATTGTCCAGAGAACACTCCCACTCTTCCTCACTTTTTTCTTCTCCTCAGCCATCATAAGCAGCTCACGCTGTGTGATCAGCTTTCACCCCCTAATATAAATGGTCTGTGTTTAAACCTTTTATTCTTACATGAGAAAGAAAATCAAGAAAATCATGTTCTCTGTTGTACTGCGAGATAGATTTAAAGGTTGTTTTTCTGTTTTCCTTTTTGATAGTGACATCTATTGGAAAGTAAAAGAATATGTTTGCTGTTATTTTAGAGGAAAATAAGAACTAAAGTTCAAACCAACAATTTGAAAAATAGTGAACATATACATTTAAAAAATAACCATTTTAATACCAGTCTGTACTTGCTTAGAATATCATGCAGAGTCCGTATCTTTCCCCACCTACAGATTAAATAAGATTCATTTAAAATTTAACTCCTGATGCTCAGGTCATATGCTAGGTAATGTCATCATTCCTCAAACTAATGAAACAAAAAAGATTGCTCAACATTTTTCCCCTGGAATTTTGTTGATGTAAGAAAATCAAGCAAGTGATAAGAAAGGTACTTTCCTTATTTTTTTTTTGATAAACAATCAGACTTAAAATTATGCAAGCAAACAGACATGGTGACTTACTTCCCTCATTACAGGTCTCAGGGCATAAAGGCAAGAGGTTTGTGGTGAATTCTAAGTCTGCTAGAACTACACATCAAGGTGAAGGCCAGTCAGGCTCTACCCAAACAATAATTGATAAAGTAACATATTAGGATCACACACACACACACACACACACACACACACACACACACACACACACACAGAGTGACAATTGCTTTGTGCCCTTTCTAGTACATTCCTAAATTCTTACAAATGTATTCTAGCCTTATTTATATGCTAGAAATATTGTCATATGCCATATTTATTCACCTAGAGTGACAGAATACATTTTAGAAATTGAATGATATTTTTCTTTATTTTATATTATTGAAAATATTTGTAACAACACAATTTGATTATAATTTCCCGCCTCTAACTCCTCCCAGATCCTTCCCACTTCCCAACCTACCCAAATCTATATAATGTCTTGCCCTTTTCCATTAGAATATTGGCATCTACCAAAAAATAAGATAAAACAAAACCAAGCACACCTGAATAAGAAAAAAAAACAAACAGGAAAATGAAGATCCAGAGAAAAAGCATAATAAACACATATAGATCCAGAGACTTACACATTTGCAAGTATAAAGATCTCACAAAACACAAAATTACAAAATATGATATATGTGGAGAAGACCTATAGTGTAAGCAAAAAGCAGCAAAATATTACAAGACAAAAAAAATCTTCCAAAAATTGTTGAGTTTTTTTGTGTTGGCCATCTGCTGAGTATGGCTGTATAGCCTTAGGAGTGGCTTGTATACCAAGTGAGACTCTATTTGAGAAAACCAATTTTTCATTTGCAAGTGGGTATTAACTGGAGATAATTTCTGGGTTGGGAATATGGACTTGTGTCTATTCCCACATGCAGCTATGGGACCCCATGAGGTGCAGGCATGTGCAGGCCCTCTGCATACATGTTGCTACAGCCTCTGTAAGTTTATGTGTATATCACCGCTGCTATACCTGGAAGACACTCTTTCCTTGGTGTCCTCTAACCCCTCTGCCCCTTGTCATCTTTTTATTTCCTCTTCTGCAGGATTTGCTAAGCTTTGAGAGGATGAAATTGAGGTGAACATTACATGTAGGATCAAGTGTTCCAAGATCTCTGTCTCCCTCTAATATTTAACAATTTCATTTCGATTACCTTCGCATGTGTGGACATTTTAGAAAGTGTCTACTGAATTAGGTTTCCATTAAACCCCACAAATGGCCTTTATTTGTAGCTGACCTTCTCTGTACTCTCAACTAAATTCCGTTTTTTCTTTCCCATTTGATCCACCTGTTGCAGTCCTACCCATTTATACAGAACTGTCTACTCTATTTCTGCTTCCTGTGGTGCTCCAATCCTCCTCCCATTTCCTTACTCTGTATCTAACCACAGTAGCTATATTGATATAGTCTACTTACCAAAGAATTAACATCTAACATTCACATATAAGCGAGGACATGTTATATTTGTCTTTTGATGTCTGCTACCTGACTTAGGATCATATTTTCCAATGTCATCCATTTACCTGTGGATTTCATTATTTCATTTTTAATGACTAAGTAATATTCTATTGTGTAAATGTCCCATTTAGTTTATATACCATTAGACTCATATACCACTTGGCTCAAGCATTCTTTGCTTAGATTCTATTGACATGTTGGTTGTTGTTATAATAGGTCTGCTTTTATATGTTGCTTGATATGTTACCTTGTAGCTTCTAATATCCTTCCTTTTCCTGTAATTTATTACATGTCATGGGTTCAAAATATTTTTCTGGTTCAGCCTAATTGATGTAGTGTATTATTCTTGTACTGTGATAAGCACCTTCTCCTTAAAAGTAGGGAAATGTTCTTCTATGATTTTGTTGAAAGTATTTTCTGGAAATTTGACCTGGGTTATGGTAGGTGAAACAAAGGACACAAGGACATTTTTCTAGTCTCATTTTTAATTTTGAGTACTAACTGGCTCCTATTTAGTATACAAAATAAGAGAAAGCTTACAAATTAAACTTCAAAGTCAATTTTTGTTTCTTATTCCTTTTTTTATTATGCCAAATTAATATTATATTGCCATGGTTGTATAGCCATGAGTTTTATAACTTGTCTGTCCTGTAGTTTTCCCTTGGTTGACAATAGAGATATTGAATGTCTGTTTCAAAAAAACTTAATATGAGAACCTGAAAAGATAGATAAGTTAAAATGTGTCTGTGTGCATGTGTGTGTATGTGTGTGTGTGTACGTGTGTGTGTCTGTGTGTGCATGTGTGTGTGTGTGCACATGTGTTTGGTGTATGTGTATTTATATGAAATGATCAGGCACATCGCAAATGGCCAGTAATATTAATATTAAAAAATAAATCATGACTCAAGGAAGTAACTTCAGCTTGTCCATAACAACTGTCCTAAATTTGTATCAAAGCAGAGTAATATTTGTTGTCTGAAAATCTAATAGAGCCAAAAGAAAAATCAGACCACCTAAAAGACAACTTTGAAAGCTACCTCTAAACCACAGTGAAAATTACAATGTAAAATTTACTAGTCACAAAATTCTTCCAAGAATAAAATTATTTTTGAAAAGACCAGACCATTTTTATTGTTTTGTTTACAAAATCAATCTCTCCTCCTAGGTCCTTTGGAAATTTTATTACATTTTATGAAATAAAACATTGTTAAATTTCAGAATGAAAAGCAATTACAATCATTTAGTGTAGAATGAGAGAAAAATATTGTTTGGCACAAGAGTTCTGTCAATAACTAATCTCCCCTACAGCAAATAGTAAAAGGTATATTTTAGGCAGAAGGAGAAGAAACTCAGATAGAAAGACTAAAACATAAGAAGGAATTCTAAGCAAACATGTAAAATGTATACAGAAGCAAATTAACATTATACTAAAACTGTAATCAACTTTACTACTTAGAGATTCATCATATGATAGAAATCCTTTGATACATCAAACAAAATTTCACTGCCTTACTTTATTTAAGAACCTCTAATCTACTTGATTGCAAAATACTCTAAAATTGGCAGATAAATTTGATGCTATAAGGGTACTCCATATTGAATATAAGTCAAAATAGTGATTCTTATTAAAACACAGGTGCAAGGAAAACCATCTTTCGGTGTTCTTTAAATCATCACAACATTCAGGGAATTGACTGAGAGTTTCATAAATATGACTACAGCAGAGTCTCCTGAGTGTCTCTTAGTAATTCTTAGCCCTTTTTGATGAGATAGAATTTCCTGTTTTCAGTCAGACATACAGGCTCTTAGAAGAACTCTCACCATGTACACAGTTCTGACCTGGGAAATTACACAAAAGTGTAAGGGTTATAGTTTGCAGACAACCTTTAAAGTGAAGAAGGGAGCTATTGACTGGCCAATTCCTTTTCTTCAAGGCTGGGCTAGGACTGGGGTACGAGTCACCTTGAACCCACATTGAAGACCACTTCCTTCATGCCAGATACTTAAACCTACTTTTGAAAGACTGTTGTGTATCTGCTCATAATTACCTTAATGTATAAAGTGATAAACAGAGCACTATGAAATTAATATGCCAACTTTAAGACAATTAAAATATATTACAAACACTAAGTTAAGATAGTTATAGTGACTGTACAACAGTTATTTGTATAGCTATTTCAAAGATTTTAAAGTGCCAAGTTTCTATATTTGAATGCAATGCTGTCTAGAATGTTACCAAAAGTTTGCAAGGCACATAGAGCCATATAGAGAGTTATAGAGTAATACTTTTATGGGCACCTTCCTTATAGAAAGTGTATACCCTTAAGATTAAAATCTTGTAGGTGAGCCTGGTTCAGATGAGCAGATCATGCTAAGTAAAGGATACTCTTCTGGGTATTGAGCTTGAATAAAATTGTAGTAGAGATTGAGAACCAAGACAGTTAACAAAAAAAATTATTTGCTTTTAACACAGAGAACTATAACAGAAAATACATCAACACTGTTTTCTTTGCCTAGATAACATCACTCAGTAGACTATACATAGCTAAGTCTAGAAAATGATTAAATTGTATAATAGTTTAATTTTTATACAAAGTATTTAATTTGATCTCCTCCTAGAAATTCATTTGGAAGATATTCTTTGAACCAAAGGCCAAACTTGGAATTTAGTTACATACAACATTTATATTGTTTATTTCATTCTGTAACATAGCAAAGACCTATTTTAAGCATATTTACCCATATTTTGAAAACTTACTGACTTATGACAAGATCATAAACTAATAGAAGCAAGTAGGGTTTTTAAATATATTATTGGTTTGTTTTCTTTTTTCTTTCCATAATTTATTTTTATTCTCATTACATCCATCCACAGTCCCCTCCCTCCTTTCCTCCAAGTCCCGAAGTTAAAAGTCCCATTCACCATTACCCCCTTACCTTTTCCTCAGAGAAGGGTAAGCCCCCCTCCCTTGTGTATCACCCCATTCTGGGACATCTAGTCCCAGCAAAAGTATGCACCTCTTTTCCCACTGAGACCCAGCAAAACAATCCAGGTAGAAGAAGAAGATCCAAGGGCAGGCAATGGAGTCAGAAACAGCCACAGCTCTAATTTTAGGGAATCCACATGAAGACCAAGCTGCACATCTACTACAAATGTGTGTGGGGGTGAGGGGAATAGGTCAATGCCCCACGCTATCTCGCCAGCAAGAACACGCAGGGACACACGAATTCTTCTGCAGCTAAAATGCTTATTGAATCTTAAAGAGAGGGGTCCGAGGCGCTGGCATGGCACGGCTTATATACACCCTAGCGCGGCGCATCCACACCTGATTGGTCGCTTACCCATGATCTCATTAGGCATGCCCCGGAGTGGGCAAAGACCTGGCACGAAGGCACTCTTGCACATGCGCACACAGTTAACTTCCTGAAAGGAAGTCGGCTGGCGCAGCAGAGGCCAGCACCATCTTGTAATGGCGAAAGCTATCCTGGCTTTCCACGTGGGGGGCAGTGGAAGCCAGCGCCATCTTGTGGTGGCGAATGTTATTGCGGCTCTCCACATCTTCCCCCTTATTGTTTTATTAATATGATGCTGGTCTAGGTCCCTGCAGTTACGTCCATCTGCTGTGGCTCCTGTCTTAGGTCGTTCCTCTATGTCACAGCCTTATCCGTCAAAGGGTAACCCTATCGCCACTGGGCCCCGTGTCTTAGATTGGTCTGTGCATATGGATACTGCAGTGCTGTGTGACAGTAACTGTTAAATGACCTAGGGCGAACTCTATAAAAGAGGCCAGCCAGAAAATGAGTTGGTGGGGAAATCATGATCACCCTATTGCGTGCAATGAGGAAACCTCAACGATGTAGAAGGGCTGATCAAAGAATCATTGAGTCTCTCTCATCCCAGTTTAATGTATCCACAGATCCATGGGGTGCAAGAGGAGAGAACTCAGATACCGACTAATTCCTGAGCATAGATAACCAAATTTCAGGGGAGGCCCCTTGTTCAATGGCCACAAGTGCTTGAGTGACAACGACCTTGTCACGTTTCTGTTGAGATCTGAGTTTGCAAACCAACCATAGCATGAACACTAATCCACAGCATAGGGCTGCACCAAACAGAGCCACTCCCGATAAGTAGTGGGCACCTCATCTGGTTCTCCTCAGCTGCTACCACCAAGGGCCGTAGTCAAGCCGCTCCTATAATAAAATTTAGAATTCTCAATTGTTAGCAACTACTCCAGAAAGTTTACCCACTGTACTTGCCTAACAATAGATTGGGGGGAGGGTAACTCAAGACACTGTAGACACAATGGCTGTAGCAGTAAATGGCTACTACGATAGCAGCAAATATAACAAGGTCTTTCCCAGGACAGTTCAGGATCAGTCATTCTTCTCTGGAACAACCAGCAGGCAAGGGAACCATGTCTGAGATCTGTACAACCAGGGCAGAGTTCCCCAGTCCACAGCAGCTTCACGCAGGTGGCATTCCTGTGAAGCTATAGACTGTAAAATGACAACACCAGTCAAGGCAGCAAGAGTCACCAGGGGAATGAGGGGGGCAGGGATAACAGCTGGAGTACAGTCTTCTACAGCAAGCAGCAGTGCACAGAGGGTTGGAGCACAGGCCATGGTGGGACGGGACAACACAGCAGTAACACTGACTGTAGCAATGCCAAAATCTCTGTGATGACAAAAGATGAGGGGGAATCTATCATCTTCCTCTCAGGGCAGAGGAATGACTCTAAGGACCTGAACCATGAGAGTTGAATCTTCATGCTCCCAGGATCAGCAAGTCTCAGCAACCACCTCTGGCAGCTGGCATACTCTTGTAGCATCCTGTAGAAAAAACACAAACATTCCCTCTTCCCCATATAAAATATCTGAACAGGATCATGCCAATACGTGCATCTTTCTATTTCACCTAGGCAGAAGTATGCCTAGTTGTAGGGTGCCATAAACACTCAGAGTGTTCCTTGGCACCCAAATTTTAAAATTGAAATAAAAGGAGCATTATTTAGCATACAGGGATAACTCCCCCTTTTTATTTATTAAGATATAGTAAAGATATTATTTATTAAGGTAAGTCCTCGAGGATTAAATTGAGGACACTGAGCACTTGTATTTATAAATTGACTTGTATACCAAATTATTGTCTCCAGCATTATTGTTTTGGATATATAAAGAATGAGATTTTTTGACTAATTGTTCTTATGTAAGGCCTATAATCTGTCTGGTATCATTGTCCTCTCTTGTTAAGGAGTCTAGACAATCCAGTTTGAGTTCTTAAATGGCCTATAAAGGAACAGTATTTAGTGTTCTTAAGCACTAAGCCATCTCTCCAGCACCTCACAAACTTTATTTACCTAAACATAAGCATTAATTAGAAATGCCAAATCCTGTAAATATTGTCCAATTTCAGTCTTACTAGAAATCTCTGAACTGGCAGGGTGAGGCTGGGAATTGAAAGTAAGGAAATGGAGTCTTCTTCTATTCATATCAACTCCATTACCATTTTCAAAGAGCTGGGTCTATGGTTTTGTTTAGTTGTCTGAGCCAGAGCACTGAAAGGACAATGAGTTGTCAGACAATTCACACTGAAATCATCACTCACTGATTTCAAGTAGAAAACTTGTCTCCAATAAAGCATTAACTAATTGTAAAATTTAAGGGTTAGTAGTATCTAAAAAAAGGAAAACTTTTAAATCAATTGTAAAACCACAAGCCACACATTGGCTATCAGTATGTGAATTGAAAGCTTGATTTTTAACATTTAAAAACAGTGGCTAAAGCACGGAATTTAATAGTCTGTGTTGAAGCAGGGGAAACTCAAGAGAATAAACAAGTGATCCAATCATACATGTAGCCTTTTCATTAGATGAACCACCTATAGATACAGTAAGCGCATTTCCTATGGGTTGTATGTACAAATATACAGGAAGTACAAAAGCATGTAAAGAGTAAAATTATCAATTTTGCCTGAAAAATTTGTATAAGTAATAGGCCAAATATCAGTATTTTGTAATAACCAATTTGATTGCTGTTTGGAATAAGGTATGTTTCACCAGGTTTCTTTTTAAAATACTTCCATGACTCTAGCCTACAATTCTGTATTAACACAACTGAAGCTTTATCTCCAATGAGGATAACAAAGACCTAAGTCCTCTGGTAAGGTGAGGTACTTAGCCAATTAACATATCCTTAGAAGCTTAAAATTAGTTTCAAATATTCTTTTCTGGAGTAGTGTAACAGCTACTCCCCAAATATTAAAGCTCATTTTGAGAGCAAAGATTTGTAGTAAAAATTTCCATATACACTGAAAGATTCAAAGTTCTAACTTCTTACATTGAAGAAGCAACAAAATTATATAATATAAGGCTATTAGCCATTCTTTTGTAAAATTTTTAATGATATCACTTCATGGGCTCTCTAAAATTATAAGCAAGCTCATGAAATGAAAACTCACAATTGCTATGACGTAAACAAATTGCATAAAATCAATCCTCTAAATCTCTCTTGAAATGGCAGTTGGAGTAAGGAAACTGGCTGTAATGCTCTCACAAGTTCTAAAACCTCATCAATCCTTTGTAAATCCTGTAACAATCTCTACCTGTTTGATTTTTCCTCAATTATAAATAAGTTTGAGTTAGTCAATGTAACACTGGCAATCCTTAATCAAATCCTTAAGTTCTCCTTGTAACACCAGAGCACAACCACAAGGTTACCTGAGTTCTGAGTAGTGACTAGGCAGCTGTCCTTGGGGCAGTGGAATTAGCATTAAAATACAGATAACTTCAGGGCAAACCACAACTTTGGAAAGCAAAACCTCCAACAAACTAGTCTCCAAAATCCAGTCTCCAAAACACCAAGTCTATCCTTCGTGCTACTGTTTGACTGCCAATTCCTACATATGAACGCACAATGGTGCAGTCTCCAATACCTCAACAAAGAGACATTGTCCTAAATTCTTTTAGAAGCCTGGTTTCTAGAATAAGAATTCCATAAAAACATTATATCAATTTAGACCTATTTCCCTAGGTTGGCTCATGCCACATGTTGTCTAGAATGACTCCATCCAAATTACCAGCTTTATGTCAACTTTCTGTTACCAATATTATACCTTTTTAACCATATCCAATAACTTAAAAGCCAATAGTCCATAACCAAGGCATGTAGAGCATATTTATACATTTAAAACCAATGAGAAACAAAATTGAAGTGGCTACACATATCTTTAATATTTAGACCAAACACCATTATGACTTTTCTAGCTGTGATTTTAAGAGAAGCACCTTGTTACCTGCTAAGTCTAATAATCAGCTCATGCAGACCCTCATTCCCGGGCAGCTTCTCCAGCTTACCTAGACTCCTGGCTACAGGTACAGGGCTCTAAAGGCCTGATTGAAACTGCTTTTTATTCATTTGTTCCTTTTTGAAACGAGTTAAAACCAAATCAAGGTGTGAACGACCAGCAGATAAAGTTTTTATCATTTTATCTTTTGAACATGAAACATAAAACATTTAAGCAACAAGAAACAAAAACCACAGACATAAACTGACAGACAGGGACAGCTTGGTGCACCAAGGACAGACAATAGACAAAGAGGGAAAAAACCAGATGGTGTTCCACGAAAGGGAACCCAGATTCCAATAGGAGTCAGCAGAGAGGTAGGATTTCCCCTTTCCCACCACTTCTACGGTGACCATCCACTCGAGTGGAGTTGATATGGACGATGGATTATCTCAATTTCTGGACTAGTCCATCAATGTGTTGAAACCAAATTCCTGTAAGATACTGAGATATATTATGGGATATCTGAGCAGCACAACTGACATTCACAAATGGTATGGAAGTGAAACACAGTCCTGAATATTTTTACTCACAACCCAATTACATTAACTCCATCAAGCTGTGCATGGGCGTTGAGATGTCCTTTTGTTTGATTCTCCTGAGTAAATTTTCAGGCGGTCTACCTCTATCAAATCTGATCAGTATGACTCTGTGAAGCTTCCAGAGCCTAATCACACCTTTTACAAGCACAAAGACAAAATTTTTCTCCCAAAATACTGTGTTCCTTTCATCTCCTCCCTTTTTCTCTCCCGGGGCGTTCTTTCCCCAACCTCTCGCTTCCTCAGATCTGAAGTCTTTGGAAGGGTCTGTCTGCTTATATTTATCTTTTCTCCTTGAGCTCTTTAATTTTTTATCCCACTCTGTTTCTGACATGCTGTCTTGTAACTTACCTAGCACTCTCCGTCCCGCCATCACAGTTGGGTGGCATTTCCCATCTTCTAGGCTCGACCTCTGATGGTGCCTAGTGGCAGCCACGAAATCAAAAACCAAAAGAGAAAGCATGAAGGCTGCTAAAACGATAATAAAAACTTCCGCCGCATCTTCTAGCGGGGGAGAGAAGTGGAACAGATCAAGACCAAACATATCTCTCAGAGCCTACCTTAAAAAACACTGCAGTTCTGAATTCCCTCCGCGGACGGAGAACCCCTCTCTCGGCGCCTGGCGATGGTGTGGCGTTGGTGGTCTATCCCGGGTTTCGGCACCAGATGCCCCGCACTATCTCGCCAGCAAGAACACGCAGGGACACACAAATTCTTCTGCAGCTAAAATGTTTATTGAATCTTAAAGAGAGGGGCCCGGGGCGCCGGCATGGCGCGGCTTATATACACCCTAGCGCGGCACATCCACACCTGATTGGTCGCTTACCCATGATCTCATTAGGCACGCCCCGGAGTGGGCAAAGACCTGGCACGAAGGTACTCTTGCACATGCGCACACAGTTAACTTCCTGAAAGGAAGTCGGCTGGCGCGGCGGAGGCCAGCACCATCTTGTAATGGCGAAAGCTATCCCGGCTTTCCACGTGGGGCGCAGTGGAAGCCAGCGCCATCTTGTGGTGGCCAATGTTATTGCGGCTTTCCACAGGTCAAGCCCATGCATGCTCTTTAGTTGGTGGTCCACCATGTGGTAGAGAGCCAACCCCTGACACTATTAATGATCCTCTGCTATACTTGCCTAGATTCTCATTGAATAGCATCTAAACCTATGGCGGAGACATCTCTGCATTTCTGTAACCCACTTACTGCACTAATATATTTGGTAAAGTCAATGACTTATGTCTTCCCCCAATTAGTATAAAGATGTATTCAACCATTTCCATTTGTCAGTGATCCATCAATTTAGATTTTTGGATATACTCTTATTGACTTCATCAGAGAATTTATCAAAACCTTATGCATCTTAGAATTTGTTTTTCTTCTGTCATGCCTTGTGGATACCTCATCTCTCCTGGTTATTTCAACCTTTCTTCTTTTAAGTTTGAAATTCACTGTTTCTGCAGTCATAAAGTTATGGATAATAAGAATCACTTTTTCTCCAGATCAACAGGGTGGAGGCACCTGAGAGAAGGCTTTGGACATGCAGTAGCCTCATAGGGAATCAACATAGATCAGTTCTTGGTTGAAAGTAACCTTAGTGTCTCAGCTGGGGAGACATACATGTGTATTATGAGCCAGTGTCTTGATGCCATTCAGGTCTCCACAGATGTACAGAATAAATTTGAGGCAGAATTGGGAGGAACAACCCTCAGGGTAGGCCTGAGGGAACAACTCTCATGGGTAAAAGGAAATGTAATAAAAAATTAAATCCCACCCGCATTCATGGAAGATTGTAATGTCCAGGAGAGAGGATACTAATGGATGAAACATAATTTCAAAGAAGAAATTTGCCATTTGTGATTTCTAGTTTGTTTTACTTTTGATAGTTTACATAATTCAATTTATGAGCACTTGGAAAAATAGAGAAAGGAGATATGTTACAGTAGAAATAATACCCAATAGAACTTGAGATGACAAATAAGTAATCTAATTAGAAGATGACAGCTACTCATAGAAAAAATATATGTAAAACCCAGTCTGTAGAGCAAGCTCCAGGATCGTCAAGGCTATATAAAGTGATGTTGTCTGCAGAGGCAGAAGGAACACCCATTCAGATCCTGCCCCACATGTGGCCCATACTTATACAGCCACCCAATTAGATAAGATGGATGAAGCAAAGAAGTGCAGACCGTCAGGAACCGGATGAAGATCTCTCCTGAGAGACACAGCCAGAATATAGCAAATACATCGGCGAATGCCAGCAGCAAACCACTGAACTGAGAACACGACCCCCGTTGATGGAATCAGAGAAAGGACTGGAAGAGATTGAAGGGGCTCAAGACCCCATATGAACAACAATGCCAACCAACCAGAGCTTCCAGGGACTAAGCCACTACCCAAAGACTATACATGGACTGACCCTGGCTCCAACCTCATAGGTAGCAATGAATATCCTAGTAAGAGCACCAGTGGAAGGGGAAGCCCTTGGTCCTGCCAAGACTGAATCCCCAGTGGACGTGATTGTTTGGGGGAGGGCGGTAATGGGGGGGAGGTTAGGGAGGGGAACACCAATATAGAAGGGGAGGGGGAGGGGTTATGGGGATGTTGGCCTGGAAACTGGGAAAGGGAATAACAATCGAAATGTAAATAAGAAATACTCAAGTTAATAAAGATAAAAAAAAAGTGATGTTGTCTGAAGAAAAATGAAGTTTTGAAAATTTCATAAATATTTTAAGAAGTACTCAAGACTAGGAAATCAATTAAAATTGAATGGTGTATTCTGAAGGATTGAACTTTGCTTTATTCTTTCCTCCTGAGTCCTCTGATCTTACTCTTATTCATTGTTGGTTTCTTCTTATCTTCTCTGGAAATCCCTGAAAGGAACAAAATGTCACACTAAAGAAAAGATTGGTATAGCCTCTTCTAAGGTAAATTGTGCTGGGAGGAGAAATCTGGTAAAATTCATAATCCCTGGAGAGAATCAGAGTGCCTGGACTTCTAGTAATTAATGAGAATTAATTACTATGTGCAGCAGCATGTATTTCCTTTCTAAGCTTCTCTTCAAAAAGGGAGGAAGTTCACCCAAGCCTGCACTGTCAACTGTAGCAACTGATCTTTCTTTTTTTTTTCATTTTTTATTGGACATTTTCTTTCTCTACATTTCAAATATTATACCCCTTAATGATTTCCCTTCCAGAAACCCCCCTATCCCATCCCCTCAACCCCTTCCTCCATGAGAGTACTCCCCCTACCACCCACTTTCTCCCTCCTGCCTTCCCACCCTGGCATTTCCCCACAATGGAGAAAAGAGCCTTCAAAGGACCAAGGACCTCTCCTTCCATTGATGAGCAACAAGGCCATCCTCTGCTACATATGCTGCTGGAGCCACAGGTCCCTGAACGTGTACTCTTTGGTTGGTGGTTTAGTCTCTGGGAGCTCTAGGGCATCTGGTTTGTTGATACTGTTATTTCTTACTATGGGTTGCAAACCCCATCAGCTCCTTCAGTTCTTTCTCTAACTCCTCCATTGGAGTCCCTGTGCTCAGTGTGATGGTTAACTGCAAACATCTTAATCTGTAACAGCAAGGCTCTGGTAGAGCCTTTCAGGAAACAGCTATATCAGGCTCCTGTCAGCGTGTACCTCTTGGCATCCCCAATACTGACTGGGTTTGGTGACTGCATGTAGGGTGAATCACCATGCGTGCTAGTCTCTGGATAGCCTTTCCTTCAAAATTTGCTACATACTTTGTTTCCTTATTTCCTCCCATGAGTATTTTGTTCCCTCTTGTAAGAAGTACTGAAGCATCCACACTTTGGTCTTCATTCTTCTTGAGCTTCATATGGTCTGTAAATTGTATCTTAGATATTCTGAGCTTTTGGGCTAATATAGATTTATCAGTGAGTGCATATGATATGTGTTATTTGTGATTGGGTTACATGACTCAGGATGATATTTTCTAGTTCCCTTCACTAGCCTAAGAATTTCATAAAGTCATTGTTTTTAATACCTGAGTAGTATTCAAATGTTTAAATGTACCACATATTCTGTAAGCATTCCTCTGTTGAAGGATATCTGGTTACAGCTTCTGATTATTATAAATAAGATTGTTATGAACATATTGGAACATGTGTCTTTATTATATGTTGGAGCATCTCCAGGTATGTGCCTGGGACTGGTATAGCTGGGTCCTCAGGTAGTATTATTTCTGAGGAACTGAAAAAATAATTTCCAGAGTGGTTGTAGCAGCTTTCAATCCTATCAGCAATTGAGAATTCTTCGTCTTTCTCCATATCCTCGCCAGTATCTGTTGTCACCTGAGTTTTATTTTTAGACATTCTGACTCTTGTGTGGTGGAATCTCTGAATTATTTTGATTTGCATTTTTCTGATTACTAAGGATGTGGAACATTTCTTTAGGTGCTTCTCAGATCTTTGATATTTCTCAGTTGACAACTTTTTGCTTAGTTCTGTACCCCATTTTTGATAGGGTTCTTTGATTCTCTTGAGTCTGATCCTCTTGAGTTCTTTATACATATTAGATATTATCCCTCCATCATATTTAGGATTCTTAAAGATCTTTTCCCAAACTATTGTTTGCCATTTTGTCCTATTCACATTATCCTTTGCGTTACAGAAGCTTTGCAATTTTATGAAGTCCCATTTGTCAATATATATATATATATATATATGTATATATATGATTGGATATTTTCTATTCACATTTCAAATGTTATTCCCTTTCCCAGTTCCAACCCATAAGCCCCCTATCCCATCCCCCTTAGTGCTCTTCTAGAAGGTGTCTTCTAGAAAGATACTCCCCTTTCCCAAACACCCCCTTCCCACGTTCCCGCTCTGACCTTTCCCTACACTGGAGGGTCCACCCTTGGCAGGATCAAGGGCTTCTCTTACCATTGGTGCCCAACAAGGGCTTCTTTTGGGCTTGTTGAAAGAAGGTTCATTTCGTGTTTTTTCTAGGGCGTAGCTCCCCTCCTTGTGTTAGAGTTTTCCTTCTATTATCCTTTGTAGGGCTGGATTTGTGTGAAGATATTGTGCAAATTTGATTTTGTCATGGAATATCTTGGTTTCTCTGTGTCAGTTGAGTGTTTTCCTGGGTATAGTAGCCTGAGCTGGCATTTGTATTCTTTTAGGGTCTGTATAACATCTGCCCAGGATTTTCTGTTTTTCATAGTCTCTGGTGAAAAGTCTGGTGAAATTCTGATAGATCTGCCTTTATATGTGTTACGTGACCTTTTTCCTTTACTGCTTTTAATATTCTTTTTGGTTTCGTGCATTTGTGGTTTTGATTATTATGTGATGGAAGGAGTTTCTTTTCTGGTCTGGTGTATTTGGAGTTCTTTAGGCTTCTTATATATTCATGGACATCTCTTTCTTTAGGTTAAGGAAGTTTTCTTCTATAATTTTGTCAAAGATATGTACTGGCCCGTTAAGTTGGGAATCTTCTGTCTTCTCTATACCTACTATCCTTAGGTTTGGCCTTTTCATTGTGTCCTGGATTTCCTGGATGTTTTGGGTAGGAGGGGTTTTTTTTTTTTTTTTTCATTTTGCATTTTCTTTGACTATTGTGTCAATGTTTTCTATGGTATCTTCTCCAACTGAGATTCTCTCTCTTATCTCTTGTATTCTGTTGGTGATGCTTGCATTTATGACTCCTAATCTGTTTCCTAGGTTTTCTATATCCAGGTGTCTCAGTTAGGGCTTTATTGCTGTAAACAGACACCATGACCAATGTAAGTTTTTTAAAAGACAACATTTAATTGGGGCTGGCTTGCAGGTTCAGAAGTTTAGTTCATTATCATCAAGGTGGAAGCATAGCAGCATCCAAGCAGGCTTGGTGCAGGAGGAGCTGAGAGTTCTACCTCTTCATCTGAAGGAAGCCAGGAACAGACTGAATATCCTCAGGTAGCTAGGAGGAGGGTATCCAAGCCTACCCCCATTGGACGCACCTCCTCCAATGAGGTCACATCTTCTAATAGTGTCACTCTGTGGGCCAAGCTTATGCAAACCATCACACCAGGGTTGTTTCCCTTTTTTTTTTTTTTTTTTTTTTTTGGATTTTTTTTTTCGGTGCTGGGGACCAAACCCAGGGCCTTACGCTTCCTAGGCAAGTGTTTCCCTTTTTTGATTTCTTTATTGTTTCTATTTCCATTTTCAGATCCTATATAGTTTTGTTCAGTTCCTTCACCTGTTTGGGTGTTTTCTAGCAATTCTTTAAGGGATGTTTGTGGTTTCTTTAAGGGCTTTTACCTGTTTACCTGTGTTGTCCTGTATTTCTTTAAGGTAGTTATTTATGTCCTTCCTAAAGTCCTCTATTATCATCATGAGATGTGTTTTTTTTTAATCCAAATCTTGTTTTCCTGGTGTGATGGAGTATCCATGATTTGCTGTAGTGGGAGTAGTTTCTGATGATGCCAAGTAGCCTTGGTTTCTGTTGCTTATGTTCTTGCACTTGCCTCTCTTCATCTGATTATCTCTACTGGTACTAGCCCCTGCTGTCTCGGGCAGGAGCCTGTCTCTCCTGTCATCCTGGTTGTATCAGAACTCCTCAGAGTCCAGTTGTCTTTGTGATCCTATGATTCTGTAATGCAGTGATCCTGAGATCCTGGGTGTGTCAGAGTTCCTGTGAGTCTAGCTGCCTCTGGGATCCTAAAATCCTGGTGTGACCAAGTTCCTGAGATCCTATTGTGTCAGAGCTCCTCTGAATCAAGCTTTCTTGGGGTGTTGCAGGAGTGAATGGGGAGCAAGCCCCGGGTTTGCACAAGGCATAGGTGCAAGCTGTAAGGAACCCCTGCCTCTGACTGGTGGGGTTTGGGTTTCCCTGGTTCCTATTGGGGTCCCAGTTATGTTGCGTGTTGGAAAAGATGTTGTGACCTCAACTGTGATATTGAGTGTGTCAAAGATCCAGTGTTCCTGGTTGTTTCCAATCTCCTGGGAGTTGAGCTTCCTTTGTGATCCTGGGCATTTTATAATGCCTGGGAGTCGGTCTTCCTCTAGGTGTTGTGGGACTGGGTGTGGAACCAGCATCCAAGTCTGCTCAGGGCACTTGTTCAGACTGGATGGGACCCATGCCACTGACTGGGTGGAGATTCCTGCCTCCCTGGTTTCCAGGGGTCCCAGTTACTCCAGGTGTTGGGGCAGTTGTTGTGGCCTCCTCACCCAGAGGAGGATCCTGGGTGTATTAAAGCACCTGGGAGTTGGGCTTCCTCTGGGTGTTGTGGGTCTGGGTGCAGAGCCAGCACCCAAAGTCCACTAAAGGCACCGATTTAATCTGAGAGGAAACACAGATGATCTTTTCTGCCTTCACCTAGTCTCTGCATTCAGATTATACTGGTGTCTGTGAGAAGCAGATGCTCCACCCTCTTTGCTTGTTAAGGGGAACTCTGAATGGATTTGTGTTGCACATTCTTTCCATTTCTTGCTATCCTGTGTCAACAGTTGTTGTTGATTTCAAGTGATTTTTTTTATGTCTCATTTTTGTCTCTTAATCTACTTCTTGGCCTTTCTTTAAGATTTAATGTTTGTATTTGTACACAAATAAAACAGGATCTTTTTGTCTTTTAGTCTGTTTGGGGGTTTGTTCTGTTTCTGCCTTTTATCTCTAAGAAAACAGGTCAGTCAAGGTTACTATATCAAGCCCCTCATATCTAAACTACAAACATTTAAATATTAGTTATCAAACTGGCTTATGACTATAAAACAAAACGTAAAACCAGAGCAAAACAAAAGGACATCTTAAAGTCTCTGTAAAAATGAGTATGAGGTTTACTTAAAACAACAGTAAGAAATAGTTTGACAAGATAAAAAATGTGATGTTAATTTATTTCACCCATTATAAATTTTGATTCAGTATTCTATATTTACATTGATAAAATTGGCCACCTGTTTTACCTTATCTTATGTGCAAAGTTTTCACTTAAAGGTTTTAAATATATATACAACATACAAATGCACACCTGTACAAACATATGATTTCTGGGTAGATTTTCTATAAGTTAGTTTTGATGTATATTATAAGAAATAATTACACGATGAAGTCATTCTGAAAAGGGTTAAATTCAAGTTGGTTTGTAAGTATGTTCTTATAAAAAGCTAATTGGAACCCTTTCAATATATAGAAATTAAACACATCTTTAAAATCTACTCAATTTAAATTTGTTTGTGTAGTGATTACTTTTCTGTAACCATATAACCATGGTCAAAGCAACATAGAGGAAAAAAAGTTGACTTGGGCTTATGTTCTTGAGTGGGAAGACTGAGGGATACTAAGAAAGGATAAGTAAGCAGTAGACAGAGCAGTCAGAACAGGAAACAACTGCTCAGATCCAGAACTGAAAGCACGGAGTAGTAGATGAATTTCAAGTGTCATAAGAATTTTAACCTCAATATTCATCTTCCACTGACATACTGCCTCCAGCAAGAGTACATTAAGTAACCCTCCCCCAAATAATGCCACCAGCTGGGAACCAGGTGTTCAAATTACTATGGGGGGACACTTCTTATACAAACTACCACAATTCGTAAGAGGAAATCCAAATGTATTCAGGATTCATATCATGCTTTGCCTGTATTTGTAATTGTAGATACTTAACATACAATATATAATCACGCCTTCTGTGTTTCACATAAAGCTTCCCTCATTTTTAGTAAAACATCAAAATTTGTTTCTTAGATCACTTTTCTAAATTCAGAGTCTTAAAAATCCATGTGACTATGAAGTATAAAAAATGACTAGAAAGTGTTAAAAGTACAGAAATATATTTGATAAAAAATAGAGAGAATAGGAATTGTACTTCATATAATTTTACATATTAAAATAAAATTATGATTTAAAAGTAAAAGGTTGCTTCACAATGGAAGTAGATAAACATTATATTGGAAAGTTGAAGTATAGCATAAAATTATGTCATGAAGATAAAATTTAAGATAATATGTAATCATATAATTACATTTGAGGCTATAAGAGTATTAAAATTTCATAGGTATCAATTAGAGTCATTGATATTAACTGAAACACAACTTTCTGCCTAAAATGGTAGTAGCTTGTAGCTGTAGAAAACGGCTAAGAGATCAAGCATTTTATGTTTTGTATTTTTACTGGGTAGAATATTTGAAACATGAAATGTTTTATTTGTATGTCTCGAACAGGAAGATATAAATTTGTCTTAACGCTAAGCTTGCATGTTTTTACATTGCTGTAAAGAGGCACCATGAACAAGGCAACACAAAGAAAGGACAACATTCAATTGGGGCTGGCTTACCGAGTCAGAAGTTCAGACCATTATTGTCATGGCAGGAAGAATGTCACCATTCCAGGCTGGTACTGGAAGAGCTGAGAATTTTTCGTCTTGTTCTGAAGGTAAATAGAAGAAAACTACTGTCTTCTAGGCAGTAGGAGGAAGGTATGAAAGCCCACCCTTATAGGGACACACTTCCTCCAACAAAACCACATCTACTAAGAGTGCCACTCCCTGGGCCAAGCATATTCAAACCACCACATCTACCATGGGGTGAAATAATGTCTTGAAGAAAGCCTCCACCTTAGCAACAGGGAAGAATATATTTAAAAGGATTATTCCTACCCACACAGGTATTGATACATTATGTAATAATAGAACTCATTTATGATAGACAAACATTTGAGTCTGTTTACATAAACTGATCTATTATACACATTTTTATTGTATTTACTATTTTTATCTCTCTACAGTCATAGAACATTAAAACATAAAATAGCTCTAAAAAATAAATTGAAAAAAGTGATTGAAGTATTATCTACCTTATGCAATGGAACTCCCATTAATTCTCTTATAATATGCCTCTTCGGAAAATATCCTTATAAGTACTAGACATTCCACAAAAATGGGCAAAGACCTCACTGCTAAACAAGATATATTATACAACACTATAAGGGAATTTTTTAAAAAGTATAGCCAACTAAAAAATTAACAGGATATCCATATAGCCCTTCAAAACTCCAGTAACATCTTAGAAGAACAGGCTGCAAGAATATAAGAGATGGATGATTATAGAGATGCCTGAAAGGGATGAATCATAGGCAACATGCTGAGAAGTGTTAAGGGCATGGTTTAGCCAGGACACACATAAACTCTTAAATTTTGTGATAGTGTATATTAATTCCCATAAAACAATACCACTAACATAAGAGAGTATAGCAAGGCAAATTTGAATATTACAGACAATTTTGACAAAGGTCTCAATACAAAGTATTTAGAAATATGTTATTAACTAGAGCGAAAAGAAATATTGGAAGGTTTTGTATTCAGAGTTGGTTCTGGAATTGTTGACATGACTAAAGATGAGTACTGTCCAGCTCTTCTGAAGTTGATATAGATATGTTCTCAAAAGCAGATAACACACATTTCAGGTGATAATTACAAACCCAAACGTATAATCTCTGAAATCTTACAACTGGAAGGGAAGTATTGATATCCCTCCCGGTTTTTTCTTATTGGATATTTTTTATTTGCATTTCAAATGTTATTCCCTTTCCTGGTTTCCTGGAAATAAGCCCCCTATCCCATCCCCCTTCTATAAAAGTGTTCTCCTCCCCATCCACCCCCTCTTCCAGTACCCCCTACCCAACATTCCCCTACACTGGAGGGTCCAGCCTTGGCAGAACCAAGGGCTTCTCCTTCCATTGGTGCTCAACATAGAGGGTGAAAGACCTCGCTGGGACTCCGTTCACTGAGGGGAGCAAAGAGCACAGTCATGGTCTTCTGGACCAAAGGAATTCATTTTATTCAGTAATGCAATCAGTGATGTGTTAGTCATAATCCTGTGGATAGCAGCACATCCATATGCATGCTAATGGCCTTGGTTAAACTCAGTGAGTCATGAGACAAAAACATGAACAAAACAAAAATAGTAACTTACAATTAAGAATTGGTTAGAGTCTTTTCCCTGTGAACTCCAGGGATTTAGAGAGCTAAGCTAAATGCATAGGGGTGAAATAAGGTTATTGCACCAATTAGAAAAGGCATTAACTTGGTCCAGAACTAATGGGATAGCCAACCAGTCGCTGTTCCAAATTGAGACCCATGTCACCAGAGGTAGCTCACACCAATATTGCCTGAAGGGCCAGGACCCTGAGGCTGGAATGCCCAGAGACCTAGAATAAAACTAAACATAACCTGAAAAAAAGTCAATGAAATAATTCCTAATAATATTCTTCTGTACTTACTATACTTTAAACAGGAGCCTAGAATAATCATCAATCAGAAAAGCTTCATCCAGCACCTGAAGGAAAAAGATGTAGAGTTCCATAGCCAAACTGTAGGTGGAGTTCAGGGAATTCTGAAGAAGAACAGGAGAAAGGAGTTAGAGGAGTCAATGACCCCATAAGAAAAATCCACAAAATCAACTAACATGGGCTCATAGGCGTTCACAGAGATTGACCACATAATAAGAGAGCCTGTGATTGTATAAGCTAGGCCTTTTGATGGTTGGATAGCTTGGCTTGTGGTACTCCTTACAGTGGGAGTCAAGGCTGTCTTTGTCTGAAAGACAAGTCTGTGTCTTTGTCACATCAAGGGTCTCCCCAAACCTGATGGGACGGACTTTCGTGAGCAGTGTAATAAATGTGGATCTGACTTTGCCAGACACCTATTTCCATGTTCTTGTGTTTCAAGGCAAAGAACTAGACCAGAAATTAGGTTACTGAGGTGAAGAATTAGGACCAGAAGCATTAGACTGTGAATCATGTGACACTTTATAAGTCATCTATATAGAACCAGCCTTTTCTAGTTTGTACATTGAAGGACTTTCTTAAGAAAGCTCGATTTCTTGCATGAAGCCCAATGGTAACCAACAGATTAGGAAAAGATCTTTAACAATCTTACATTTGATAGAAGGCTAATATTGAAAATATACAAAGAACTCAAGAAGATAGACTCCAGAGAGCCAAATAACCCTATTAGAAAATGGGGACAGAGCTAAACAAAGAATTCTCAGCTTAGGAATATCGAATGGCTGAGAAGCACCTAAAGAAATGCTCAACATCCTGAGTCATCAGGGAAATGCAAATCAAAAAACCCTGAGAGTCCCCCTCACACCAGTCAGAATGGCTAAGTTCCAAAATTCAGATAACAAAAGATGCTGGTGAGGATGTGGAGAAAGAGGAACACTCCCTCATTATTGGTGGGATTGCAAACTGGTAAAACCACTCTGGAAATCAGTCTGGAGGTTTCTCAGAAAATTGGACTTTGCATTACCTGAGGACCCAGCCATTCCTCTCCTGGGCATATAGACAAAAGATACTCCAACATACAACAAAAATACATGTTCCACTATGTTCATAACAGCCTTATGTATGATAGCCAGAAGCTGGAAAGAACCCAGATGCCCTTCAACAGAGGAATGGATACAGAAAATATGGTACATCTACAAAATGGAATACTATTCACCTATCAAAAACAATCACTTCACAAAATTCATAGGCAAATGGATTGAACTAGAAAATATCATCCTGAGTAAGGTAACCCACTCACAGAAAAACACATATAGTATGTATTCACTGATAAGTGAATATTAGCCCAAAAGCTGGAATCATCTAAGATACAGTTCACAGACCATATGAAGCTCAAGAAGAAGGATAACCAAAGTGTGGATGCTTGACTCTTTCTTAAAAGGGAGAACAAAAATATGCATAGGAGGAGATATGGAAACAAAGTTTGGAGCAGCAACTGAAGAAACAGCCATTCAGAGTCTGCCCCACATGTATATACAGGCCCATATATATACAGTCACCAAGACTAGATAAGTTTGATGAAGCTAAGAAGGGTATGCTGACAGGAACCAGATACAGATGTCTACTGAGAGACACAGCCAAATCATGTCAAATACAGAGGTAAATGCTAACAGTAAACCAGTTAACTGAGAATGGAACCCCCATTGGAGGAATTAGAGAAAGGATTGAGTTAAAGGGGCTTGCAACCCCATAAGAACAACAATTCTAAACAACCAGAGCTCCGAGGGACTAAACCACTACCCAAAGACTAACCCATGGACTAACCCATGGCTTCAACTGCATATGTAGCAGAGAAAGTCCTTGTTGAACACTAATGGAAGGAGAAGCCCTTCGTTCTGCCAAGGTTGGACCATCAGTGTAGGGGAATGTATTTTGTGGGGTGGGGGTGAGAGAAAAGGTTTGATGGGGAGGGGAACGCCCTTATAGAAGAAGGGAAAGGGAGAGTGGGCTTATTTCTGGGAAATCTGGAAAGAGAAAAACATTTGAGATGTAAATTAAAAAATATCCAATTTAAAAAAAAACAAAGAAAGAAAGGGATGTCAATACTTCCCTTGCATTTGTAAGATTTCAGAGATTATTCTTTTGTTGTATTATTATTATTTGAAATGCATGCTACCTGCTTTTGAAAACATACTTATATCAACTTCAGAAGCGCTGGACAGTACTCATCTCTAGTCATGTCAACAACTCCAGAACCAAGCCTGAACACAAAACCTTCCAATACTTCTATTCACTCTAGTTAATAACATATTTCTAAATACTTTGTATTGAGACCTTTTTAAAAATTGTCTGTAATATTCGAATTTGCCTTGCTATACTATCTTATATTATAAAGATGAAGATGGCCTTACTTTTCACGAACCAAAACCTAAGGATGAAATTATTAGGTCCTTTAAAAATATTGTTTTGGTTATTATTGTTTGCTTTTTGACCTCCTACATGTTTAGAAAATTTTAAACATTTTCTTACAGTCACAAAAGAAGCCTTTCATTATTCAGTATAATTTGGCTTTAAACAATTCTAGTTTTAGACCAACAGACAAGTTTTAAACCTTCAAAAGGAAGCTTTGTTTGGGGGACACCCTGTACTCTATTGTGGCAATGGAATCCATGTTGCTGGCAACAGAGTTCATGGTGTTTTCATGTGCTACACATAGAGCTATAGGTACTGCTCAGAGAATTTTAAGATTGCCTAAAATTAACATATGTAAAAAGGTACATATTTAAATACATTTATGTTCAAACATAGAACACATAGATAAAATATGAGAAACAAAGAGTGGACTTGTGGCTTAAGAAACTGCACCTTAAGAATGTGTACACCAATTAAACAACTCTTCAAAGCATCCCTTGGTATAATCAGCTGGTGTGTTAGTTGATTGTCTTCTTGTTTACAAACATGTAAGCAAATGAACCTAAGGAAAGAAGCACTTGTGTTTATTCACATGCTGAGGATACGTCTCTGGTGGTGGGGAAGTCATCACACTTGGGGTTTGTGGCAGCTGTTTTCACTGCATATGCAGCCAGGAACAGACACTCATGAATGGGATTACTCATTTCCCCTTTTCCTTTTTATTCAGTCCAGGACTCCAGGCCATGGAATGGTGCCACCCACATTTAGGATCAATTTTCTCACTTTAATTAATCTAATCTAGAAAATCCACCAAGACGTGCCCAGAGGTTAGTTTTCATGGTGATTCTAAATCCCATCAGATTGATAATCAAGACTAACTATCACAGATGGGATTGGAAAAATACTAAATAACATTCATATTTTTCTCTAATAGGAAGTAGGTAAGCAGTATTACAAAATGACTCCTATTGGATTCCCATTTCCTTTCAGACTCTCAGTCAGAATGGCATTCGGTTATGGACAATTTTGTGGAATCATATTTCTCACAAGTCTCATCTCTTGTCTTTATCATTATCATTACTAATATTTGGCATATGGGAAAAGGATCATTTTTTCTTTTTTTCCCATCTTTATTAAATTGGGTATTTCTTCTTTACACTTCAAATTTTATTCCCTAGGCCAACATCCCCCTAACCCCTTCCACTCCCCTTCTATATGGGTGTTCCCCTCCCCATGTTCCCCCCCATTACTGACCTCCCCTCAAGAATCCCGTTCACTGGGAGTCCAGCCTTGGCAGGACCCAGGGCTTCCTCTTCCACTGGTGCTCTTACTAGGGTATTCATTGCTACCTATGCAGTTGGAGCCCAGGGTCAGTCCATGTGTAGTCTTTGGGTAGTGGCTTAGTCCCTGGAAGCTCTGGTTGGTTGGCATTGAAAAGGATAATTTTATTGGAAAAAGCATGAAATAGTATTGTTATTATCTAATTTCCTCTATAATATGACCATTTTCTTTCCAAACTGGAATATGATCTAATGCCAGAATAATAAGACAATGAAATTATTAGTCACAATAAGAGTCAAAATTATTTGGATCTTAAAAATCAATACTTCCTAAAATTAGACCTAGCTACTCCATATGACATTATTACTAGAAAATAAATTTTACGGGTAATAAAAGGATAAAGTCAATGAATCCTTTCAGAAACTCCAAACATCTCCATTTCATGAAGTTATAAGTGACTATAGACACAAAGGAAAAATAGCCTAAGAAAAGGATAAGTGATAAACATAGATGATTTATTTAATTAATGAGAATGCTATTTTATTGTCTTTATCCTCTTGGTTATAGATATTCTTTGTTTGGGCTTAATGATTATATTTTATCTAAATGCAAACTGTCAGATGCCAAGAGTGGAAAGACAGGAAACTCAGACGCAGATCTTGATAACTAATAATACTACAGCCCAGAGGCTGTTTTCTAAATAACTTTATTAAGTCTCTCTCTCTCTCTCTCTCTCTCTCTCTCTCTCTCTCTCTCTCTCTCTCTCTCTCTCTCTCTCAGCCTATATATATTCCTACCTACCTATTCTTATTTCTATCATATCTTAATACTGAGCCAGGCTGTTATCAAGAGAAAAAATATGGTTTCATGTACATAAACATAATGCTTAAGAGAGAGAATTATGAGCTTATGTTTCCTGAAAGAGTCTTTGGTGTAGGTCCTGCAGCTTGATTTATGGACTAGAAATTCTTTATTGTGGTAATTTGGAAAGTTGTAGATTGAAAGCCAAATTTATCATGGGCTTTGTTTGGTGCCATTTATCACCTACCTCTGTATCTGATCTGAAATCCCTTTTACTCTCAGGTAAAACCTATAGAATGTCTTTATAGTAGACCACCAATATCTTTAAGAAGGGAGCTAAAAATCTTATCACTTACTATTTGAATCAAACTGTAGAATTTTCATTGGTTGACTATCCCTTGCAGCCCACATCTGTGTGTTTGGTACATCCATTGAGTTATGACTGCTATTTTCCTGATTCCAAAAGTTTGTGCAACTATTTTCATGATTCTACATGCCAAATTACCTGAATCTGTTTATCTTTCCTGTCATCACTCATGGTAGAGTCATAAACTCCCTCTTATTACTTTGGTGTGAAAGATGTGTGTTACATCACCAAAAAGTAGCTTTATAGACAAACCTATGGGTATAAAATTTTAAGGTAATTATGAATGAAAAAGTGAGATTGCAATGTGTACTCATCTGGTGAATTGGAGGATACATTTTAGATAACTCATTAACAAAAAGGAGTTAAAATTATGCAATACCTCTGGGATATACCTGTTAAATACTATTTTAACATGAGAGTATGACTTTTTTGGGGTTATGTTCTTAATACAAACATCCCATACCCACCGTGAAAAAAAAAGATGACTTTGGTTCCACATTTAAAGCAATAAAATAACAAGAATAAGACAACGATAGCTAGAACTATAATAATTGGTCTACTAACACTTTACTCTCTAGAGGAATGGGGATGGGCAGTTCAGAAGATCCATACATAGCATTCCAGCTCATATATTCACTTATACCTCAGATGCATTTGACCTTTGGAGGTACTAGAGTACATAAAAGATGAAAGGCTAATTGAAAGAGAGGATTCCCAGGTATTAAGAGTTCAGGGAGTCATCATACATCCCATATACTGGGGTGGGGCACTTTTAAATGATGTAGCTGCTTTGGGATCAACTATATGTCTGACCAGTCATGGATGCACTACTTTTTCTTCTGGACAAAGACACGTGCTCATTTGAAATTAGTATCCACATGTCAAAGCGTCAACAACACATGCAGGTAGCTCTGCAAGGTCAATATAAACACGGCAAAGAGCCAGAGCCACCAACAAATGAGCACCAATTAATGTTGATTTAAACAAAACCTCAAATGCTTGGCTTTAGCAATGCAGACTCGGGAGCCAGATGATTAGATGTAAGCCTGCTAGCTCGGAGAGGCAGAAAAAGTAGTTACCTGACATTCCTCCTCAGCTGATGTCCCAAAAGACACACACACACATACACACACACACACACACACACACACACACACACACAAACAGCAAAAAGAAGAAATAAAAACAAACAAAAAACTCAAAATGAATGTTTTTTGCATCTACTTTCTATGTGTGTCTATATCCCTCACCCTGAATTTCTCTTAGTATCTATGTTTTTTTTTTTTCCTGTGTTAACTTTCTGTCAACTGGTTGCTTGCTCTCCCTCTTGACCATGAATTAACTTTATTTCATCTTGGTCACAATAAACAAAAGATCTGGGATTAAAGGTGTATATTAGGGTTGATCCACACCACAGCTAGAAACAGGGTTTCTCAGTAAATAACACAATCTCTGAGTTCACAGTGTAATTAAATATCTTGGAACACCACTCATTATTCCACCATTGAAAGTTATACGTCTATGGCTCTGGAAATATTTCTCTTGATTACAAAACCACACCCCACTCCCACCTTCCCCCACAAACAGTGTAAACCAGAAACAACCTATAGCTTCATGTCTCCTCTTTCTTTCTTTTTTGTGGTTTAATTGGGTGCATGACTATGTTTTTATTCTGTTTGGAGATTTAGTGGCTTACAGTTTTTATATCTTATGGTACCTGCATTTATTTCCTCTTCTATCTAATGTTTATTATTTTTTCTTTTCACCTTGTCACATTTTATAATTACTTGCACTATTTTGTACATTAATTGATACTACATCTTAATGTTAATCTCAACAATATAGATCTCTGTAAACCTTTTCAGAGGGTGAATTTGTAGTACCCTGGTAACTTAAAACAATAATGCCAATCCAGGATTCCATGGAATCCAATTCCTTCTCACCTCTGTAGGTACTAGGCACATGAAAATTTCATACACATACATGCAGACAAAGCACCAAAACATACAAAAATAAGATATAATTAAATTTTATCTGTTTTTATATCTAAAAATGACAACTCCCAAATATTTTTCAGATGGTATCTCCTATTCTCCTTTTCTTCATCCCTTCTTTGTTTGTCACTTAAACATTGATCATCTTATTAAATGCTGAGAAAGCATTTGACAAAATTCAACACCACTTCATGTGAAAAGTCTTGGAAATATCAGGAATTCAAGGTCCATGCCTAAACATATCAAAAAGAAAGATACAGCAAAGCAATAGTCAACATCAAACTAAAAGGAGAGAAACTTGAAGCAATCTCACTAAAATCAGGGACTAGAGAAGGCTACCCACTCTCTCCTTACCTTGTATCTGAAGTTGTAGCCAGAGCAATTAGAAAACAAAAAGAGGTCAAAGGGATACAAATTGGAAAGGAAAAATTCAAAATATCACTATTTGCAGATAATATGATAGTAAGTGACCCCAAAAATTCCACCAGAGAACTCCTAAATCTGATACATATCTTAAGCAAAGTGGCTAGATATAAAATTACCTCAAACAAATCAGTAGCCTCCCTCTACTATAAGGATAAACAGGCTGAGAAGGAAATTAGGGAAATGAAACCCTTCACAATAGTCACAAACAACATAAAATACCTTGACGTGACACTAACTAAGCAAGTGAAAGATTTGTATGGCAAGAATTTCAAGTCTATGAAGAAAGAAATTGAAGATTTCAGAAGATGGTGGATCTCCCACGCTCATGGATTGGCAGGATTACTATAATAAAACTGGACATTTTGCAAAAAACAATCTACAGATTCAATGCAAACCCCATCAAAATTCCAACTCAGCTCTTCACAGAGTTGGAAAAAAGCAATTTGCAAGTTTATTTGGATAATAACAAAAAGAAAGAAAGGAAAAAGCAGGACAGCAAAAACTACTCTCAAAATCTTCAACAATAGCTAGGGAAATCATGATCCCCAAACCCAAACTGTATTATAGAGCAATCATGATTAAAAAAACAAACAAAAAAAACCAAAAAAACCAAAGTGCTGTATGGTATTTGTACAGAGACAGGCAGGGAGATCAATGGAATAGAATTGAAGACCCAGAAATGAATCCACACAACTATGGTCACTTGATCTTTAACAAGGGAGCTAAAACCATTCAGAGGGAGGGAGCATTTTCAACAAATGGTGCTTGTTCAACTGGCAGTCAACTTGTAGAAGAATGCAAATAGGTCCATTCTTATCACTTTGTTCAAAGCTCAGGTCCAAGTGGATCAAGGACCTCAACATAAAACCTGATACACTGAAATCAATGGAAGAAAAAGTGGGGAAAAACTTTCAATACATAGGCACAGGGGAAAATTTCCTTAACAGAACACCAATAGCATATGCTCTAAGATCAAGAATTGACAAATGGGACCTCATAAAATTGCAAAGATTCTGTAAGGCAAAGGGCATTACAGGACAAGACAGTAACCAACAGTTTGGGAAAAGATCTTTACCAATCCTACATCTGATAGAGGACTAAAATACAATATATGCAAGGAATCCAAGAAGTTAGACTCCATAGAATAAATTGTCCTATTAAAAATGGGGGACAGAGCTAATCAAAGAATTCACAACTGAAGAAAATCGAGTGACTGAGAAACACCTAAAGAAATATTCAACATTCTTAGTCACCATGGAAATACAAATCAATACAATCCTGGAACTATACCTCACACCAGTCAGAATGGCTAAGGTAAAAAAACTGAGGTGACAACAGATGCTGGGGAACACTCCTCCATAATTGGTGGGATTACAAGCTGGTACAACCACTCTGGAAACCAGTCTGGAGGTTCCTCAAAAAATTGGACCAGTACTACCTGAAGATTCAGCTATATTACTCTTGGACATATACCCAAAAGATATTCCAACATATAACAAAGAAAAAAGTTCTATTTGTTCATAGCAGCTTTATTTATAATAACCAGAAGCTAGAAAGAACCCAGATATCCTTCAACAGAGGAATGGATACAGAAAATGTGGTACATTTACTCAATGGAGTACTACTCAGCTCTTAAAAATAATGACTTCATGAAATTCTTAGGCAAATAGAAGTAACTGGAAAATAAGTATGCACATGATATGCATTCACTGATAAGTGGATATTAGTCCAAAAGCTCAGAATACCCAAAATACAATGCACATATCATATGAAGCTCAAGAATTTGGAAGACCAAATTGTGGATGCTTCAGTTCTTCTTAGAAGGAAGAACAAAATATTCACAGGAGGAAATTCAGAGACAAAGTATGGAGCAGAGACTGAGGGAAAGGTCATCCAGAGATGTCCTCACCCAGGCATTCATTGCATATACGGTTACCAATCCCAGACAATAATGTGGATGCCAAGCAGTGCATGCTGACAGGAGACATATATATATATATATATATATATATATATATATATATATATATATATATATATATATATATATCTGTTTCCTGAGAAGCTCTACTAGAGCCTGACAAATAGAGGTTGGTGCTCACAGCATATCATTGAACTGAGAATGAGGTCCCCAATACAGGAGTCAGACAAAGGACTGAAGGAGTTGAAAGGGTTTGCAACCCCATAGGAAGAACAACAATATCAAAACACTGGACCCCTAGAGCTCTCAAAGACCAAACCACCAACCAAAGAGTAAACATGAAGGGACCCATGGTTCCATCCACATATGTAACAGAGGATGACCTTATCTGGCATCGATGAGAGGAGAGGCCCTTGGCCCTGTGAAAGCTCAATGCCCCTCTGTATGGGAATGCCAGGGTGGGGAGATTGGAGGGAGTGGGTGGTTGGGGGGACACTCTTATAGTGGCAGGGGAAGTAAGGAAGGAATAGGGGAACTACACAGGGGAAATCAGGAAAGGGGATTACATTTGAAATGTAAGTAATGAAAATATCCAATAAAAATCCAAAATTCAAAGTCAAACTAATAAATAAATAATCAAATAATCACATCTTTTTCAAATAGTAGCCCAGCAGTACTGTCTCTGGCATGTAACAGAGACACAAGTGTAATGCAAAGAAGTGTCCTACATAGGAGAAAATCCTAGACTGGCATTTATTGGGAGGGGTCACCAGTGCCTCTTCCCTCTGAGTAGTGTCAGAAAACACAATTTAGTGATTAATCTGATGTAGCAACATGCACAGACAAACAGCAAAATAGAATCGGAAAGGCATCAGAAGAGGAGGGCTAAACTTGAAGTACACCTTCCATCCATTAGATATGTCAAACAAAACAAAGAAACGCAAAATATATGAGACAACAACATGTTTCAGTCCATTCTTAACCTTTACCTCCCTATGATGGTAGCCCCTAACACCAAGAAATCTGAAATGTCTGAGATAGAATTAAGAGACATACTCTTAAAAGAGGGTCAATGGCCAAATTGAATACTCATTTGATCAGATAGTGAATTTAAGAAATGTACTTAAAACCTTGACAAAATTCTTTCCAATTAACATAACAGCAAATTAGAGGAGAAAATTTCAATGAAGGATTGAACCTTGAAACTAAAAAATAACCTATTGAGAATTCTAAAAATGAAAAAAGAATCAGTAAAGCATCAAAGAAAACTAACCACAAATAAGACAACATGGATAACAAACTTCAGGGGCAGAAGCTAGAGTAGAGACAATACATGCAGACATATGTAAACTTTGATGAAATCAAGAATGACCAATAAATACTTTCAACACATCTGAAATGTATTCAAGAGATTCCATGTAGTAGAAGAATGAGCTGAGATGAAAATAAAAACAACAGATACTATTTAATGGAATCACAGTAGATATTTTAATTACACACCATGAAATGAACCTTGGGTTAGTGGAGAAATCAGAAAGGAAGAATAAAAGAGCCCAGTAACAAAGGTGACTAGCATCACACCCCAGGAGACACACTTGAACACAGGTAAGGTCATCCTAAGGAGGAAGTTTATAGTTTTAAGAACTCACAGTAAGAAAGATCTCAAATAAAATTAAAGATGGATAAAATTTAAGTCTTTTAAACAAGAAACCAAATGAGAACAAAAACGTCAGGAGTAGGGGAGAGATTAATGAAATGGAAATTAAAACAAAATGTGTAATACCTATCAAAGGGTTGCTTCTTCCAAATAAGTAAAAGAGATGGACAAACATCTAGCCAATGCAACCAAAAGAGATGAAGACCCAAATGATAGGAGAATGAAGCGGGATTGTTATGACAGACCCCAGAGAAACCTAGAAGAGTTTGAGGCAATACAATAAAACATATTCTAAAATGTTTGATAATCTTCATGAAATGAAGAGACTTCAAGAGTCCTGGACTGACAGAAGTTACATTGAAAACAAGGATTGGATTACAAAAAGTCATCTATAGTTTAAGTATAATCCACATCAAAATTCTAATCACATGATTTTATAATCAATTGATTTTCATTTGAAAAGTTCAAGCAAATATTTTTTGATCATATTACTTTTTCTTCCAATTTCTCCCAGATTCTTCCCACTTAACTCTCCCCGCAACTTAATGTTCTCTTTTTTAAAAAATTTTACCCTACAAGCAAAAATCCCATTTTCTTCATATTGTTCAATGATGGGTCTTTGTGGTAATTGCCATTTATACTCAAAAAAATAAAAGATTCTCTGTTTACAGTTGAGCGATGTGCTGATCTCTAGGTTTAGGACTATGTCCTTAGGAGTAATTTTATTGTTATGTTTTTTAGCAGAATAAGAGTAGTAGGTTTTGCCCTAGGGCCTTTGGCCTATCTATCTATTCTTAAGTTTTTTGCTAATTTAGCATTTTGAGATTTGGGTTCTATCTCATGAACTAAGTCATGAAAACAATAAAAACGGTGGTAATTTTCAAAATATTTATGCCACTATGGCACTAGTATATACTGCACAGAGGCCACTTAAAATGGGAATTTATGGTTTTATCATGTGATACAACCTCATGTGGTGTTTTCCTGAGGAAGACTCACATTTTTTTTTCTTGATTATTTTGCTTTTGTTTTTTTGGTTTTTTGTTTGTTTGGTTGGTTGGTTGGTTTGGTTTGGTTTTCTGAGGCAAGACCCATGGGAGGTCATGTTTTATCTAGAGAAAATATAAAAAAGATTCAATAGACAGAGACAATGTGCTTACATAGCTAACCTTGCAATGCTGTGTTAGTCATCTTCATCTTTGCTGATCTTCACTTCATTGAGCTGTCTATTTCTGCTGGATCATGCCACAGCTGTTGCTTCATGCTTCATATCCTGACACACTGAACTGAACTACTAGTATCCTGAGATTGGAATTGACCCAGAGAACTACTTCTAAACAGGTCCACATCCCCTTGCCCTATTTAACCACCCTTTCTCCCCTACCATTGAATGGTGGGTTAGAAGGGGGATGCAGTGCCTGAGAACCCTTATTAAAAGTAAGCTTTAAAACAAATAGAAGCCTACAGTCACTGTTGTAGGTTACAGTTTCTAATGGGATCTCTTAGTTACAGTTTTATTGCTGTGAAAAAACACCATAACCATGATAACTCTTAAAAGGAAGACATTTAATTGAGCCTGGCTTACAGTCAGAGGTTCAGTTGATTATCCTTATAGTAGGAAGAATGACAGCATGTACACAGACATGGTGAGAGAGGAGCTGAGAGTTCCACATCTTGATCTACAAGCAGCATGTGTCACACTAGTCCTAGCCTGACCATATATGAGATCTTGAAGCCTGCCTCTAGAGTAAAACACTTCCTCCATTAAGGCCAATACCTATTCTAACAAGGCCAAACCTCCTAATAATGCCATTCTCTATGGAACAAGCATTCAAACTCATGAGTCTATGGGGCCATTTTTTTGTATTCAAACCACAGAAGTGGGAAACACTGATAATTATTTTTCCTCCCCAGTAGTTTGCAAAGTATATTTGGAGCATGAAAGCTATTCAGTAAAGGCAAAGATTCTAGATGAACACCAGCTCGATTTTTCCATGTTCAATGCTGGAAGTAAATAGTATTTTCAGCAAAAGAGCCTTACCATCAGGTTATGGAGAATAACCAATAGCCTTGGCAATAGGCCGTGATATTTAGGGATCAGGATATTTGGGTCCCTGTTTGCTAACAACTCAACAAGATGTAACCCGTTCTTGCCATTTGAGATTTTACTTTGTTACTTATGATGGCTTAAGCTGTCTGGCAAGAAATTTGAAAAAGCCTAGGTCTCCAATAACTGATAAATGGGTAATGAATACATGGTACATTTACACAATGGAATATTATTCATCTATTAAAAATGAAATTAGGAAATTTGCAGATACATGGATATTGTATGGATCATCCTGAGGGAGGTAACTCAGACAACGATTACAAATATTGCATGTTTTCTCTTATATGTACCTGTTAGCTTTTAAGCTGTCAAGATGGATGTTTCAATCTGAATAACCTCAGAGGTTAGGTAGCTAGCAAGGCACCAAGTGGGAGGGGAGGCATCTTCAAGGAAGAGGAAGTAGGGTATAATGTTGTAGAGAGAGAAAGGGAAAACTAGAATTTGAGGATTATGTAGGGAGGAAGATAAGAGAGAAGGTAAAGAAGGGAACATTAGGAGGGACAATTACATTAAAGGTTGTTAGAAAGCTACATAGAAACCTATCATAGAAGTTTCCTAAAATATTGACAAATACAAAAATAATTGAAATGGATTCACCTTATAAAGGGGAAATCAATGTCTCATTTAATGATATTATTATAGAATTAAAAAAGTCCAAAAATTTATATGGACACATAATAGACTAACATAATCATGAGGAACTAAGTAGAAAAGACCATATTAGAGATACCACAGTGCCTGATTTCAAGTTATGGTACACAGTTATATTGTGAAAAAGACAGAATGATACATCGAGACCAATGGGATAGGACTGTATAGAGGAACCTCCATTAATCAAAAAATATGCACTAGAGAAAATGACAGCTTATTCAGCAAGTGACGTTGGCAACAGTGGATATCTACCAACCAACCGAGGACTAAACAGGAGGGAGGGAGGAAGAGAGGGTGGGGAGGAAGTATGAGGAATCATAGCTAAAACTAAGAACTATTTGAGTGGTTATATGGAATCACAGTATAGTAGAAGCTTTCTAAAATATTTACGTATAAGAAGCTGATATAAATGAAGTTAACCAAATAATAAGGAGAGAGTACCAACTGAACTTAGCAAATGAAGCTTTCAGTATTAGGAATGGGTCACATCAAATCAAGTTCTTGGCTAAATGAATCCAGTAGGAGCCCCCCCCCCCCAAAAAAAAAAGCCATGGACTATTTTAATTCAATTTTCATTTCAATTAATTAAATAAAATAAAACTATTTTATTTAAAAAATAATACATTTTGAACTTCATTATCCTATCTCCTTTTGTACATGTTTTTTCAAATGTTCTAGAGGAAATTTGACCTGAGAGGAGATTCTTGTTTATGCCCAGCACTACCTAGAATCTTTTCTTAGGTCGCTAAGTTCAGTGAAGTTAACCCAAGCCCCTCATCTGATTATGTCACTCAGGAGAGATCAGATAAAGGTTCTGTGTTGAGGCACATGCAGGGAGCTTTGAAAAGATTGAGCTTTAATTTAAACTCTTCAATTGGAATTTTCTCAATAAATCTCCAATATAAATTTTCCATGGAAGACCAGCGAGTGGATGCTTCAGTCTTTGGTAGAAGGGAGAACAAAATATTCACAGGAGGAAATACAGAGACAAAGTATGGAGCAGAGATTGAGGGAAAGGTCATCCAGAGACGGCCCTACTTGGGCATCCATCCCATATACTGTCACCAAACCCAGACAACATTGTGGATGCCAAGAAGTGCATGCTGACAGAAGCCTGATATCACTGTCTCCTGAGAGGCTCTGCCAGATCCTAATACAGAGTCAGATGCTCTCAACCAACCATTGGACTGAAAATGGGGCCCCCAATGGAGGAGTTAGGAAACTGACTGAAGGAGCTGAAGGGGTTTTCAACCCCATAGGAAGAATAACAATATCAACCAACCAGAAACCCCAGAGCTCCCAGAGACTAAACTACCAACCAAAGAGTACACAGGGAGGGACCCATGGCTCTAGCTGCATATGTAGCAGAGGATGGCCTTATTGGGCATCAGTGAGAGGAGAGGCCCTTGGCCATGTGAAGGCTCAACGACCCTGTATAAGGGAATGCCAGGGTGGGAAGATGGGAGGGATTGGTTGGTTGGTTGGGGAGCACTCTCATAGAGGCAGGGGAAGGAGGAAGGGATAGGGGGATTCCAGAGGACAAATCAGTAAAGGGGTAGTAACATTTGAAATGTAAGTAAAGAAAATATCTAATAAAAAATCATAAATCACACAAAAAAAGAAATGATAATTATATTTGATTAATTTTTATATTTCAAGCTATTTGTATTCAAGTAAATATCAAATACAACTAAAAAAGAGAAACAATCTTTGTGTGTATCTATTTACAGTAAAATATTTTCCATGGTATAATATGGTATGGTATTTTCCATGGTAAGGATTTTCTTAGAAATATCTAAGGAGATATATTCTCATCCAGCCTCTACTATAAATGACTAGCTATTATTGATCTAGTGAATGAGAAGGAAAGAATTCTTGCTAACTTTTGAAATCATTCCTCTGATAAGACAGGATAAACAATATGTTCCATGAGGCAGTGAATTTTACCTATCAATGTCATGCATTCAAGTGTGTATGTTGGTGTAGATTCTACAACAATTATAGTAGGATAAACCTAAAACATCATACTAGAAAGACATTGCTTTTTTTTGTTTTCTGAAAGGTACACTATTTCAAAGTTTATTGGTGACTCTCTACAAACTATTGGTAAGGCACTGTTGCTAAAGACCTAGACAACTCATTAAACATAAAGAATTCGAGCTGCTGCTAGTGTTAGTGGTACCGGAAAGTACTCTGAGAACTACCAAAGGAGAGATGTAAACACAAAGCCAAATATGAACTCTGATGTACAGTGATGACCTGTCTGAAGGATACACAGGTATAATAGCGGCACAAAGCTGATGTGAGCAACCATCTAACATCTGATATGAAGTTAGACCCAATCCAAGAGTTGGTACCCATACCTGACCCTCGTTTGTGGCCACGAACTTGATTCCAGATAGCAACCTAAAGGAAAACCAAATACTGCTGTTCTGCTAAAAGAATGTAGCAGCAAAATGACCCTAGCAACACTCTGCTATACTCATAGATTCAAGTCTTGCTCAGTCATCATGAAAGAAGCTTCTTTCCGCAGCAGAGGAGACAAAAATAGAGACCCACAGCTTGACAATGGGTACAGTGTGAGAGACCTTGGACCGCTCAGCTCTTAATGGGATATTTCATTTAAGTTCCTCCCTTTGAGGAATAAGGCTAAGTGAACTCTAGCGAAGAGGAGATGAAAGAGTATAAAAGCCAAAGCGAATAGGAGATCCAAAGGAATACCAACTTCCAGAAACAACCGGAGTGATAAACATATGAACTCGTAGCAACTGAGAGCATGCACAGGGCCCACGTGGGTCTGCATTAGATGGGGTCTTAGAGATGACAGGCATGGACATACCTTCTTCCCTAACCCAGGAGCTGTCTTCGATTGATAGCCAGTTGCAAATAGAGAGTGAGTTTTCTTCAAGTGAGTCTCAGTCAGGAACAAATCACTTTTTTTTTCTTTAAGTTATCTTTAATCTTTTTTACAGTCCAGTCCTTATGCCCCTCCTGGTCTGTCCATCCACTCCTTACCCCTCCCCAACCCCACCACCAGCCCACCTCATCACCAGCCCCATCCCACAACCAGGTCTCCCCATTCCTGGGCTTCAAGTCTCTCTAGGGTTGACCTGAGCTGTGTGCTGTCCCCCACCCTACCCTGGAGGTCAAGGAAACAAATAACACCATGTGTCTGTGAGACTCTGAGAAGAGGCATTCATTGTTAGTGATATCTCCCCACAACACAAAAATAACCATGCCAAATGGCCCAGCTACACTACTCCATCCATGCTTATCTTTTTCCACTACATTTATAATAATGAGGAAATAAAGCCAACCTAAATGTTCACCAATAGACATATAGAGAAAATATAGTATAAGTGAACAATGGAATTTTACTTAGCCTCTGAGAAAAGAATTTTTAGGAAAATAGGTAAGTGTGAAAAAAATATAGTAGGTAAAATAACACAGACTCCGAAAGACTGATTGACTGAATGAATGAATGAGTGAATGAATAAATAAATAAATAAATAAAACCAGAATTCTCCCTCACATTTGGATGCTAATTTTCCTCAGAACCCCCCCACCACTGTGTATGTGTGTTTGTGTAAATAAAGAGTGTGAAAGTTGGTAAAGTCTATGAAACCACATAGAAGACAATGAGAGGGGACCAAGAGGATTTAGAAGTCAGTGATAGTGATGTGGTAGGTAGGACACATATGAGAGGGCAGTAGAAAGGACGCTACTAGGTGGAAGTTTAAGAAAAGAAAGAGGATTGGGAGAAGTGGTAAACAGGACCAACAAAAGCAAATTTTGTTTTGAATACGCTATAATAAAATTTAATGCTATGTTTTCTAATAAATAAAAGCACATAGTGAGTAAATGAGAATTGTTAATTTCTGTAAAGTGGTTTCTTTACTGGGAATAGAGAAGATGGAAAAGCAAAAGAAGAATCAAAAGATATTAGGAAAACTCTAGATGATAATTTGCGTGAGTAATTTGAAATGAATGTTTATTAAGTTTCTTCATTTGTATATGTAGATATACAAATATTTGAAATGTAAAATTGGTAGTAATAACATTTCAAGGAACTGAGTAGAAAATATCAACTTACAGACCAAGAAAGTGGCTAAGGAGTTAAATGCTCCTGCAGCAAGACTTACAAAATAGCCAATGCTTGATCTCTGAACAGAAAGTTCCAGCTCACACCTCAGGTCCCTGAATTGTACACACACACACACACACACAGAGAGAGAGAGAGAGAGAGAGAGAGAGAGAGAGAGAGAGAGAGAGAGAGAGAGAGAGAGAGAGAGACACTGATACAGGCTAAATAAATATTTAAATAAAAATTAAGTCAATTTACAATTAAGAAAAGTTCATGTCTTACACTGTATATATTTTATTACTTATAATCTCTATAAGTGTTCTGCTGTTCTCCATACATATTTAAATTTCTGTAAGCGAGTTTCATAAAGTTGAATGCTATTTTCCCCTTTCAACCTATAAATTATCTGTGGAAAGGTAAATATGGAAGCTTGATATTTAGGTAATGGCTTTTTCTGTTTCTCCCTCCTTAATTGAAACCTGATTATATGCACTACAACTATGGTCTAGGAAATCAAGTTATAGTGAATGCTTTCTGGTTGATTTATGACTCCTCACTTTTATGGAGAATATAGGCCTCGTGTGGATAATTGGAATTTACTTTATATCACTAAGCTTGATAAATCCTGATTCGACAGCTCAGAATGCAGACTATATTTGGAAGGCAATGATTGAGCCTTAGCTTGTCCAATTGGTGCAGTAAAATCCAATTACATGCTGTGTCTTTTATTCTGTTTAAATCATCCAGGAGGTCGCAAAGACATTGACTTACACAACACCTACTTTGCCATTGCTGCCCAACCTCCCTTTCACAATGATTTTCAAAATGATGAGTGAATAATGCAGAATGCCTCTCAGTGGAACTCTGCAGAAAATGGGTTCAGAATAAATAACAATAAATACAGATGTGGGTATTAATAATAGATATCCTGAAAATGGGAAATATTATTCAATAGGGACAGGCAATTCTACTTTCATCAGAGACTCGATGGAAAGGAATAAAGGAAGTTGGCAGTCAAGCAAGAATTGAAATGTATGCAGAAAGTGACTTGAAGAGTAAAAGAGATAATGGCCTTTTGCCCAAACAACAGCATGAGTGGAAGGAATATCAGAATTTTGTTGAGAATCTGTAAGTAGTGAAAAGTGTAGGGTTATTAGGCAACATGGAATCAAAAGCACAAACCCTTCTGTCTGTTTTGCTTGCTCTTGTCTCATTACTTTAATCTCCTTGCTCCGTAACATCATCATAAACAGGCATGCGCCTCATTCCTTCAGACACCTTCATCATGGCACTCCCCTGCTCCTCTTCCCCATGCTATTTTCTCACAGTTAAAAATATATTTCTTGGAGGAGTTAGAGAAAGGATTGAAGGAGCTGAAGGGGTTTGCAGCCCTTCAACCAACCAACTAGAGCTCCCAGGGACTAAACCAGCACCCAAAGACAACACATGGACAGACCCATGACTCCAGCTGCATGTGTACCAGAGGCCTTGTTGGGTACCAATGGGAGGAGAAGCCCTTGTTTTTGCCAAGGCTGGATTCCCCCCACCAGTGCAGGAGAATGTCAGGGGGCCGAGAATGGGGATGGTTTGGGAGGAGGGTCACCCTCATAGAAGAAGGAGAGGGGACTAGGATAGGGGACTTATGACAAGGAAAGGGAATAACTTGAAATGTAAATTTAAAAAATTCAATAAAAACTGTAAGCAATATTTAAAAAAAAAAGAAAAATATATTTCTGGGCTGACCTCCATTTAAGTATAACCTAATACATTTTGTGAACCATCAATCACATCAATTAATTGTTTGCAAAAATATCCTTTTATATAAAAAACAATTTTATACAGTCTTCAATTTCCATTGATTCATTTGTTGTCATGCATTCCATAGGCTATGTCAAATATCACTACACTATTATTTTCTACCTCTTTCAATATATACACCAAGACCCACTTCCTCAAAGGCTGCCCAAAACTCTCCGAAAAAAACAGTTTCTTATTTTTATATTTGATATTCCATTTTTATTTTATGTGTATGGGCATTTTGTGTCCACGTAGTTCTATATACCACATACACGTAATTCCTATAGTGACCAAAAGAGGGAATCAAACCCACTAGGAGCTGAATTTCAGACATCTCAGCTGTTATGTAGGTTCTGGAGTTCTAAAGTCATCTGGAATAGCAGCCAGTGCTCTTAACCACTAAGCCCCTGCTCTAGTCCCAGCTTAAGTTTTCAAAGCAAGAAATTAAGAACAGAGAACAAGCAAAAAATAAAAGAGAAATCTTCAAAGATAAAGAACACAAGTCATCAAGTGCAAAACATCTGTGGGTTTTCTCATCGTCTATAAAACTAAGTCTTCCAGCTGATGGTTTTTATGGGCAGTTTGTATGCAGAGGGATTATAAAGTTTAAAATATTTTGTCTATAGATTTCAAGTCTAGTCTGAAAAATGTAGTAAGACCTTGTTTCAAAATGACAAAATAAGAGGAGAGTTTGGCATGGGCAGTTCATTTGTACAATGGTAGAAGTCTTGTCTAACTAGGAGGCCATAGCTTAAATGCAGAGGAGAAAACCTCTCCAGTATAAACAATTTTGAAATTTCTGAGTAGCATAAATTGAAAGAAAATATACTTTTTCTACAGATAAGACACATTTCTAGAGATAATGTGTAACAAATACTAGAAACTCTATATAGCTGAAAGGTAGACTATAGACATATATCAATGGACAATGTTTTCCGTTTTATGTCCAGCTGATGGAGTTGATAGCTAAATGTGGAAGGTGAATAAGAAATCATCCCTCAGACATGCAGAATGAAGGAAGCTGATGTTCTATAGAATCTGTGGAGTTAGTTTCAGAAGTGTAACTTAGCAAGCCAAGCAGTTAAACCAGGCAAGAGGGATACAGGAAACTCTGAAAACAGAGGCCCTGAGAGAATTTCAGTGCATGGATTTCACTGTATAACATCTGGGAGACAGATCTAGAAAGCATCTGGGGTGGGGGGGTGGGATTCTGGAAAAGAAAAGCTTGGCAAAAGTGAACAGTGTACACTAAGACAATTAGAGAATCCTGCATTCAACGAAAACAAACACGATACGATGAGAGTCAGAATCTTGGAGAATAAATAAAGAAGTATAATTATAAGCTATTTATGACTGGCCAGTATACTAGTTCTTGACAGAAGCAACTTAAGGGACTAAGTATTTATTTAGACTCATGTTTGGGAGGTTACAATCCATTGTGGCAGAGGTGATACATCACATGGTACCAGGTACAGATCATAAGGGGTAGGAGGCAGCTGCTCACACAGACAGAAAGCAGCTCTGGCCGGAAGTGGAGCAAGTCAAAGCCTTTCCCAGTGACGAGCCTGGACCAGCCCTATTTCCTCCCGGCATGCACCATAATTTCACACAACAGAGCCACAACTTACAAACCGAGTGTTCACAGCAACACACCTTCAAACTGTAACAGTAACGAAACAGAAAAGTTTCCTTATTGAAAAGACATTTCATTTTCAAATAGTAAAAAGACTGGAAGAAAAGAGCAGGAAAATTCAGTTTTGAGACCAGAAAGCCTCAGAAAAGCCTTCCCCTACCACGTGGAAAGTTAATGCATAATTTGTAAAGCTGTTATATTCAGAAATAAAGGATAAAGAGAACCTTTTTAGAGTACTTTGAGTAATGGAGGTAACCACCCAAGAAATGAAACAGGAACATTTAAGACAAAGTCCTCTGAGGAAAGGACTGTAGAATAAGCAACAAGTGCGTTTCGTCTTTGCACTTCCTTATTGTTTACTTGCTACTTGTCCTAATTTGCTTTCTATTACTGTGATAAAGGATATGACCAAATCAGCGAGGGAAACTGAGGCAGACACTGAAGACAGGAACTGAGGCCCAGGCCCGGGAAAAATGTACTTACTGCTTTTTCTCACATGGCTTGTTCAGCCTGCTCTCTCATTACCCCTAGATCACGGCTAGGGGTGCCACTACCACCAAAGGGATGCCGTTCCCTCAACCACTGATCGAGAAAATGCCCCACAGAATAGTTCTTCAATTGAAGTTCCCTACTCCCAGGTGACTCTGGGTTGTGTGAAGCTGAACAAAAAGAGTAATCAGTTCGCTACTATTATGAGTGCACATTGATAAAAGTATAGAACTTTGACTTACTATTGTGGCATGCTCATAATCTTGGGACGTCTGGAAGTAGAGGCAGAAAGAATACATTAATGGAGAAGCCGTACTAAAAAAGAAAGAAAGAAATCACGGAATAATTTAAAAATCCTTATCTCATGTTGCTTAAATCTGTTCCCTTTAAAGCTCCACATTTATTATCTAAGTAAGTCTGTTTTGAAATACTTAAGAAAACTCCACAAAGCCAAATATGTGGGTATTTCATTTACTAAAGCCATTGCTTTACTTTAGAAGAAAAAAATTACCATTTAATGTTGACACTGGAAATCATGTATAAAAATTATGGTCAATGGAGTCCTAGAACACCTGGACAGGTCAGAGATTCTGCTCTGTTTTGATTCCTCTCTGGGCTCTATTTGCACAGTGAGTCTTCAAAGTCTTGGCAAAATTTTCTAAACTGCTAGACTGACTTTTTTCTAAAGGCAAACATATGGTCACTCACACTAAGATAAACAAGTTTTGATTATTGATATAAATTAGTCAGTTTTCTCTTACCATAACAAATCTTCAAAATAAATCAGTGGATGGAAAAAAAATACTTTATTTATGGATCATAGCTTCTCAAGGGTTGCACTCCAGACTTGACTGGCCTGACTAGGGAGGCAGTATATCATAGAGGAAGTATATGTAACACTGTGTGTGTGTGTGTGTGTGTGTGTGTGTGTGTGTGTGCGTGTGTGTGTGCGCACGCGGGCATGCACACGCGCACATGCACACACTCTGTGTCTCATCCTCTCTCTGCCCCCTGCTTGGAGATCAGATGTAAGCTCTTAGCTACTGCTCCAGCATCATGCTTGCCTGCTTGATATGTTGTTCCCCACCATGGTGATCTTGGACTAACCCTCTGAAACTATAAGCAAGCATTCCAATCAAATGTTCCCTTTCATAAGTTGCCTTAGTCATAATGTCTTTTGCTTGAAATAGGAAAGTAACTAAGACACTTTCTTCCCCTTCATTTTGAAAAATATCTGCATCTTATACTTAAAAAAATTTGGAACTTTTCATTTTCTTTTCTTCATTAATGCTACTGTCTGTTCCCCAAATCTTTCTGCTATACTCATTCACAAACTAGACGATCAGTAAATTATATATGTTCTCTAATTCCCTTGTCATTGTCTGTTACAGAGAGACTATCCAAGATTGTTGTCTCCTGATGTTCATATCTTGTACCATGCTTCCATGCAATCATGAACTGTGATTTGATGGTAAACATTTTTAGAAGAATGTTGGTGCATACTCTCATGATTATGTTATATATAATTACAATATATTTTCTGGAGAAATTGCATTTCTTTTTGGCTTTGGCAAAGTAAGTGTCTATGTTTAGAAGCACTTGAAATTAGTAATAAATCGACACTTTAAGAGCTGAGGAAAGCCTCGAGCCCCCCCCCCAAAAAATCAGGTAATCTTATATGAAGATCTTCCTGTAATTGAACTTCTAATGTTTAGATATGTCCCCCAGAGACTCATATGTTTGAACAAGCGTATGGGGGCCAGGGAGTGGAATATTATGGTTTGTATGGTTTGTATAGGCTTTGCCCAGGGAGTGGCACTAGTTAGAAAGTGTGGCCCTGTTGGACTAGGTGTGGACTTGTTGGACTAGGTGTGTCACTGTGGGTATGGGCTTTAATACCCTAGTCCTAGCTGCCTGGAAGTGAGTTTTCTACTAGCAGCCTTCAGATGAAGATGTAGAACTCTCAGCTATGCCTGTATGTCTGCCTAGAAACTGCCATGCTCCCACCTTGATGATAATGGACTGAACTTCTGTACCTGTGAGCATGACCCAGTTAAATGTTTTCCTTTATAAGACTTGCTTTGGTTATGATGTCTGTTCACAGCAGTAAAACCCTAACTAAGACAGTGGTATCTATTAATTTGAGATCTGAAGTATGAACAAATAAGCGAAAGTTTATGACATGAGAATTATTGTATATGAGGTTGCTAAATGGTTAGTTATGGTGGTTTGCAGGAGCTGATGCAGAGGCCATGGAGGGACCCTGCTCACCCTTGGTGTGCTCAGCCTGCTTTCTTATAGAACACAGGTCTACCAGCCCAGGAGTAGCATCACTCACAATGGGGTGGGCCCTTTCCATCAATCACTAATTAAGAAAAATCCTTACAGGATTCCCTACAACCTGATATTTTGGAGGCATTTTCTTTATTTTGGATGACCTATTTTGTGGGGACCTATCCCTGTACTGGTGGTTCTGAGTTGTCAGGAACTACCTTACCTCCTCTAGATCCCCTATCCTTCCTACTTATGAAGACTTATAGTCATTAAGATAGCCATGACAGGGGTTGGGGATTTGGCTCATGATAGAGCGCTTGCCTAGCAAACTGAAGGCCCTGGGTTCGGTCCCCCGTCCCGAAAAAAAAAACCAAAAAAAAAAAAAAAAAAAAGATAGCCATGACAGAAAGAAAGGCTGCAGCACCGTTGTCCTCTCTTCCTTCCTCGTGTGCCCAGTCGAGTTCCCTTGCCAATTGTCTGTGTTCTGCATGCTTTCACCTGCATAGATGAGCATCCCTGCAGAAACTCCACAATAGGAAGAGCTACTGCTGTTCTAATGTTATAACTGCGGTTCCTAAATAGGCTGTGGCACTGTGTGTCAGTCTCCTCCCTGTGATTATACTCTCCCACTCTACTACAGGATTATTTCCCATTACTGCTACCTCTTCAAACATGCTCAAAATGCTAAAGAGCCAATTTGTCACAAATAATAGGGTAAAAGAATATATTTCACAACAATTCCCAACTTTCCACAATTTTAATCTCTATGTTGAATGTTTCAAGGGTTAAAAAAGAAAGGTTCTATCAATGTTAAACTACATGTCAGGGCTAATCCTTGTCTCCCCAAAACTTAGGCTTCAAAATGTGAATTTTTTAACTCCATTTAACAATATATTTTTTGATAAGTGTTTCTAATTTCTTCATAAATTCTAATAACACTTGCCTGCAAAAGAAAACTCAGCGAGGAAAAGGGAAAAGCAACCTCGTGTGACTGCGACCTGCTGTTGCTTCTTCTTTGCCCTCTTGAAAATTTGCTCTCTCTATTGCCTGTCTTCCCATTCTATTTTTGACTCACTTCAATTGATCTCTGGTCCAGATCGCTTCCCGAAGATGGCTTTTATTAATGTCAGCAGTTACCTCCATGTTGTCAAGTTCACTTCCTAGGTCTTGGATTATATGACTTAGAGGCAATTTTGTTAGTGCGTGATAAATGACAATTGCCCTTTGAAGCTTTCTTCTTTTAGATTCTATTACATCACACTCCACTCTGTCCTTTTATCTCCCAGGCTGTCTCATTTACTGATTGTTCCTTCCTCTATCAATTTATAAATAGACTATGTACTGTTGCTGTCCCCCTTACCAGAGTTGGGGTTTTATTGAGAGAGAGAGAAAATGCTCTGCATATTTTATTTAGGCCTGTATTTCTCAAGTCTAAAGCACAATGCCATAGAGAAATCGATAGTATTTGTCAAATAATTAGATGTTTGTTGGCTGAATTGTCAACATGTGGCGTGGGCTGTGGTTTCAATCTCGCAGCTTCTGAGCAATTCTAAGAAAATAAACACTAGGATCAGTTGGAAGGGTATATGAAATGGCCTACAAAGGTGCCAGAGTTTATTCTGGGTTTCATGTTTCAGACCCAAGTCACTGACACCTTTTCAGAGACATTTCCATTGATAATTGCATCTGAAGAATATCTCTGACCAAAGTCATATATGATTATCTTATTCAATTGTATTTATATTATGGGGAACAAGTTGATATTATGTGATTAGTGTTTCTTTTCCCATTCTATCTGTCTCTTGTGAACTCACTTCAGACTTTTCCTAAAGCCTGAATTAACCGTTGAGTATATGGTTTCATCACATTGATACATTGATTCTCATTCTCTCTCTCTCTCTCTCTCTCTCTCTCTCTCTCTCTCTCTTTCTATCTATCTCTATCTCTATCTATCTATCTCAGTCTTGCTCAATTTGTCTCATTCTGTCTCCTGCTTCCTCTCTTTCGCCTCCCTTCCTTTCTATCTCTTCTACCTGTAAAATATTATTTTTTGTCTTCATAAACTCCCACTTTACTTTCTAAAACAAACTAAAATGAATTGTCACTTCTAGAACAATGTTCAAAATGGAAAAATATTGCATTTAAATATTAACAGTCATTGAATAATAAAGAACATTAATGTTCTTTTACACTCCTTAAACTAAACAGAGGATACCTGAGTTTCTTACCTGTAACTTTGGTTTGATGCTCTTTGGGGTTACAAATCTCCTGCTGTATTGTTTCTTCTATGTGTCCCTGAAGATCTATTTCTCTTTTCTCCCGTCTATCCCAGAAGGCTGGCCTGCATGGTAATGCCAACAGGTACATTTATTGTCTGTTTTCCGGTAATGGTTACCCAAATGGAAACCCAATGGAGATTGTGACAAAAGGGCAATTACAGAGGTTTAATGGCTACAAATCTCCTGCTGTTCCATATTTCTGTCCTCACTGCATTTCCTAAATCCAGAGTTCTTCTCTTGGAAGTGACACATAAACTTTCTTTCTTACTATTATTTCTGTATTCTGTGCCTCGATGTGATTTTTATCAAATCAGTTTCCAAACATCCCATCTTGAATATATCTTCTACATTCCCCAAAAAAATATATCAGGCTAGATGTAAAATTTCTCCATGTAATGTCTTTCCATCTGCTCTTCTGCATTGATTGGTATGGTCTAGCTATAGTTATGTCAGGCTGTCTTCACACAGCCTCACCACTGTTTCCATATCACTAACAATGAACAACTTATTGATTGACACCTTGCTGGAATGTTAAAGAAGAGTGAGATGCAAGTGCATGGGAGCTTGGCAGACGCATGTGAGTTGTATATGAGGTTCCACAACTCATCCCAGTCTGAAGCTCAGGATGCTTTTTGTCCTTTCAGTAGCTCAGCCTGACCCCTTTGTAAATTGATCAGCCACATTTCACCCTTCTTAAATACTGCTTTGCTCAATGGTGATAATGGCCATTTGATAACTACACAAGCCTCCAGGATTTATATTAAAGCATTATCTAAACTTAGGTGCCAATTAAGCTGACGATAGAAATCCCTGACTTCTGACTCTAGTTCTTTTCAAAGGAAACTTTAAGCCCACCCCCATCCCCAAAATGACAGAGAAAGACAGTCATGATACAGAATTGTAAATATATTGGCACAAAAAGTTCAAGAGGTTTTGGAATGTGAAGAATTATTGCTATCTTGAAATTAATTTGTGTAAATCAAGGTTGTATATTCAAAGAAGTTAATAATATCAAATAGTTGTAGAGTTTATATAACACAATAATGAAAAACATTGTTTCTTATATTTCTGTTCTAAGATAAAGACACGCACATCCATGCACACACTTATGTACATGTGTAGACATGCATATGCATATATGCATACATACATACATACAGACACACATATAGTTACACAGCCATTCATTTCCAGGAATACATAAATAAATATGCATTCTGGATTGTACCATTGCATTTAAATTTTTTTCCTTGATATAAATGTATTTTCTCACCTATTTGCTCTTATAAAACTTTCTTTTACTATAAAGCCAATGGCCAAATGTAGTTATTCAATTAGTTATATAGGTTTTGTAACTAGAGTGTTAGTTCTGAAAGTATTTTCACTTTCTGTCCTTGTTAAATGGTTTCTAGAGCTCATCATTTCTGGGAAGGGGCAGATAGGTAAGTTAAAATAGGAGAGACAAGAAAGGTGTTGAAAGGTGGTAATAACACCTGTGAGAGTGTTTGATTGTTTCAGAAAAAAAAAAGACATGGAGCATGGTTTTTAAAGGACACCACTACAACCAGGGGAAAATTGTGAAGGTTATTTGTAAATTTTAAAGTAATCTGAATCTTAAACATGAGACAAGGTAGATGAAATAACTATTAAGATTTTCTAAGATGTAATTATCATAATAAATTTGAAAACCATTGCCCTCAACAAGTCCATGTGGTCAGAAACTAATTTTAAATACATTTTGTACAGTTATGAAAACTATATACTTAGAATGACTTTTTATTTTCAATAAGCTAACATTAAAATTGCAAACAAGGAAGTCACTGTGTAGCATTTTACAATTTCCTATTTCTAGAACATGTACGCGAGACTCCTAGTCTTATCCAAGCCAGGGTTTGTGATTCTTACTTTAAATGGAACCTTTGGGACTATTCCTGCATGACTGATACACTTAGATAATAACAGGCATTCAATATGCTCTATGTGCCTTTGATTTACCTGACAGGTGACAACAAGGCTATATTGAGTTAAGTGCAGACACTATCACTAAATGAGCATTTGCAGGACATGACTGTGGTTATTGTCATACAAGAACAGAACTCTGAGTCAATATCCTGTCTAGCAAGCAACCTTTACCAGATGCTTCCAAGGAAGGGAAACATCACCTATAAGGCAATTGGATATGCAATTTTATACCTCTGAGGGGTAACACTTCATCCTGGCCACAGATGATGGGACACTTGTATTCTGTTTGTATTTCTATAAGAACTGGTGTCTTAAAAAGTGTGTTTTGTGGAACTTTCAGCAAAATAAAATTTAACTTTAAGTAAAATACTAAGTTAGTTAAAATGAATTATTTTCCCTATTCAATTAACCGATTGTTTAGTTTTGCTTAAATATGATGCAAAATGTGCAGTGCCAACTTCTTCTAATTATTCATTTCTTCATATTGATCATACATCCAAATAAATAATCTGATAAAATATCATTACATGTAGATAAACTCTACATTCATGAGCTTAAAAAGCCAAAGTCACGGGGTTGGGGGTTTAGCTCAGCGGTAGAGCACTTGCCTAGTGAGCGCAAGGCCCTGGGTTCGGTCCCCAGCTCCGAAAAAAAGAAAAAAGCAAAAAAAAAAAAAAAAAAAAAAGCCAAAAGCCAAAGTCACGTTTATAGGAGCAGTTGATTAGGAATTAAAAAACACACCAACATAGCAGTATTATCCAAAATTGTGACTTGGTGGAAGACTTTCAGCTTATCAGTTGTGTCCCTTCCCTGTGAACCTCAAACTCAGGACCAATCATACAAAATCAAATATATTTCCCAAATCAATTATGTAACAGGGCCAATTTCTGGGTAGTGTGCCCCTAGCAACCACTACAAATAACTTCCAGTTACTCAGTCCTCTGACTTTTTCTCACTCGGATATATTAGTTACTTAGAGCTGCCTGAAAGAATCAGTCACATACGATAGTGGTTGGTATTCTAGTTATAGGATGTTCTAAATAAGCAGACTCATGTTGATATGATACATTATTGTTGGTTCTATAGGAGAAATATTTGTAAATAAATTATTTTGTGAAAATATAGTAAGAATAGTTTAAATCAGAACCCAAATTCCATTTCAATGTGCCCATTACTAAAGCTATATTGGCAATGTCTCATCAAAGGGAAGTTTGTATGTGCTGGGTCCCTGACTCTACATTTCACCAAATATCTTTACTGTATCTGGTGAGAGAACTATTCTATATACTACAATTATTTCTGAAAGGGAATGACTTTCATTGTGTTTTTAGATAAGAAAAATAAGATTCCTAGAGAATCTGTTCTGTTTGATCTTGTGTCAACTTCCAATAGCTACTTACGTTTTGGAAGAGGATCCTCTATTGAGGTGATGCTCTCATAAGATTGGCATGGGGTCAAGCCTGCCGTGCATTTTCTTGATTAATATTGGATGTGGTAGGTTCCAACTCACTATGGGCGGTGCTTATTCTGGACTTGTGGTCCTTCATGCTACAAGAAAGCAGGCTGAGCTATCCACAGAGAGCGTGCTGGTACACAGCACTCTTCTAAGGCATTATATCAGCTCCTAGACCTGGTTCATTCAGTGACAGGGTGTATTGTAGAACTATAAGCTGAAATAAACCCCTTCTTTCTCGGGGTGCTTCTGATCATGGTACTGCAATCACAGCAGTCTAACGAAGACAGTAACCCAGATGACCTGATTATGTCTCTGTCAGTTAGATTTTATATTTCTGTGAAGATATATCCATTTTTGTGCATCTACATTAAATTTTTGGCCCCACAAGTAGTGATTGTTAATTATGTATTGTACCTACTTTCTGTAACCTAACAACATATTTTTCCATTATCTAAAATGTAAACACTAGAAAACTGAAAAAAAAAACCACAACCAATATTGATATTGTCAAAGGGAGAAGTGGATGATGACTAAACAATCTTTAGATGAGGCTCAGACCAAGAATGAATGTGTGGAGGAGATCTAAAGTAGTTGATCTATGCCTACCTTTGTTACTATGTATTCTTTATGACAGAGTCCATCCTGGCTTAACAATAAACTAAGAGCTTGTAATAATCATCAAAACAGATACTTTTTTTTCTTTTATTGGATACTTTTTAAATTTACATTTCAAATATTATTCCCTTTCAAGGTTTCCCAGACATAAGCCCCTTATCCCATTCCCCCTTTTTCTATAAGGGTGTAACCCCCCGCATCTAACCCCCTTCCTACTCCTCCCAACATTCCCCTACACTGCGGGGTCAAACCTTGGGAGGACCTAAGGCTTCTCCTTCCACTGGTACCCAATAAGGTCATCCTCTGCTACATATGCAGCTAGAGCCGTGGGTCTGTCCAAGTACAGGCTTTGGGTAATGGTTTAGGCCCTGGGAGCTCTGGTTGTTTGGCACTGTTGTTCTTAGTGGATTGCAAGCCCCTTCAGTTCTTTCAACCCTTTCTCTAATTCCTCCAATGGGGGGTCCTGTTCTCAGTTCAATGGTTTGCTGCTAGCACTCGCCTCTGTATTTGACATGCTTTGGCTGTGCTTCTCAGGAGACGTCTATATCCAGCTCCTGTCAGCATGCATTTCTTAGCTTCACCAGTCTTATCTAGTTTGGTGGCTGTATATATATACGTCAGTCAACAACAAGCTTTTCAGAATCTGCTTAGTGCCTTTCCTCTGCAATTCTATGAGCTGAGTCCAAAGGAGGGAAAGAGAAGACATGGTTCAAGCTCCAATGTTCTGAGGAAAAACCCAGACTTTTGTTTATATACCCATATTTCCAACTCAAAATGAAGCTACTGAATGTGGTCTCATTTTTGTATAGTATTGAATGACATATATATATGGGTTATAGTAAAAAAAAACTTACAAAGATCTCATCTTGGTTTTGATGAAAAATAATATCAGCATATGATTTCCAGATTACCTGACTTTTCTAAAAGTCATCCATTTTCCAGAAAACAGGTCTAACCTCTCTTCTTTATAAAATTTCAGTAGTAGTTTATAATGTAATAGGCAATTTTGAGGATGTGTCATCATAACTAACTTTGGTGCCCTGTCTTTCAGTGGACATTCATTTATTTATATTCCACCGTTACTGACTCATCTATGACTTTAACTGCTACCAGAGCCATAAGACGTATAGAAAACACTGTTCTCAAGAATGGTCATTGAATGTCCAAATCTAGCAGACAATTGTATTGTTTGGATAGCATTATGGGTACTTAATAGCCCCTAAGTCTTACGTAAAATCAGATAAAACTCCAATGTTGTTGAAAAACATTTATCTTTAGGCATATAAAGAACATCATTTGAAATACAATAAAGATTGACAGGAAGTCAGCCCAATTTTAGGTTTCCTTCCAAAAAAAATTAAATCAGCAGACTGTGCCAGTGAACTGAATGGTTTTGAAATATAAGGCTATAGAGATTCAGTTAACGGTCTGAGTGAAGAAACACTGCAAATTGCTTTAGTTTCTGCTAAAAATTTTCCTATATCACGCATCATGCATGGCTTAATACAGCATAATAATTCTGCTGGAAATTTTTATAGCCATGATTGACAATCTAAATGACACACACACAAAAACCTGGCTGTGCATAGCATAGAAATTATTGTAACCACGGAAACAATATGGGAACCACAGAGATAAAGGGCTCAGGTGAAGAAGAAAAATAGGAGCACAGAGCAAAGCTGGCTAGCCGCCAAAGAACAAAGAGCAAAGCGGTCAGCTGGTTTTGTTGGTGAGAGATAAGATTGTTTGGTTTTTATTTTGTTCTTCCTGTCTTTTAATGCCCTTACCAACATGTGGGAAATAATACCTTCTGAGTCAGTCACAGCCTTTTCTCCATTCATGTTGCCATTACTGGGTCTCCATCAAATGTATAGGAAAGAACATGATCTTCTTATACCACTCAGATGTGCTGTGAGTATGTGATTTCACAAATCTCATGGGAACACTTGTTTTTGTCATTGATACAGGTTTAAAGGAAAAGCTATAACAATGACCCAAACACATTTCTAGAACCAGATCTGTAATTTTACTGCTACCCGTATTACTACTTTTGTGTGATATAAATGAACTCTTCAATGTTAATTGAAATATGTTTATTAAGTACAGCGAGAATTAATATTATGGTCAAACTTTGGTTTTAAGCATTAAGAACCAGGTTCAGCCTTACCCCTTTATTCCTAAGTTATTTCTAGATTTGTGGTTAAAACGTAGAAAATTTCAGGTAGGCTGCTTACGTTTTTGAAGACTCATTGGAGTATCAGAATGGCACTTGCCTCATAGACCTGTTATGAAAGCCACACATGGCATGCAAAGTCCTATGTGAATAAAAAGTTATTTAATCATTTATTGATATACAAATTGCCTCAAGGAAACTATGACTGATAAATATAATTCTATAATTCTAGGCATTTAGGATACAATCAAAAACTTAAATAAATAAATTCTTCGATTTTACCTATTTGTCTAATTTCGGAAATAAAACTAAGAAGCAAAAAAAAAAATCAAGCCATTTTTTGTAGGAAACAGAGTTTCCACAGATAAATAGTGAGAAGAACAGTTAAGGGCAGAGGCTGTGAAAGTGAGAGTCAAGTCAAGAATGACATCATCGAGTAGGCATGCATCCTGCTAGAATTATGGATTTGGAATCGCTGGTTCTAGGGATACTTAGGGAAAGATACACCTTGTCCAGTTCCCTGAAGCAAGAGCGTGACTAACATGTTCTAGAAACAGCACAGAGGACTTCGTGATCTCATTGAAACTAATTACTTCCCCTTCAAAAATGTCCCACTTGCATTTATCCTGGGAATTTGATCTTCAACATGAATAATGAGAAGGCTTAAACATCCTATCCACAACACATTAATGTGAGATTAAGAGGAAAGAATACGAACCTGGGGCCAAGTACTTCCACATGCCATGTATTATAAGTTTAAAGGACTGAAAATCAGATTCATCAATTTAGAAATTACTGATGACTTTAGAATAAACTTTAATAGAATGTTGTGATTTATAGACAATGTGAAAAGAAAACTGAAGATGATAACTAGGTATGACCTAGCTAAGAGACCCAGAAAGAAACACACAGGATAAAAACAACAGAAAGAAAAATGAAAAATTAAAAATAAATAAGTGTTATTTGCTTAGGGGTTGGATGAGTGGCAATATACATATAAAAATGACACAGTAAGCTCTCACTCTCTCTCTTCCCCTCTTCCCGTCTTCGCCTTTGTCCCTTTTCCTCCTATTCCCCTTCCCTTTCCCTCCACATGTTCATGGCCCGCCTTTACTCCTCTCCTCTTCTACTCTTCTTCTCTCATTAAACCTCTCCATGTGGAAAAAGAAAAGAAAAAAAATCCAATAAAGAGTGACTGTTCCAAACATATATGAAAGGAGGAGCAGGTGTCATCGTGTAAAGGAGGGGGGTCCGAGACTTAGTGCAGAATGGAGCCTGCAAGCTTCACCTCTGGTGCATTTAGGAGACGAATCCTATGGAAGACAAAGGTGGAACTTCTCTGAGTGTGAGACAGAAATTTGGAAAAGTTCTCCTCTGTAAGACAGAAAAAAATAGCTGTGATTGAGCTGGGTACAAAGTACCTGTCCAGATTACACTCTCTCTTTCTCTTTCTCTGTCAGTCTTTTCTGTCTCTCTCTATTTCAAAATGTCTATCTCTATTTCATATCTACATATCTGTCTGCCTTTCTATATGTCTACTTATCTGTCTGTCTATCTACCTACCTACTTATCTATCTCTCTATCTCTCTATCTCTCTATCTATCTATCTATCTATCTATCTATCTATAAAGTTGCATGTATGTGTGCGTGTGTGTGTGTGTGTGTGTGTGTGTGTGTGTGTGTGTGTAAAAATGCCACCAAGCCTTTGTAAAGTTCATAGAAAAGCATTCAAGACTCAATTCTCTCCTTTCACCATGAGGATCCCAGCAACAAATTTTCCATAAGAGCCTTAATCTATTTGGTAATTTTATAGGACCAGAAGTACCATTTTATGAAAAGTTATGGGGTATAAGTATATAGATAGCTAGTATGATTGCCTGAGAAAAGGAAGGAGCGCATGACCCAGTGAAACCAGACAAAAGGCAGTGTTTACCTCTGGACATATTATGTGGCAATTGTAATCAATATTGGACTATATCATTCAAGGTGGTTTCTCAAAATCAGAGAAATGTCAGATTGAGGATGTCTACTGAGGTTGTTTATAATGACTAATGTTTGAAGCTAAGCATCATAAGGAAATATGTGAGGCATCAAAAGGACAACGTTAAAAGTCAACACAATAAAAACTAACATTATAGAAATTACAAGTATGAAATCATGCACAGTAGACTGTGAAATTTGTTGTCATTTTTATTAGTTAATTTTATATACATATATATACATAAAGTTGACCAGGCCTTTTTGCCCAAGAAAGTATTAAACAACCCCATGCATGTAGCAGTAGAAATGGAACATGTACCAATAGCAATTCATAACAATTTTTGAGATTTTAAAATCACTTCTATTTGTTGATATTTTTGAACATTTATGTAATGATTTTTAACATTTTCCAACCCTAACCATTTCTGTTTTATTCCAATAAGAAACATTATGTTCCTCTGCAAATCTATCAGTGCATATAGTACCTCGGGGAGGGTGGGGCTCAGAAGGCACATTATTTGGCACTTAAACTCTGCCCTCCCACTCCTCCATGACGTTCCCTGAAGTTTGGAGAGGGTTATTAGCTGTCTTATATAGGGCTGAGCATCATACCATCACATAATTATTATTATTAACACTTGAATCAGTTAAACATTTCTAAAGTTCTGGTGAGAAAAATTTGAGCTGAACAAAAACAATACTACCCATGGATGTACCAAAGAGGATAGGCTAGAACCCACAGGGACCCAATCCTACACAAAGGACTCTAGGCAACGGAGGAAAGCTGGTCACAGACTAACCATCTTCCCTATGAAAGGACACAGGAATTGCTTCTCCAGTGACAGAGCATCTGCCCCGAAAACATACATACAAGTATAATTACGTGGTCTGAACAGATTATATTTAGGATCACATATGTACATACACATATGCAGGCAATAAGATTAATTTAAAAAAGGAGAACATAAATTGGAAAGGGATGGGCAGGAGTATAAAGAAAGGGTTTAAGGGGGAAGAGGGAAGGAATAAATGTTCCAATTCTGTCATAATCTCAAAAATATAAAAGGAAAAAATATAGTAGTGTCTAGAGACCTGAGATTTTGAGCAGGCCTACAGAATCAGATATGAATTCCCTCCCAGTGCAACAAACCTCAAATCCACATGCCACTATTGTCTTAGAAAACCCTGCCTTCCAGAAGGTTATTAATATGGCTTGTGAGATTCACAACTGGCTAAGATCACTGATGACTTTTCTACAACAGTACCTGTTTAGACTGGTCTGGAAATAAGGATGCAGGCAAGGGGATAGTGCTTCTAGGTCAGCTCCAACTTAGTTTATCCATGTTCTATAACCAAAGTATTTCTTATCTTTGTTATAGTATCTTACTATCAAGATCTGGTGTGAAATCCAGAGGATGGGGAGAAAATGTAGACAATTCTTTGGTGGTCATATAATTTTCCATTACTAAATATAAAGGCAAACTAATAAAATGGATCTGATCCTTTACACTAAGTATTAAATCTTTATTAAGTGTTTGATTCTGCAGAATGCAAAACATTTATTCATTTTCCCACAAGGATCAAATTTTCACTTTATAATCTTCAATGCTGAGAATATTTCACTGTATAACTCTGTAGTCATGAATGCCAGCAGTATGTTTAGGGAGATTTCAAAAATTGTTGAAAATTCATATCTCCAAGCCAAATTGATATAATCCATTTTTCCTACACTTAAATAGGAAATTCCTTGGGTAAATTTTAAAAGTCAAACATTATAGAAAAATCCTATTGAATGATATACTAATTTGATATATGATGAAAAGCAATAACATAAAAATGTTAAAAGCTCAAATTACCCAAGATGCAATCCACAGACCACAGGAAGCTCAAGAAGAAGGATGACCAAAATGTGGATGCTCCACTCCTTCTTAAAAGGGGAAAAATATCCATAGGAGGGGATATGGAAGCAAAGTTTAGAGCAGCGACTCAAGGACTCGCCATTCAGAGACTGTCCCACATATGGCCCATATATATAGCCACCAAAACTAGATAAGATTGATGAAGCTAAAAAATGCATGCTGAAAGGGACCAGATATAAATCTCTCCTGAGAGACACGTCCAAAGCATGTCCAATACAGAGGTCAGTGCTAGCAGCAAACCACTGAACTGAGAACAGGACCCACTTAGGGGGAATTAGAGGAAGGACTGAAGGAGTTGAAGGAGCTTGCAGCCCCATAAGAACAACAATGCCAACCAACCAGAGCCTCCAGGCACTAAACCACTACCGAAAGACTATGCATGACTGACCCAGGGCTCCAACTGCATATGTTGCATTGAATAGCCTAGTAAGGGCACCAATGGAAGAGGAAGCCCTTGGCCCTGCCAAGGTTGAACACCCAGTGCAGGGGAATACCCATATGGGGGAGGGGTATGGGATGGGGGCTTATGGACAGGAAACAGGGAAAGGGAATAACATTTGAAATATAAGTAAAGAAATATATCTAATAAAAGAAAAAGAATTTTAGGAACATAGGATGTTCACGCAAGATCTATCTTGATGATCAGATGTCAATGACACTATCTCCATTAGGATTGTTATTGCTGTGACAGAATACCATGACCAAAACAACTTTGGGAGGAAATAGTTTATTTGGTTTATACTTCCAGTAGTCCATCACTGAAGGAAGCCAAGACAGAAATTCCAGCAGGACAGGAACCTGAAGGCAGGAGCCGATGCAGAGAGAATGAAGGAGTGCTGCTTATTGGCTTGTTCATCATGGCTTGCTTGGCCTGCTATCTGTTACAGTTGGGGTCTACCAGCCCAGAGATGGTACCACCCACAATGGGCTAGGCCCTCCCCCATTAATGCCCTGCAGCTGGATCTTATGAAAGCATTTTCTCAATTGAACCTTTCAGATAACACCAACTGTGTTAAATTGACACAAATCCAGCCAGCACAGCTACATATTTTAAATCAATGTTTAATTTATTTACAAAACTTAATACTCAAATATGTAAATGGCATAATTCCTAATTTACATTAGATTCGAGACCTAGTTACAATATATTGGGCAAAGTATATGTTCTCATCAGTGTCAATTACATTTTTTATTTTTTTACTTTCAACTCTCATTTGTTATTGACGCTAAGGTTTTAATCATCTCAATCATATATACAAGAGGCATAGAAACTTCATTTTTCCCCTGAAGTGTTTTAAATATACACTGTCTATTATTCCTGGCAAGTAAACATCTCTAAAATTAGAGCTAATCTGGCTAGTCAGAGTTCCATATACATAATCCGAAGGGGTATATTCAATTTGCAAACTAACTACACTTAATGGTGATAATAGGACAGTGCTCTTCCGTGATTGTTCAGTAAGGAGTTGCATGAAATCACTATTAGTGACATTCACACCAATCAATTATGCACTCATGTAAAGGTCAGAGGATGGAACATATAATAGCTTTGGTGTTTTTAAAATAATAACGGAATCACTGTATACACTTTTAAAATATCCTGAGACTTGGGCTTTGTCTCTGACCCCCTAAGATGGAATATCTGTAGTGACATAATGGTTCTGCGCCTCTCTGTGTTTTAAACTTTTCAAGTGATCTACATAGGACGTCAAGACTGAAAACCAAAAGCTTAGAGAAAATACTTATTTACCTAGTTAGACCAAGCAAAGCTCCCTTCAACAGAGATAATCAGAGGTTGGCAAAAGCAAATTGCAGTCATTAGTTCCCTGGCTCCATAATTCAGAGCGCGCCTTTTGTAGCAGACACAGGGACAGCTGTATTATATATGATACAAACAATCTTTTCAAAGGGCAAAATCATTACGTCCTCTTGTTGTTTGCTAGGACAGAAAATTGATACCTCACATGAGAGCATAGATTGAGGAAAAACAACATTTCCTCTCCCAGCAACCATCCATTATCAATAACCCCTCAGCTAGGCCTGGTACTTCCTCAGCATCTTCCTGTCACACTGGGATTTTGTCTGGTCTGATCTTTTGCAGATCTTGTGCATTCTGTCACAACTGCTGTGATTCTTATGGGCAGTTTCCCTGTGTGTGCAGAAAACAGTTCTGTTGCAGTTATTAACCCCCTCTGGCTCTTTAATGTTTCGCCCTCCTTTTCATGATGATGCCTGAGCCTTAGTGAGAGCGGGTGAGATAAAGGTGTTCCAGTTAGTCATTTATTCTATCCTGGCCAGTTGTGGATCTTACGTTAACCAATATCTACTGAAAAAAACAAAAAACAAAAACCCTGTGATGAGTCCTCCTAGATTCATGCTGTCTCTGCTTGTCATTGACTCATTAACACTAACTGGGAGAATATACTGTAAGGAGGGGTGCAAAATATTTACATTATTATACACACAAGCCTTTTGCTCACAGCAGCCATCAACACTCATGGAGACCAGAGCCCACTGGCTCTGTCCCTGGGGCAGGAACCATGTCATTCTGTCCATCCCCAGCACCGTGCCTGATCCAGCAAATGGGCTATCTCTTCAGATTGTGGGTCAAAATAAACCCTTTCTTCTTCTGTTTTTTTGTTTTTTTTTTTTTTTTTTTTTTGAGAAATGTTTTACTTTTTTGACACTTTTTCTTTTATTGGATTTTTTTTTAATTTAAGTTGCTGTTGTCAGGATTTTCTGACAGCTACTGGAATGGCAACTAATTCGTGTATGTTTATCTTGATCACTGCCTGTCAGAGAAACTCCAGAGACTATTGTGTTCAGCTTGTCAGAGTTGGATGAGAACTTGTTGTAACACCATCCATGTACTGTAATTCCAAGTTTGTTTTTCATTTAAATTAAAATAGACATTTACAAGGAAAGACATAGATCCACAGTGAACAATAGAAAGGAACTTCGCGGGAATAAGGCACATCAGCATTCAAGACATTTGCTCATCTAAATAGTCAGCACCATTGTGTTCGGGTTTCTACTACTGTGATAAAACACAGTATCCAAATACAATGTGGGGAGGAGGGCATTTGTTTCATCTTACAGCTCTCAGTTCATTGTCCATCACTAAAGGAATTCAGAGCAGGAACTCAAGTCAAACAGGGCAGGAATCTGGAGGCAGGACTGAAGCTTAGGCTTCAATGAGTACTGCTCATCGACACGCCCCTCCTGGCTGTCTTTAGTTTACCCTTATAAGTGAGATTCAAGCATCCTCCCTTAGTACCTTCTTACTACCCCGGGTTTGTTTTGGGGGTGTTTTTGTTGTTGTTTTGTTTTGTTGTGCTTTGCTTTTTGTGGGGGCAGTCTGTGGACCATACCATGGTTGTTCTGCACTTAATGGGTAACACCCACTTATAAGCTAGTATATACAATTTGTGTCTTTCTGGCTCTGGGTTGCCTCACTCAGGATGACATTCTCAAGTCCCATCCATTTGCCTGAAAAATTCTTGATGTCTTTGTTTCTTAAAAGTTGAATAGTGTTCCATCCCGTGGATATACCACATTTTCTTTACCGGTTCTCTCTTCAGTCGAAGGTCATCTAGGTTGTTCTCAGCTTCTTGCTATTATGAATAAAGGTGCTGCTATCAACATAGTTAAGAAAGTCCCTGTGTATAGTAGGGCATGATCAGGAGTGGTATGGCTGGGCCTTACTCTCAGGTCTTCTAGAAACTGTCAAATTGATTTCCAAAGTAGATAGACAAGTTTGCACTCACACAGGCAATGGAGGAGTGCTCCCTTTGCTCTGCATCCTTGCTAGCATGTGCTATCACATGCTATCAGTTTTTATCTTATCTATTCAGACAGGTATAAGATGGGTCTCAGGGATGTTTGATGTGCATTTCCCTGATGACTATGAACTTTGAACATTTCATGAAGTGCTTCTCAGTGATTTGACATTGCTCTGTTGAAAATTATGTTTAGCTCTGTACTCCACATTCTTAAAAAAAATTAATTTTGAATTCCATATCAATGCATGCCAAAGATAATGTATAAGACACGTGATAACAATTGAGAATCGGAAAAGATTGATTTTGCTAGCCTGTGGTAGCCACTGGCCACAGAGTCTGACACGGAAACAACACTTAAATACTTCTAATCTCTATCCAGCTACACAATAACACTTCTAATGGATATGCCTGTTAAAGCTTATATTGGAAAAGCAACAATGAACTATTTGGAATTGAGTCTGAATATGAGAAAGTACATTCTCCCTACTCTTTCCTTTGAAAGATTAATTCCAGCTACAATGTAATGGCGCATTACAGAAACGAGAAAGTGCATCAGGAGCAGTAGTACATGCACAGCATTTGGGAGGCAAATACAGCCAATTAAGGAGTTCAAGGTCATTCTCACATCTTTATCAAGTTTAAATTGACCCTTGGGCTACTTAAGTTTGTGTCTTAAAAATAGAAAAATAGAATAAATTGCAAATGAGTACACGTCGTTGGCAGCAGACAGCAGGAATTATGATGAATGTTGGAGACATCAGGAATACTTCATCCTAATTTAAACTTGTATATCCTCTTAAAGATTTGCTGTATATGTGTTTTAAGCAGAAAGAAGAGAGGATTGTTTTTTACTTAGAGAGACTACTCTCAAAATGTAATAATTTTGGAAACAGCACAATCAGAAGGAAATGTATCATCTCCACCAAGGGCCATGGGCTGAAGATTCAATTTAAGGCAGAGGAAGTATGACTAGATATAAATCAAGGTGATGATTATGATAATGGCGCTAATGATGGCAATGCTATTGTTGATGATGAGAATGGTGATGCCATCACTGCTCCCACTGATGCTGATTGCCGGTAGCGTTGTTGAACACTTACTATTTCGCATGCACTATGGAAATTATATTGCATAACTATCAAGTAATCCCCCTGACAGCCTTTTAAAGTCAAAGCTATTTTTATTTTCCTTTGAAAGAAGAGAAAATTAATCCTTAAAAGGGTGGATAATTTTTTAATGGTAACAGAAAGTGAAAGTTGAAGACAAATTGTTAACAAAGTTGTCTGAATTCTGGTATAAGGTTACATTAATATTTTACACCTAGGTAAATACACAGAAAATATTTTCCCCTGGGCAGTGGGAAAGAAGCACCATTAGGAGAAAACTTGGGATTTGATTTTGACATTCTAATTTAGAAGCCAGGATAACAGTGTCATGACAATTCTTACTAAGAATCGTACAGGGGTGATAGATTGATGGGTAATTATAAGTTGGGTGGAAGAAAATAGTCTAATGAATCTGTAGCTAAAATATGTCTTTGCCTTATCTTCCTAGAGATATAATTTCTAATAGCAATTTTTCTGAATATGAAAAAGAAAAGTACTTTGCAAATGCATGTAGTGGGCCAGGTATTGGCCAGTATTGCAGTGACTGGGCAGATTTAGGAGATCTCCTAACTTTTTGTCTGTAAGGTCTCCTCAATGTTTAACTTTAACTAATTTGATACATTTAAAAGTATCTTAAGAATTTTAAACATAAACTATAGACCATAATTAAGAGCAAAATATTATCAGAGAAAAATAAACATGGTTTCAAAGAATAACTATCTTGAAAATCTTTAAGAGTACAATGATAATAGTCTCCATTACATCTAAAATTCTGCCTGAAGCACAAGTCTATCTTGCTTCCAATCTCATTTCAGCACTCATACCAACTCATCAACTGATGCACTATACTTGTGCCATCTTTTTTGATCTTTCTTAGATTTGCTTAAGAGCCCAGGTGACCTAGGTTCTTAATTCCACATAAAGCAGTTTGTGTGACATCATCTTTCTTGTCCAAACAAATACAAGAAACAAAGAAAAACAAAACTCTGAAAACATTCCTTAAAAATATCTAAATACAAGGTTTTTTTTTATTTTATTGGAAATACAATATTTTTTCTCATGTGATTATGACTATGTTTTTTTTTCCTCCCTCTACACCTCCTACCTATTCAGGTTTTTACTCCTCACCTCAGCACTCACCCAAATTTATCTCTTTCTGTTTCTCATTACAAATTAACTGGCTTGTTAACCTTATTATCTATTAGACTATTATCTATAAGACTATTTCTATTTTGTTATGTAAGATATAATAGCATGATATGATATAATATATGATACAACAAAAGCTAGTACATTGGAATCTGAGAAAACAAAGAAAAGAAAAAGAGACCAAGAAAAGTAGTGTTACCTTTTTTTTTTTTTTAACATTGGTGCTCTTGTGTTTGGTGAATACTTGTTAAGAATTGTAAATTACACTTTGTACATTTTTATTATCATAAAATAATAATATGTCTCTTTTAATTAGCTTCTTTTGAAGCTATTTTCCCATATTAAAATGGTAAAACTCATTTGCCTTTTATGTCCATTTATTTGGAATATCTTTTCCCATCCTTTTACTTTGAGGTGGAATCTATCCTCGACATTATGATGTATTTCTTGGATATAGCAGAGACATAGATTCTGTTTCTGAATTCATTTTTTGGTTTGTGTCTTTTTACTGGTGAATTGATGCTAAGAGATATAAGTCAGCAGTGTTTGTGGATTACAGGTTTGTTGGTGTGTGTGTGTGTGTTTCTGTGCATGCGCGTGTATGCACATGCATGTATGTGATTCTTCCTTTAATTAACTGGTTGAGGATTATTTATTCTTTGTATTTTTCTGGGTGTAATTAACCTCTTTAAGATAGATTTCTTACTCTAGTCCTTGATGTAGGAATGGATTAATACAAGTGTTACTTAAATTTTGTTTTATCATAAATTTATTTAATCCATCTTTTGTGATTGAAAGTTTTACTGGGTATAGTAATCTAAGCAGGCATCTGTGGTCTCTTAGAGTATGCAGAATATATCTCCATTCCCTTTTGACTTTGAGAGTCACCACTGAGAAGTCAGATGTTATTGTAATTGGTCTGCAATTGTATGTTACTTGCTCTTTTTTCTTTGCAGCTTTAAATACTCTTTCTTCATTTCGTGCATTTAGTATTTGATTACTATGTGCCATGGGGACTTTCTTTATCTGGTCCAATCAATTTAGTGTTCTCTATGCTTCTTGTTCTTTGACATGCATATTCTTCTTCCAATAGGGAAATTTTTGGCCATGATTTTATTGAACGTCTTTACTGTGCCTTTGATTTGATTTTTTCCCCCTCTATTCCTATTACTCTTAAATTTGGTCTTTTCCTAGCTTCCAAATTTTCCTGGATGTTTTGTGACAGGAATTTTAAAATTCAATGCTTTCTTTGACTGGAGTGTCTATTTCTTCTATGTGTCCTTAACAATTGAAAATTTCACTTCCATCTCTTGTAAGTTTTCTGATGAGGCTTACCTTTGAGATTCTTGTTTGAGTTCCTAATTTTGCTACTTGCAGATTTTCTTCATTCTGGATTGTCTTTATTGGTTCTATTTCCACTTTCAGGTTTTGAACTGCTTTATTAAGTTAATTCACTGTTTTTGTTTTCATAGATTTCTTTGAGACCTTTATTCATTTCCTTGTTAAAGACCTCTCATATTCATACAAATGACTTTAAGATCTTTGTCTTGCGCTTCAATGATGCTGCTTTTCTCAATAATCCTTAGGAGCCCTCATTAGTTCGTAGGAGCATGTGGTGGCTGTGTATTGCCTGGTGGGAAGTTCTCGGATTTTGCTAAATTTGGCTAACAATTCATTGTTAAATATATAGTTATTAAATATATATTTAATATATTTAGTTATTTGTTAAATGTTAGTATATTAGTTAAATATTTAGTTATTGGAAATGGACACAAATGGGAATGGCGGGTGTTCAGGGCTAATTGGGTCAACAGAAATGAGGAAAGAAAGATGTTCCATCAGTGTGTGCTTAGTCCCCTGGGCATGGGAGGAAAGAATGAGGTGATGCCAAGACACACAGATTAAAACAGGTCTGAGGATGAGACGGAAAGATTAGATATAGAAGAGAGAGAAAGTAAGATGTGAAATTTGCCTGGTTTCAAGAAAGTGCCTGTCGGAGTCAGGGAATAGGATAAAATGTTGAGTGAGGGAAAGACTTCTGTAATCTACTGGAGATGAGACAGGAAGGTAAGGGATCCTGCTAGAGAGCTGAGGATGAGACTGGGTTATTGAATTTAGAGGAAAGGAGGGAGAGGTGAATATCTGCAGTTAGCCTAAATGCTTTCCTCACAAGCCTTCTCATAACCAAGGATATTTAATCATTTATGACTGTCAAATTGTATGATAATTATGCTATAATATACTTGTGCCAGTCTTTCTCACAGTATCATATCAGCATGTTAAAAGCTTTAAAGGACTGATAATTGAGATTGAAACTTTTCAGGAGAATAATAATTTTGAAGTTTCCCTTGAGTAGTTTCTCAAAGTTTTAGGAGTTGTTAAATTTTGGCAGTGTCAATTAAGAACAAAGCAAAGAAACGAAAAGAACAGAGGACAGTGTATAATTATCTGTTTGCTAACTTGGCATTCACTTCTCTTAGAACGTACAAGATAAAATGGCTAGATAGGAAATACAAATCTTTGTCTAAACAGACATCTGATGAAATAGTAAAAGCATGACCATTGAGATGTGTTCTTGAAACAAACTCTATACAATTTAAGGCTTGCAGTTCATTGATCTGTTTGTGTAGAGCCCTTAGACTCATACATCTTTCAATGCAATTTTGTAGATAGGAAACACATTGAATTCAAGCTCACTAATATCCCCCGAAGGAGTATCAAAGTCAACAGTGCCATCAATAATATCTGGGTGTCTTTTGATTGATTAAAAGCAATTAAATATCTAATTAAATAGTCATTTCATCTCTAATGTTTACTCTGCATCAACCATTTTCTCTAAACAAATAAAACCACATGTTTTTACTGTTGACGTCACTGAAAATCTCATTTGTAAGTAATTTATCTGTGTCTAAACAAAGAAAACAAATGAGGAACTATGCAATTAAGGAAGGAATTCATTTTCAACCGGTCACATTCAATCAAGATATTTTATCAATAATACCATTTACTCTCTACTTCCAGATTCCATGAGGAAACATAAAATTAATACTGGTTTATTTGTATACACAGTGTAAGATCCATTTTAAAAGGAAACTGCTGACTGTATCTGTACCTATGAGAGAGGACAACAATGTGAGGCTCCTATCTGTAAGCACAGCACGACATCAGTAGTAGTGTCAGGGTTTGATACCCATCCATGGGATGGATCCCACTTGAGCCAGTCATTGAAAGGCTGTCCTTTCAGTCTCTGCTCCATTTTTGCCCCGTATGCTTTTTCAGACATGAACAATTCTGAATCAAAAAGTTTAAAGGTAGATTGGTGGCCCCATCCCTCTCTTGGGGGCCCTGTCTATCTACTTGGCTAAGTTCATCCCCCATGGAGCCCTGGGAGCCTCCCACATCCCAGATCTCTGGGACTTTCTAGATGTTCCCACACCCCTCACTCCTCTCAGCTGCATATTTCCATTCATTCTCCTCACCTTCTGGGCTTCTCTCCTGTCTTTTCCCATACCTAATCCTGCCTCCCTTTCCTTCCTCCTCCCCTCTCTCACTTTGATCCTTCCCTACTTCTGCCTTCCATGACTATTTTGTTCCCCATTCTAAGTAGGATTGAAACATCTTCACTTAGGCCTTCCTTCTTGCTAAACTTCTATATGTGGGTTGTATTCTGTACTTTTAGAACAATATCCACTTACCAGTGAATATATACCATGCATGTCCCTCTGGGTCTTGGTTACCTCACTAAAGATATTATTTTCCAGTCCTATCCATTTGCCTGCAAAATTCATGATGTCCTCATTTTTAATAGCTGAACAGTATTCCATTGTGTAAATGAACCCTTTTCTGTGTCCATTCTTTGGTTGAGGGACTTCTGGGTTGTTCCCAGCTTCTGACTATTATGAAGAAGGGTGCTAAGAACATCATGGAGCACATATCCTTATGGTATGGTAGATCATCGTTTGAGTATACACACAGGAGTAGAATAGGTGAGTCTTTAGGTAGAACTATTTCCAATTTTCTGAGAAGTTGCCAGATTGATTTCCAGAGTGATTGTATCAGTTTGCATTCCAACCAGCAATTTCCAGTGTTCTTTCTCTGCTTCCTCATCAGTATGTGCTATCACTCAGAGTCAACCATTGGACTGAGGTCGGAGACCCTATGAAAGAGTTACGGGAAGGATTGAAGGAGCTGAAGAGACTGCTAAGCCCATAGAAAGACCAACAGTATCAACAAACCCAGACCCCTGGGAGCTCCCAGAGACTAAGCCACCAACCAAAGAGCTTACATGGGTTGGCAATTGTATACCAGAGGATTATCTGGCCTCAGTGGGAGAAGATGTGCCTAGTCTTGTAGATACTTGTTACCCCATGGAAGGGAGATGTAGGAACAGATGATGCAGGGGTGAGTGGGTGCATGAAGGGTGGTCTGGTAAAGGGTAGGATGGGGAACAACCTCTGAAAGGCAAAGGGGAGGAAGATGGGTGAAGAATTCTTGAAGCAGGGAACAGGAAAGAGAGCACATTTGGAATTTAAATAAATAAAACAATTTTAAAAGAAATTATTTAATGTTTTTATTATTTGAGAATTTTATATTTGTATGTGATATATGTTGAGCGTAAACATCTTTATTTATTTTCTTTAATGTCCCCAGGATACCCTTTTCAACATATCCCCTTTCCAACTTCATGCCCTCCTTTTATTCTATTTTATGTCCTAATGATTCCAGGTAGTAATGCTCACATGTATACAAGTGTGTCCTCAGCCAACAGAACATGATGGTCCCTTCTCCTAAAGCCACTATCTGCCAATAGCTCCTTAGCTAAGGGCGGAACCTTTTGAGGCCATGCAACACCCATGCTAGAATATTACTAGCTTAATTTTATACAGAACATTACAGGTAACAAAAGTTCATGACTGTAAAAACCATAGCAAGTCTATACTTTTTTGTAAAGTAAAAAAATAAATAAAAAGGATACAATGATATCAAAACTTCCAGGAGAAAAATTAGTCCCATTCAATACACACATGAGGTTTGATCGAGTTATATAATAAAAATTTATCTCGGTGAACCTGGAAGTGATACCTCCTGGCTCTCCAGAAATTCCTAATCAGTGAAACTGACATATTATCTAATATTTCATTTCTCAAATTTCATGTTATTAGTGTGGATATTTAGAATAATGGCATCATACAGAAACAGAAATGAGACATGGTTAGGCCAACTTAGCTAAAAGTATACATTATAGAAACAAGAATGCACACACAATATCTACAAGTTCAAAGTTCTAAGTGGAACTGGACAAAGGATTCAATTGGTAAAGCAGTTGCTGTGTAAGCATGAAAAACTGAGTCAATCTCCAGCACTCATATAGGAATTGGGACAAGGTGATCTGTGGCTGTAATGCCAGAGCCAGAGATACAGACACAGGAGGAAACTTAAGACTCACTGGCCAGCAAGTCTTGCTGAATTAATGCATTCTAGATTCAGTGCAAGATCTAGTCTCAAAGAAATAATATATTGATCTACTGAGGAAAATATATAACATCGACATTTGCTATCTACATGCAAACATATACCTGTGGACAGGCAATCTGTTAAACATGTACAGACACAACCCCACATAAACGAAAGGCTTCTGGTATGTGTATAAATGTATGACTTTATAATTTCTTCTTTTTCTATTATATACAGATGCACATACATATTTATTTATGTATAATAAAGTACAAAACAATACTATATTGAAATGTGAGAATCAACAATGAAATAAGTAGTCTTACACGTCAAAGTGTTCATATCATTATGTACTTACTATAAGAAAACAATTGGTTCACTGTTTAGTATATGTTACAATGTGGTCAAAATTGTCGATATCAGATAAAAGAAAAGTTTCACAGACTCAACATTTGATAATTACACATTGGTGGGAAATGGAATAGACCGTGTATACGGCAAAACTTATGAAGCAAAGAAAGACAGCCCTCATCCACAATCATATTCTTCATGTCCCCTTTTCTTCTTTGGATATTCTTTCTAGTGCTGAGTTAAGTAATAAAAATATTCCAAAGAGATGATTTTTTTAAGATATATTTCTCCAAATTTTCATTTTTTCACTTGACAGACATATCAAAAGAAAAAAACAGACACACTAATTTTTCACGAGTGTAAGGGTTTGAATAATAAATGCCCAAGGCTTGTCAAGTATTTGAATACTTGCTCCCCAGTTACGTCTCTGTTTGCTTATGGAACTTTTGGGGAGGTCGAACCTTGCTGGAGGAAATATATCACGAAAATGACCTTGATATTTTATAGTTTTGTCTCACTTCCAGTTTTCTGTGCTTTCTGTTTGTGGTTGAAAATGGAATCTGTAAGATTCCAGCTCCATCTACCTGCAGTCATGCTTCCTTCATTGTTATGGATTCTCCATCGAGGACTATAAACCAAGGAAAATAAACTCTTCTTTCTGTTATTGTATTTTATCACAACAGTAAAAAGTAATTCATACAATAAGCTGATAAAGAATTATTGCCTTGTCATTCATGAAAAGTCATAATTTTATTTTAAAACCTGTTGTGAGCATTTTAATCATTCTTTTTATGATATGAATTTGATCACTGGTATCTTGTGGTAAAACATATCAGCAACTTTAAAAACAACTTGTTTCTGCAAAGTTTTGTAACAATATTATTTATTATTATTACCAAAAGCTAAGTTATCCTGCCTTCAAAACATGTCCAACATCTTAGATTAAAACTAAATATATTTAACATTTTCTTTGACTAATGTATCAATTTCTTCTATTGTATCTTCTTCACCTGAGATTCTCTCTTCTGACTCCTGGATTCTGTTGGTGATGCTTGCATCTGTTGTTCCTATTCAATTCCCTAGGTTTTCCATCTCCAAAAATTACTCAGATTGTGTTTTCTTTATTGCATTTACTTCCAATTTCAGGTCTTGCACAATTTTATTTATTTCCTTCTTCTGTTTAATTGTATTTTTGTATGTATTTAAGGGATTTATTTGTTTCCTCTTTAAAGGCCTCTATCATCTTTATAAAATTAGATTTAATGTCATTTTCTTGTGCTTCAGTTATGCTAAGATATCCAGGGCTTGCTATAGTAGGGTTGCTGTGCTCTGAAGTTATCACATTGCCCTGGCTTTTGTGGATTGTGTTCTTTCAAGGACCTTTAGCCATTTAACTTTGGTACCTGGATGTTTCTGTTGTAGTAGGTATTAGGAGGTGGGTTAATCTTGATGGTCTTGGCATGGCCATCAAGGACACCTCTGAGGGGTGTCCTGGGGCTTTAAGATTCCAGATCAACAGGACTGTATGGTTCAGGAACTGCTGTTCTAGTGAAGGTTGGCAGAGAAGTAGCAGAAGAATGGAGGTTGGCAGGTGATAGCAGACTGCTCAGGGCAGCATGGGGTACTCCAGATGACTCAGTGTGTAGAGAAGATGGGTGAGGGAAGGGAAGCTTACTTGTGTTGTTCAGGATCCATATGTCTTAGGAACATGGGTGGGGAGGTGGTGGGTAAGTGGAGGTCCACCTGGGAAAGCAAGCTGCTCAGGGTAGCTTAGCATGCCCCAGAGGACTCGGTAAGCAGAAAACAAGGAAGAGTTCTACCTTAAGACCCAGGTATACCATTCCTCAATATACATACAAAAGATATTCCAACTGCCCCATAAGAACACATGTTCAACTATGTTCATAACAACTTTATCATAATAGCAAGAAACCATAAAAAACCTAGATGCCCCTCAACTGAAGAACGGATAAAGAAAATGTGGTACATCTACACAATGGAATATTATTCATCTACTCAAAACAAAGACATCATGAATCCTACAGGCAAATAGATGGAATTTGAGATTATCATCCTGAACGAGGTAACTCAATCCCAAAAGGACATACATGGTTTGTACTCACTTATAAATAGATACTAGCCATAAAATACAGGACGCCCGTGCTATACTCCACAGACCTAAAGGAGCTAAACAAGAAGGAATGAAAAAGTGAGGATGCTTGAATATCACTTAAAAGGAAAATCGCTTAAACTGAATGGAAGAGGGGATAGAGGGATAGGGGATTCAGGATTAGGTGTGGAGAGGGACAAGAGAGATGGCCAGACAGCCATGAGAACAAAAGGAATATGCAACTAACAGAGGAGGGGGGAATTTGGAGTATGTACCAGAGACCTGGGATAGGGGAGTCACCCAAAAATAAATCAGGGTGAATTTAGCTGTGACTCACAGCATTGGAAATATAGAACATGAAAAGCCCAGCTTCTACAGCCAGGCAGGAACACCAGTGAAGCAATAGGAACACCAACACAACCACAGAGCTTTTGATCAAATATGTATCCTGTCTTCAAGAAATGCAGGCACAATGGCCAACCAATATCCAGCCCAACTTGGGACATATCCTAGGGGCAAACACCAATTTTTGACACTATTAATGATATTCTCTTTTGTTTGCAGACAGAGTCTAGTATGACTGTGCTCTGAGAGGTTCCACCCAGCATCTGACTCAGATGAATGCAGAAACCCTCAGCTAAACAGTGGATGGAGCTAGGGGAGTCTTATGAAAGAGTTGTGGGAAAGGATTGAGGACCCTGAAGGCAGTAAGAGCTCCATAGGAAAACCAAAAGAGTCAATCAACCTGAACCCTTGGAACTCTCAGTGGCTGAGCCACCAACCAAAGAGCATACACAAGCTAGAACTAGGCCACCCCATACATATGTAGCAGATGTACAGCTTGGTCTTGATTTCAGTTCCACACAACTGGAATGGGGGATATCCCAAAAGCTGTTGTCTGCCTGTAGGATATGTTCTTCTGATTGGGTTACCTTGTCTGGTCTCAGTGACAGAGCATGCCTAGCCTCAGAGAATTGATGTGTCAGGGTTGGGGGGGACATCTGCTCAGAGGTGAAGGGAGAGAAGCGGAAGGATTGTGGGAGGGCATGACTGGGAATGAGGGCAGTGAGTGGGATATAAAGTGAATACATAAAAATAAACCAAGCATATTTCTCAATTGCGACACTTTGACATTTTTTATAGAAATTAAGGGTTCATTATAGCATTCTTTACTCTGTATCTTTTTCTTTTTATTGATTATTTTATTTATATAGATTTCAAATGTCGTTCCCCTTCCCACTTTTCCCTCCCCTCTCCCCGTTCTCCCTTCCCCTCCCCTTTGCCTCTGTGAGGGTGCAGATCTAACCACTCACCCACTCCAGCCTCACCCCTCTACCATGCCCGTATGCTAGGATATCAAACCTCCACAGGACCAAGGGCCTCCCTTCCCGTTGATGTCATATAAGGCAATCATCTGCTGCACATGCAGTTGGAGCCATGGATCCCTCCATGTATACTCTTTGGTTGGTGGTTTATTCCCTGGGAATTCTGGAGGATCTGGATAGTTGAAATTGTTGTTCTTCCTATAGGGTTACAATCCCCTTCAGCCTCTTCATTCCTTCCCCTAATTCTTCCATTAGGGGTCCCCGGGCTCCGTTTGGTGGTTGACTGTGAATATCTGCATCTATATTAGTCAGGGGCTGGCAGTGCCTCTCCCAGGACAGCTATACCAGGCTTCTGTGAGCAAGCACTTCTTTACTACGTATTTACAGAGTAGTTACAATCTGGTGTATTGTTTGGCAAACAGTAGACAAGCAGTAGTTATTATAAACAAAGATTCATTGAGTCAAATCATGATCATCTGTTTAAGAAACTTTTATGGCTACTGTGAGCTACGACAGCCTGGTCAAATAGCCATCAGAAAGATTCTGAAGTCTGGGAAGCCTGAAGTTTCCTATCTAGTTCTTTATTTTCTCCGGTCAGTTGGAGAGGCATTGTGGTGACACAGGAGGAACTTGGCTAGATAGATCATACCATGATTTTTGAAATTTCATGTCAGATTAAGTTTTATCACATTTTCTCCATGTGGAAAAAGTCATTATTCATCATGATTATTACTAGTTTAGCATGGAATCATAATATTCTACTGTAAACTGAGTATGAAAATAATGTTATCATTTTAACCTGAAAAACCATAGACTTTGTTCTATTTTTATTGTATTATATATTGATACAACAATGACTAATCTTGGTTGTGAACTGGGTCAAGAACCAACTAAGTCAAGTTTCTTGGCATATCTGTGCGGCATTAGTTTCTGACTATGCTAATTAAAATGGGAAGATGCATCCTACATGTCTAAAGCACCTTCTTTTGGTGTTCCATATATAAGATGGTCCCAAAGAGAAAGTATTTGATATCTACCTGCTTGCCTTTGGATCTCACTGGCAAGTTCATCTACCCACTGCTGCTATTGTCCCTACAGTTGTCTCTACTGACGTGAGAATCAAGATTCTCTGTCCTCCATGCAGACTGGTGGCATGACCATTGGCTCTCTAGATGCCTCCAGGCCTTCAGAACTATACTGGGACTGTGAAGGCAGCCTGAGGGACTGAGCACTGACGGATCTCAGTTTCTGCAGGGTGAGCACACAGATATGACTGTGTATGCCAACTTAATAAACCTCATTTCAATACAATTAGTTGTATTGTTTATATTCCTTTAGAAAGACCTTATACAAATGTGAAGGTGTGAAGAAGTCTGTCAGTCTCATTTTTTTCAGATTCTCCATGTTCTTCCTTATTTTTATGGCTCGTTTTTCTGAATAAAATCACTTCCTTATTTTAAAACTATAATATTTTATGCCAACTATGTCTCGAGGACACCACTTCTGTGGATAACTCAGTGAAGTTTTCTTTTTTAGTTACAGAGTATTGTTTTTCAATTTAATAAGCTAATAGTCTCTTCACTGCTAGAATACATTGCTCATGTTATTTCTTCCTATTGGTCAATTTGAAGGTCCATCTAACAGTCACTATGTATTCAGTTTTGTTTTCTTTATTATTTTGTAGTATGTCACTTCATTCCTTTTATTTAGTGTTTGTTCATGTTCATGTGTATGCATATGAGTAAGGATGAATGTCTATGTGTGAATAAGAAGCTGATTTCATGTGTCTTTCTCTATTGTTTCCTACTTCGCATTTTGAGACAAGCATGTTCACTGATTGGACAAGACTAACTGGCCAGAGAGCTCAGGAAAAACCTTGTGTTTCTCACCTTCTCAGGTCTAGGATTATAGAAGTACTCACATCTGAAGTTTTATATTGTTACTGGGGATTCGATTCAAACTCAGATTCTCATGTGTATGTGGTAAGCGCTTGCCGGACTGACATCTTACCCCGCTATGGTTGGTTTAATCATTTCTCCTTGTAATATTTTCCTGTTCGCACTAATTATTTAATTTTTTATTCCAGGCCAATAATTTTTCCTCTTCAGTCTCTTTGTTTTTCATCTTCTATTGTAATGTCAACACCCATATGTTCAGAATTTCATACTCTTTTATCTAATAACTTAGAGAAATGAGAGAAAACCTATATACATTAGTGATTATATTATTTGTCATGTACTTTTTTCTTGTGTCATAAAACCTTAAATTATGTTGTTTATTTTGTCTTGATGTTTTCACACCTCCATTATCATTGTCCTTAGGATGAGTAAACCTATGTAAATAGAATTATTTTGTTTTCCCACATACTTTTCCTTTATCAGGAAAGCACACTGGCAATTTCCATCAATGATGGCTTTCATGGTGAGGCACAAGGATATTTTTTCGATAGTTACTTCATTTCATATTAAAATGCCTCGAAACATTATTTCAGACATTGATGTATAGACTGAAATGACAATGATGCCAGTGCTCTTTGAATATTGCAAGTTATTTCAAATTCTTTGCACTGTCAGTGCAGTATATATAATAGGTGTAACATAATTATTTTTGATGCTTCATCATCAATATTGTATTTATAATGCAATATAATGCAATATAATGCAATATTTTTCTTTTTTGGAAAGAATGGCATTGAATTAGTCATTTATTTTCAAAGCTTTACCTATCTTTTCTCATAAATATAACCTGTATTTATCAAAGACATAAATGAATGTTGAATCTGTACCTACAATCTTAATGGTCTTCAGAAATTTTCACTCTTCATCTTTCCTCCTATGTCCATAATTATAACACATTAAATTTGCTGTGTGGTGGGAAGATTGCTAGTGATGATTTTTAAGAGTATATTTTCACTTTAAAGTTGATTGTTTTATTAAAAATTAGGAGCTGAATAGATGACACACATTTTACCTTCTGAATAATTTTAATTATGTTGGTTTATGGCATGCTAAAAGATTAAATTGAGTTTAGAAATTTTACATGTTTTTAATTGATTATTTTATTTATTTACATCCCAAATGTTGCACACCTCCCAGAGTTTTTCACCCCAACCTTTCTCCCGTTGTCTCTAAGATGGTTTCTCCCCTCTCTCCCTGGCTTTCCCATTTAACATGAGGGATGAAACACAGCTTAGAGTGGGCATTACTGAAAATAAAACATATTTTCAATATTTATTTTAAACTAAATAAACCCATAATTTCACAACAGAAATTTAGATCAATATTTGATAATCCATTTGTCAGTTCCAAGAGTTACTGTCCTTTGAAGGCTTAATAAATAATTACTTTTCCTAATTCTTGTTATCTTCACAGGGTAATTATGATACTTCATGTGCAAACACCATAGGCTCCTCTAAAATGGCACATGACATTTAGCAATATAAATCTACACATTTAGTGATTGAATAAGTCTGCCTATTTCCTCCTCTTGAACAGAGACTGTAATGTATTCCTGGTGTGCTCTGCAGAAAGCCGGATCAACATCACACATGGAATATATTTGTGAAGAGACAGACAGAATTATGTCATACCCTGAGGGGAAAAGACCTACATTTGCTATATTAATCATATTTTTTGTGACTAAGTAAAGTACGATGTTGGCAATTAGACTCAGAGTGACTTTGTTCTCAGCCTCCAGTTTGAGATTGCAAATCTGGTGACCTGTCTGGTCATGGGTTATTGCATAAATAAGGTTAATAATGTACAATGCAAGTTAATTGACTCAGGGCTACAGAAAATAATTTTATGTGGGTGTTATTCAGATTTTGTGTGTGTATAAAAGTTTTTCTGGTATTTAGGTGCTTCTGATTTTTGATGGGAAATAATTCGAGTATATACTTTTTGAGAGACAATGACTAATATTTTGTGAATTGCTTATAATTTCTATATCCTAAATTTAGGGTTATTGATATTAAGGAAAATGAAAATTTTGATATTGAGGCTATTGGGATCATATGTATGGATGTGAAAATATAAAGTTTTGAAGACACTTATTTATTAAAAAACATTATTCTTAAAACATGATGATTTAGTCAGTAGTTTTGGATATAGTTTACTATATAATTGGAAATTAGATAAAAATTTGAAGTTTACAGAAGGCTTTAGGGAAAAGTTGATGCATTTGACACATTTAAATTTTAAAATTAAATATAATAGCATGCATATACTAGATTTGCTATATTAATATTACAATAAGAAAGATATATAATTGTTGAGACTATAAATTTTATAAAAATAGTAACAAGTATGAAAAATCTTTTATTTTAGAGGCTAAATTTTAGCACTCTATGTTACAACATTGACTTCTGTTTACTATGTAACATACGTTAATATTGTGTAGACAATTCAATTTTTAAATACTGTGGAGGGTACAGTTATGGATAACAGTGGATTAGTGGGATCAATGTCTTAAGTATTGTACTAAAATTGTGAATTCCTACTTATAATTTTGAATTATGAAATTGGCCCTTAACCTATTGCTAATCCTTCAAATGTTAGGTAGACCACAGATAAGCGAAGATGGGAAGACCTACTATTAAGACAAAGCTGGTATCCTAAATGATAGATGACTGAAAAGTAGTTGTGCATGTCTGTCAATATCAATGTGCTGACAAAAATGTATGCAGAATGGAGTGGATACTCATGAAATTTTGGCAGTCATTTGCAAATTTAAGAGGAGGAGGGATAAGAATATACATCAATACATACATAGATAGAGGAAGGCAGCAGATATAATATGAACACTTACAGTATAAATCATTACATCAGCCAGCCATTTTTTTAAGTTAAGAGATGCTAGACATGAGAGCCATTTTTAATTTTTCTGTCTCAGGTTTAGATACACTGAATAAATAAATAACAATATGGTACTCCAGAGTGTAAGTGTCACAATTTCATTCAGCAAAAAGATATAATGGTAATTCAATTTCTGCATTAAATAGTTGCCATACATATAAAAGCATTATAGAATTCTAGCCCAATAAAAGAATATCTGCTTGGGGATATTATAAGTGACTTATTGACTATTATTCTCACCAGTAACAAATTAAAGTAAAATACTCTTTGCTGGAAGTTTTTGCTACACATGAAATTTTGGCAGTCATTTGCAAATTTAAGAGGAGGAGGGATAAGAGTATACATCAATACATACATAGATAGAGGAAGGCAGCAGATATAATATGAACACTTACAGTATAAATCATTACATCAGCCAGTCATTCTGCCTATGTCTTTTTAATATGGGATTGTGAATTTCTGCATTCGCCAAGTTATTTGGTTTGACTCTTCTTTTATTTGGATGATAGTTATATTATCCAATATTTGAAGGCAAGCATTTACAAAAGACAGTCTATTGCATTTGAGATAAAACTGGGTATGTTGAAAATTTGTCACTTGTGAAGGTATAGAAATTAGCATCATGTTTATGTCAATTTTTAGCCACCATATTTAAAATTATAACGTGAGCATACCTTTGATAATTTTATTTATCTCTCTTTTTACTCACCATTTTCCAAATACTTGTACTGAGCTCCAGAAATGTTAAGTGGCTGATTAAATTACCCAACCATTAGTATTATATTGAAAATAATTGTTTTTATTTCTGTTCCAATTTTCTTTCCATTATACCACATGATGTTCTAGAATCCTGGAAACCAAATCAAGTATCTGACTTTAATTACCACATTGAAAGTCTCACTACCCAGCTGGCCTTCTTTCTAAACTCTGTGGTATTTATGAATTTCCCAGGTTTACCCACAGACTGGGCTGAAGAGTTGGTGCTAATGAATCACCACTGTCCATGGTACTATGATAGTAGAAGGAGAAAAATAACTGTCTGATTATCATTTAACCTTTACATTTAACAGTAGAAATTTATATCTACATCACTTAAATATAAAATCCATATGCTGATTTTTGTCTATTTTTAATGAAGACATTAGCCTTACTTCCTCATGATTCTGGCTTAGTATCTCTTTAATACATCAGATTCCACATTAAAATTTTCTTCATAGCAAAGAGACATAGATTTTCCCTTCTTAAGCAATTTTTTTTCTTAGTAATAACTTTTCCTCCATTTTCTTTCTTTTAAAAGAAGTTCAAGAGCATCATCTATACTTGTAGCTATTGATCTATATGCTGCCACTCTTTCCTATCCATGGGTCAAAGACATACACACTGTGAAACCCAAAGACAAGTGATCAAAATTTATTTATCAGTAAATGTAGGGGTTGTTAAGTATTTATCAATGTTTAAACTTTTATTGAAAAGTCAAACATGTCTGTCTTTCAACAGGAAGCACTGTAGTAATTCATCATGCATGATCATCAGCTGTACCTAACCTCCACTTGCTCCTTGCATGCCAATCTTGCTTTTGTTGTCATAATTCACCCTCCATACTATGCAGTGTGTTTTGTGTATACTCTGCCTGGTCTACATGATGAGTTACTATAGTGATGTTGAAGAGGTAAATGTTGACATTTTTGTCATTTTCTGTTTGCTGTCATTGACTAGCTGATTTCATTCATTCTTGTTATACAAAATGAAATGACTAAATTTTAAATTAAATTTAAAATTTTTAATTAAATTTTAAATGTGTGCATACATCTAGGCTGTACCTCTGTTCTGAACTTTGGGTATCTACATGTAAGTGTCATTTACCATGGACAATGAGTAGTCTTCAATACTGCATGTCTTTATGTTTAAAAATTATTTTAACATGACTTCCTCCACCCAACTTCTTGTACTTCAATTAATGGAAAAATCTGTCTTTAATGAGTGACCTCTTCCGAATTACAATCCATTAAAACCTAACTTAATGCTATAGACTTTTAATATCCCTGATGTTATTCTTTTTGTTTTGTAAAACCTGTTTTTAAGAGTATCCAGTGTGGATCTTGTAAAATGTATTTATGTCCATTTTTTTCCATTCCGCAAATCCCATTGGGTGCCTACCATGCCATCCTAAGATCAAAAACCAGGATGTTACTGAGAAGAGTGAGGTACTACATGCTCTTGTCCTCCTTTGCTTTTTACACTGTTTCTACCAACACCAACTTGTTGCTACAACCCAGGATTCTCTGGGTTCTTGCAATAAAGATATCACCTCACTTGCGGGATAAGCTCTTGCTTGTTCTTCCTCAATTGCTTTCTCCAAGCTATCAACTCCTTTTCCTATCTTGTGGCATAGATTGAAATCACTTTTTCCAAAATAATAAAAGAATATGAAACTAAATGATTTTAAAAGTTGGCAACATGATAAAAGCACAACTTTAAATAAAAGGCCCATTGTGTCCCAATCAAAACTTCCAAAAATTATTGTTAGGATATTGGAAACATGTGTACCATACTGTAAGTGGTTTTCTTCACACTAACAGCTGAGTATAACTTTCTGGAATTATGTTTGGCTTAAGGAGCGTTGAAAGCTTTGGCTATCTTAGAAACTTCAAGTCTCTTCAAACAATGTACTTTTTAAAAACATGGCAAGTTTGGGTGTGATTACTGTACACGTCTCTGACAATAAACATATTAGCCTATGGCTACTAACCCTTCTCCCTATTTACCTAGTTATTTGAAATATGGTCATTTAATACCTCAAATGAACATTTTATTTTTAATATGTTATTTATTTTTATTTTATGGGCGTTTTGGCTGGATTATGCACATACGTTTCAACATGTGTGTCTGGTCCTGGTGAAGGTAAAAAGATGGTATCGCATCTTCTGGAACTTGAGTTCTACTTAACTGCTGTCACAATTTTTTTCTAGGTACAGTTAAGAGTACTTTTCAACATATCTGCTTTCTTTGATATATCATCTATGGAAAAAGCAATTATGTGTCAAACATGTGGTCTTTTGACCATGAACCCAATGACACTGGTTTAATTAACCTGTCACAATTCATTTTTACATTTCACTCTATTCTTGCCTGGTCTGCTGCCTCGTACCCTTCCTACCTCAATTTGTCTGAGTGTCTGAAGGCTAAATGTCTTGACCTGAGGAGACAGTCCTGAAGTGAAATGAGGCCCTAGACACAGGATGCCATCAAGTAAACCAACTCCCAACAGGAAAGTCGCTTCAGTGAAGAGAGGGCTTGCCGACAAATGGACAAAAATGACAAGGGAGATTTAAAAATAAGCAATATGACGCAAAATACTCAACAAAATTCTGGCAAACCGAATCCAAGAGCACATCAAAACAATCATCCACCATGATCAAGTAGGCTTCATCCCAGGCATGCAGGGATGGTTTAATATACGGAAAACCATCAACGTGATACATTATATAAACAAACTGAAAGAACAAAACCACATGATCATTTCATTAGATGCTGAGAAAGCATTTGACAAAATTCAACACCCCTTCATGATAAAAGTCCTGGAAAGAATAGGAATACAAGGCCCATACCTAAACATAGTAAAAGCCATATACAGCAAACCAGTTGCTAACATTAAACTAAATGGAGAGAAACTTGAAGCAATCCCACTAAAATCAGGGACTAGACAAGGCTGCCCACTCTCTCCCTACTTATTCAATATAGTTCTTGAAGTTCTAGCCAGAGCAATCAGACAACAAAAGGAGATCAAGGGGATACAGATCGGAAAAGAAGAAGTCAAAATATCACTATTTGCAGATGATATGATAGTATATTTAAGTGATCCCAAAAGTTCCACCAGAGAACTACTAAAGCTGATAAACAACTTCAGCAAAGTGGCTGGGTATAAAATTAACTCAAATAAATCAGTAGCCTTCCTCTACACAAAAGAGAAACAAGCCGAGAAAGAAATTAGGGAAACGACACCCTTCATAATAGACCCAAATAATATAAAATACCTCGGTGTGACTTTAACCAAGCAAGTAAAAGATCTGTACAAATAGAACTTCAAGACACTGAAGAAAGAAATTGAAGAAGACCTCAGAAGGTGGAAAGATCTCCCATGCTCATGGATTGGCAGGATTAATATAGTAAAAATGGCCATTTTACCAAAAGCTTATCTACAGATTCAATGCAATCCCCATCAAAATACCAATCCAATTCTTCAAAGAGTTAGACAGAACAATTTGCAAATTCATCTGAATAACAAAAACCCAGGATAGCTAAACTATCCTCAACAATAAAAGGACTTCAGGGGGAATCACTATCCCTGAACTCAAGCAGTATTACAGAGCAATAGTGATAAAAACTGCATGGTATTGGTACAGAGACAGACAGATAGACCAATGGAACAGAATTGAAGACCCAGAAATGAACCCACACACCTATGGTCACTTGATTTTTGACAAAGGAGCCAAATCCATCCAATGGAAAAAAGATAGCATTTTCAGCAAATGGTGCTGGTTCAACTGGAGGTCAACATGTAGAAGAATGCAGATCGATCCATGCTTATCACCCTGTACAAAGCTTAAGTCCAAGTGGATCAAGGACCTCCACATCAAACCAGACACACTCAAACTAATAGAAGAAAAACTAGGGAAGCATCTGGAACACATGGGCACTGGAAAAAAATTTCCTGAACAAAACACCAATGGCTTATGCTCTAAGAACAAGAATCGACAAATGGGATCTCATAAAACTGCAAAGCTTCTGTAAGGCAAAGGACACTGTGGTTAGGACAAAACGGCAACCAACAGATTGGGAAAAGATCTTTACCAATCCTACAACAGATAGAGGGCTTATATCCAAAATATACAAAGAACTGAAGAAGTTAGACAGCAAGGAGACAAATAACCCTATTAAAAAATGGGGTTCAGAGCTAAACAGAGAATTCACAGCTGAGGAATGCCGAATGGCTGAGAAACACCTAAAGAAATGTTCAACATTGTTAGTCATAAGGGAAATGCAAATCAAAACAACCCTGAGATTTCACCTCACACCAGTGAGAATGGCTAAGATCAAAAACTCAGGTGACAGCAAATGCTGGCGAGGATGTGGAGAAAGGGGAACACTCCTCCATTGTTGGTAGGGTTGCAGACTGCTACAACCATTCTGGAAATCAGTCTGGAGGTTCCTCAGAAAATTGGACATTGAACTGCCTGAGGATCCAGCTATACCTCTCCTGGGCATATACCCAAAAGATGCCCCAACATATAAAAAAAGACAAATGGTCCCACTATGTTCATCGCAGCCTTATTTATAATAGCCAGAAGCTGGAAAGAACCCAGATGCCCTTCAACAGAGGAATGGATACAGAAAATGTGGTACATCTACACAATGGAATATTACTCAGCTATCAAAAAACAATGACTTTATGAAATTCAGAGGCAAATGGTTGAACTGGAAAATATCATCCTGAGTGAGCTAACCTAATCACAGAAAGACATACATGGTATGTACTCATTGATAAGGGCTATTAGCCCAAATGCTTGAGTTACCCTAGATGCCTAGAACAAATGAAACTCAAGACGGATGATCAAAATGAGTGCAGATCGCTCATGAGAGACACAGCCAGAATACAGCAAATACAGAGGCGTATGCCAGCAGGAAACCACTGAACTGAGAACAGGACCCCCGTTGAAGGAATCAGAGAAAGAACTGGAAGAGCTTGAAGGAGCTCGAGACCCCATATGTACAGCAATGCCAACCAAACAGAGCTTCCAGGGACTAAGCCACTACCTAAAGCCTATACATGGACTGCCCCTGGACTCTGACCTCGTAGGTTGCAAATGAATATCCTAGTAAGAGCACCAGTGGAAGGGAAGCCCTGGGTCCTGCTAAGACTGAACCCTAGTGAACTAGACTGTTGGGGAGAGGGCAGCAATGGGGGAGGGTTGGGAGGGGAACACCCATAAGGAAGGGAGGGGGAGGGGATGTTTGCCCGAAACCGGAAAGGAATAACATTAGAAATGTATATAAGAAATAATCAAGTTAATAATAAAAAAAAAAGCGCTATATTTTGATATCACAGAAATTTTCGAAAAATACATGAATAAAAATGGCTAACTTGTTTCTTCAGTTTTGAACTCTGGAAAGAAATAGATAAGAAATATGAGGTTTTTCTCTGGCTGTTAAGAATATGATTTTTATTGTCATATATTTTTATTAAGAAAAGAGAAATTTTCTGTAATGAAACAATAAAAAAAATTAAAAACAAAAAAAAACAAAACAAAAAAAAATAAGCAATATTAGCCTTGTCCTGGATATTATATTATTGTTCTGGAAAAAACCCACTGAAGCTGGTTGCTTTGTGTATTCTGACAATAATCTTGGTTTTGGTCCAAAAGAATATAGGTATTCATTTTATGACAGCTTATTTACCTAGATCTTCTAAAATAGATTATATTTCCAGAATCCCATAGCATTACTGTAACATTGTGGATAGCCATAGAATTAGTCACTCAATAGAAACCTGTCATATTTGGATAGTAAATGTCTTTTTGATTTTTTCTTTGTTCTTACCCTCTTGCCTTACTTCTTTTGATTAATACACCTTTACAAGAAATTGCTCTTATAATTTAAGCTCTTATGTGCAGGAGTGTTCAAATACACTCTTGTCAAGAAAAGTTATGCAATGAAATGTCACAGAGGAAAGATTTGAAATTCAAACCAAGAGTCTTTCATGGGGTTTCTGACTTATAGATATGTATACATCCTATATTGTGGTACTTGGATTTTCTCTCTCTAAAATAATAAATAAAAAGAAAAAAATGATATAGTTAATTTGCTGAATTCAACATTTACAATGTATTGTGTTGTCAGAAGAAGATATTACTGGAATGAAATAATCCATTTAATTTTTGTAAAAAAAATTAGTGCATACTTTTAAGATTGCATCAGATCACCTTCTAGTCTTTTCTCTAGTTTTCTATACCATAGAACCTTGTGTATAATGAAAAACTAGACTCTTTAAGCAGGAATAGTGAGGGTCTATTAAGTTTCCTTTTAAAAGTTTTTCTTTAACCCTCTTTTGTGTCTTCATACCCTGATTTTCTCAGTCATACTGGGTTTCTATAAAATTTTAAATGCATAGATGTCTGATAGTCAATCAAGTTTTTCAAAATTCTCGTGTATGTAGGCTAGACCATTGAAAGTATGTTAGAGTTTGCTAAATTAAATCTGAGAGATGAAGACAGTCAGCTGTGTGAGGGTTATCTGTGCTCTGTGTTAACTGTGTTCTTCATCTAAGCAGTAAATAGATTGTATCTCAATAAACCTAGCATATCTTTTCTAGATATGTGACAATGTATTGTTATTAAAATACTGTTAAAATCAAGGAATTATATTCAGCTTTAAGGTAGAATGTGTATTGAAAATACATATAAATCTCTTGAGATCATTTAGTATGCCATATTAAAAACATATTTGTTATATTGAAGAGATGCAATATTTCTAGCATATTTTATATATAAATATGTGTTCTATGTGTGCATTTACTTATAATATTATTTTCTATTTCTGTATACATATAGTTTGTTATCCATAAGTGATAATTAACTTGTATTTGTAATAATTAAATGAAAATAATGTTTTAAATGTAAATAGGTGAATAGCAATAAATCCTTCACATTTGTACATATTGTTTATTCTACTAGCTTTGCTTGGCCTATTTTTGGATGCAGATTTAGAATCTTCAATGAATATATCTTCAATCATGGCATTTATGAAGAAAGCATAATGGATTAAATATTTATATCCTATGTATCATGCACAAATCATTATGCTTAATCACCAACTTGATAAAATGGCTTATTTTCCACTCAGTTTACTCATTTATTTGACTATATCTTATAAAACATTCCTCTCACTTTTTGAATTTTTAAATGATAATCAGAATCAAATATAAATAATTCATTGCTAAACATTGTGTGTCAGATTTTTTGACACTCCTCTCTTGGTACCCAAACACCTGAAATCTCAATAGCTTACTATCCTTAATGGTCAAGCAGTTTATTGAATTAAACTGGAAACCTACTTACATGGGCTAATGAAGCCTTTTCTTTTCTCTGTTTGGTTCTTTGATTATTAAGCCTGACTCTGTGGTCATCATATGAATGAAGATATGAAATTCTTTTTTTTTTTGTTGGGTGTTTATTTATATATTTTTTGCAGCTCAGATTTTTTAATTGGATATTTTATTTATTTACATTTCAAATGTTATCCCCCTTTCCTGAGTTCCCCTCCAGAAACCACCTCTCCTACCTGCAAATTCTTTCTTAAGCCTATGCTTTTGAAGCAGTTGCTATCCCAAAGACTAAATCAGTTATTAAGCTGAATCTCTTTGGAGAGCATGGCCAGAGGTATAGGGGGAGGAAAACAAATGTACAGTAATTGTCTTCTCACATAGGCCTTGAATACCCTTATTAAGAATGAAGGTTTGTTCATGGTAGTTTTCACTGTGCCATCCCCTCAAACAATGCCATGCAAGAAATCACTGTATTCAAATCTCCATATAGATGATTCAAATTTGCAATCTGGTTGAGAAAAACTAGCACAACAAAGATAATGGCCGAGAACATAAGACAGGGCTATGTGATTGTCCTCTTAAATTATGCTTATATTTTAGATACTGTCAAACAGTTTAGAAAGTTTGCATTATACAACAAAAGTGAAGTGGGGGTGGGAAGAACGAAAACATGATAATGGAGCAAATAACTTCTTTGGGGCTTATGATTTAACCCCTTATGGTTGCTTTGAAGAGTATTAAAGTCGAGCACACTAGCACATTGTGGTTCAATAGGTCTTCCTATATTTTATATTTTGTATTTTCACTCAGTTTACTACATACTTTATTTTATTGTCTAGTTTTCCATTTTGTCCAGATTTCCCATAGGATAAACTTTCATTCTCCAGCTCATTTTTATTCAATAGACTAGTCTAATAGCTTAGTAAGGAACTCTGATGCGAGCCTGCATGACAAAATCACTTTGATTTTCAGTCTTTTTTGAGTTGTCCCAAACAATAATAAAAATGCTTGGGGCTCTCTACGTCCCTCATACAACATTTTTTAACTATAAATACCTTGATATTCCAGAAAATGCACCAAAGTATGGAAATATTATATAAAAATTAAGGCACAACTGTACCATGATTCTATTTTGTTATAACCTTGCACATAAAAATATATGTAGTTTCAAGACTTCTTCCCCCCTATTTTTTAGAGTTCTTCAATGATCCACTTTCAATCTATGTGATCATTAAGAAACGTCAACACTCATGACAAATTATGGTTATTTGGAGGGGCTGTGAACATTTTTTGGTATCAAGTTACAATGAGATACTTTATTTGAGGAAGCAATATAAGTGCATGGTCCACCTACTCATGGTCTGAAGTTGGTTTCAGAAATTTGGGCCAGAAAAATTCCACAGAGGCGCTTGAGGCATGCTTCCTGGCTATGCCTTACATCACCTTTTCTGACTCTATAGCCAAGAGCTTTAAGAGTTGGATGTTGATTGCCAATATGATACTAATAAAAAGTTAAGCCCTTAGATTTCCAAACCAGACATATTTGCAAAATGACATTGAACTTACTTCTCTTCCTGTATCAACTATTCATCCTACACTCCTGAGGGGCAACGCATGACTTCATTCAGTATGATCTGTGCTTTGGTCTGAACAATTCAGGAATATTCATCAAGATTTGCCATTAATCAGTTAAAGATGTTCACAAACAAAGCCAATGAATAATTCATGTAAATTTGAGTATGTGTGCCTCTGATGATGAATAATCATGAACTGATCTGGAATTTGTTAATGACTTATGAATATGTATCTCTAGATGGTACTCCTGTACAATTCACAATTCCACGAGAACTGTCTTCTTTTCCATTGCATCCTGTACTTTCACTGAAGATGCCTTTGGGACCTTTAAGTATCTTTCCTAGAGGTTGAAATGCAGTAAAAACTGTGGAAATGATGTCATCTGCAGACCTTACTAAGCCACTAAAGATGCCTATTTATTTCCGTAATCTCATTCTAATGGGTTTTTCTCAGGTAATATTGTCTTTCAGCATTTGATCTTCTTACCTATGACAGGATGATTGCTATGCAAAACCCACTTAACTAGTCAGATGAGAGAATGCAAAAAAGAAACCAAATTGAGAACTGAATGCAGGAAATAACATTTTCCTTATGGAGCCACTAATCCTATGCCAGGTGCAGGATGGGCTGTTTCTCCATGAATGTCTCAGTGTGCCCTCTGGCCACTTGCAAATTGGAAATTCCACAGTGACTATGGGCTGAGTATTTGTCTGAGATGAGACACTTCAGCCTAGCACTGTCATCAGCTTCCCCTTCCCCTTCTCAGAATGAGGAGAATTAGCAACCAACCTTTTTTTTTTTTTTTTTTTTTTTTTTGTGGAAAGTTTCATTTCTTCCAAGAGCTTGGCAATCATTTAACAACTAATCCTTTTGCAAGGGAGATCAGACCTCTGCTGGGATTTTCACATGAAGAATTCCACACAGATGTGAAATAATTTCTAAGAAGGTCACAGTGCAGCAAGTCTGTGGTAATAAAAATAACAAGAGGCAGACGTGGGTAAAATTAAGGAACAAGAAAAGTGTATTATTTGTTGGCCACCTGGATGACATTTCTGAATCCTTCTCACAAGAAAACAGTTACTGTTCACTGTGTGTCAGCATCTACTCTAAACCCTTCCACACCATCACACATTTACTATGTAGTATTGCCCTAAAAAAAATTAGTGCTATCACTCCTCCAGTCATGCAGAAAAGGAGGCTGGGGAATAAGAGAGTTAAATGAGTTCACTACTAATAGCTGACCGAGTTGGTGCCCGAATCCTTCCTGGAGACCCACACTAGATATCTGAGTCCTGGGTATCTCTGATGCTTCCTTTGTTTTCTTGACTCTCATATCTGGCATTAGTGACCCCACCTGGCAAATACCTGCCTCAGACAGTTCTGATAACTCTCCTCAAAGGCTGTGTTTTATATCCAGTCACTTGCTATTTCATTTCTGTAGGGAACTATGAAATTATATTTCTAATGATCTTAAATTTGATTACTAGAAAGTTTTTTTTTAAGAGAGAGCTTGTCAAAAATTATTTTTCAGTAGCATCTAAATTAACACATATTATGTTGCTCCTCAAAGAACACCTCTGCAGGACAACATAACTTCTTAAGTCACTGTTTTCTGGAGATCTCGAAAGTGATCAGATCCCTTGCAGAAGTGGTAAGCCTGTGCTACTATTCCAAGAATGGGCTCACAACCATGAAATGCAGATGGTGAGGATTAGGGCGAGATTCACTCAGGGCAGATCACAGTTTTGTCTAGACATTTACCCACGGTAGAATGATACACTTGCAAGTACAAAATGACCTTCTCTGTGTGTTAATCCAAGTTCCCGTGAGCTAATAAATTCCACTGATGTCACACTTTGAGTGATTAAAATCCTCAATTTATTAGGAAAATTAAGGGCTGCTCTGAAGTCAGCCTCTAGTGAAAATAAGCACTGCATCTGTAGAACTAGAGAGATCTATGCTTTACTCTGCTCACACCTGAGTATGGCTCTTTGATCAAATTATGTGGAGCATCACTTTTTAAACTGAAGACTTAAGTATGATTTGTACAATTAAAAAACAAAATCTTCAGATAACCCTCTGTAGTCCTTGCATCAAGACCAAGATAGTTTTTGAATAATCAAGAACAATACATGGATATTAATAACCAATGGGAATTATGTCTGAAGTTTTCTTAAAAGGGCTACAATTAGAAAATAATAAAAATACATACACAACAAAAAACCAAATTGAAGAGCATTTAACGCTATAAACTGAGAAAAACAACTAAGCCTGGCAGACAATTTTGAAATTTCCAAAAATGTACGTGGTTCCAGGAACTTTTCTCTCTCTAGGTTGGTTTAAGACATTCTCAGTTTATTTACTGCTTATTTTACAAGAGCCCACAGTCGATAGACTGGATTTTTTACCGAGTAAAAAATAATTATTGATTAGCTGCTAGCAGGATGAACCATCTCTGAGCCAAATTTGAGATTGCCATGAAGGAGGGGAATGGGGAAAACTTTTAAACAGGAAAACCACAGGAAGAGCCTCACTATCTATGGAAGCAAAAACTGTTCTGTTCTTCCAAATTAAAAGATTAGGCCAATTTTACATAATCTTTGTGTATATGTGCAACAAGTTACAGAAGAAAAAAAGGACTTAATCATATATCAAGTAGATAGTCACAATTGTACAGTTTTTGGTGGGGGAGTTCACTGAGTTAGGGTTAGTGGGAACTTAATTAACAGGGATTGGACTCAAAGACAAACAGTAGGCAGGTACTGAATATGAATGTCTAGCATAAAAGAGAGATTCTTTATCCATAGCAGTCATGGTGGGAAGCATGGCAGCGGGCAGGCAGATATGATGTTGGAGAGGTAGCTGAGAGTTCTTTTTTGTTGGGGGTTCTCTGTATAAACTTGGCTGTCCTGGACTGAATTTTAAAGGAGACTTTAAGTAAAAGATTTGGGTTTTGGGGGTTGAATTTTAAAGTATTTGAATTTGAAAACAGTAAGGTACTTGTAAAATGTTTGCCCAAAGCTTTTTATTGTGATTTGGATGGTATTGTGTGATCTTTGAGAAGACCAGGAAAGCAAAAGTTACTGTTATACAATGGTATGCTTGTGTGTCAAGTTGACAAGGGCACAGTTGTCCTGGCGAACTGTATATCAATTTAACATGAGCTACAGTATTCTGAAAGGAGGGAACATCAAATGAGAAAATGACTTGAATGTTACAGCATGCCTTTCTTGTCAAATTTCTGCATCCTTTGCCCTGGAGAGGTTTTTTCAGTTTTATGAGGTACCATTTAATAATTGTTGACCGGTGCCTGCACTATAGATGTTCCATTTAGGAAGTTGTCTCCTGGGCCACTGAGTTCAAGACTATTCCCGCTGTCTCTTCTATCAAATTCAGCATATCTAGTTTTTTTTTTTTTTTTTTTTAGCTTAATAATTTTTTTTTTTTTATTAACTTGAGTATTTCTTATATACATTTGAATGTTATTCCCTTTCCGGTTTCGGGCAAACATCCCCTCCCCCTCCCCTTCCTTATGGGTGTTCCCTCCCAACCCTCCCCCCATTGCTGCCCTCTCCCCAACAGTCTAGTTCACTAGGGGTTCAGTCTTAGCAGGACCCAGGGCTTCCCCTTCCACTGGTGCTCTTACTAGGATATTCATTGCAACCTCGAGGTCAGAGTCCAGGGTCAGTCCATGTATAGTCTTTGGGTAGTGGCTTAGTCCTGGAAGCTCTGGTTGGTTGGCATTGCTGTACATATGGGGTCTCGAGCTCCTTCAAGCTCTTCCAGTTCTTTCTCTGATTCCTTCAACGGGGGTCCGTTCTCAGTTCAGTGGTTTCCTGCTGGCATACGCCTCTGTATTTGCTGTATTCTGGCTGTGTCTCTCATGAGCGATCTGCACTCACATTTTGATCATCCGTCTTGAGTTTCATTTGTTCTAGGCATCTAGGGTAACTCAAGCATTTGGGCTAATAGCCACTTATCAATGAGTACATACCATGTATGTCTTTCTGTGATTGGGTTAGCTCACTCAGGATGATATTTTCCAGTTCCAACCATTTGCCTACGAATTTCATAAAGTCATTGTTTTTGATAGCTGAGTAATATTCCATTGTGTAGATGTACCACATTTTCTGTATCCATTCCTCTGTTGAAGGGCATCTGGGTTCTTTCCAGCTTCTGGCTATTATAAATAAGGCTGCGATGAACATAGTGGAGCACGTGTCTTTTTTATATGTTGGGGCATCTTTTGGGTATATGCCCAGGAGAGGTATAGCTGGATCCTCAGGCAGTTCAATGTCCAATTTTCTGAGGAACCTCCAGACTGATTTCCAGAATGGTTGTAGCAGTCTGCAACCCCACCAACAATGGAGGAGTGTTCCCCTTTCTCCACATCCTCGCCAGCATTTGCTGTCACCTGAGTTTTGATCTTAGCCATTCTCACTGGTGTGAGGTGAAATCTCAGGGTTGTTTTGATTTGCATTTCCTTATGACTAAAGATGTTGAACATTTCTTTAGGTGTTTCTCAGCCATTCGGCATTCCTCAGCTGTGAATTCTCTGTTTAGCTCTGAACCCCATTTTTTAATAGGGTTATTTGTCTCCTTGCTGTCTAACTTCTTCAGTTCTTTGTATATTTTGGATATAAGCCCTCTATCTGTTGTAGGATTGGTAAAGATCTTTTCCCAATCTGTTGGTTGCCGTTTTGTCCTAACCACAGTGTCCTTTGCCTTACAGAAGCTTTGCAGTTTTATTAGATCCCATTTGTCGATTCTTGTTCTTAGAGCATAAGCCATTGGTGTTTTGTTCAGGAAATTTTTCCAGTGCCCATGTGTTCCAGATGCTTCCTAGTTTTTCTTCTATTAGTTTGAGTGTGTCTGGTTTGATGTGGAGGTCCTTGATCCACTTGGACTTAAGCTTTGTACAGGGTGATAAGCATGGATCGATCTGCATTCTTCTACATGTTGACCTCCAGTTGAACCAGCACCATTTGCTGAAAATGCTATCTTTTTTCCATTGGATGGATTTGGCTCCTTTGTCAAAAATCAAGTGACCATAGGTGTGTGGGTTCATTTCTGGGTCTTCAATTCTGTTCCATTGGTCTATCTGTCTGTCTCTGTACCAATACCATGCAGTTTTTATCACTATTGCTCTGTAATACTGCTTGAGTTCAGGGATAGTGATTCCCCTGAAGTCCTTTTATTGTTGAGGATAGTTTTAGCTATCCTGGGTTTTTTTATTCCAGATGAATTTGCAAATTGTTCTGTCTAACTCTTTGAAGAATTGGATTGGTATTTTGATGGGGATTGCATTGAATCTGTAGATCGCTTTTTTGGTAAAATGGCCATTTTTACTATATTAATCCTGCCAATCCATGAGCATGGGAGATCTTTCCACCTTCTGATGTCTTCTTCAATTTCTTTCTTCAGTGTCTTGAAGTTCTTATTGTACAGATCTTTTACTTGCTTGGTTAAAGTCACACCGAGGTATTTTATATTATTTGGGTCTATTATGAAGGGTGTCGTTTCCCTAATTTCTTTCTCGGCTTGTTTCTCTTTTGTGTAGAGGAAGGCTACTGATTTATTTGAGTTAATTTTATACCCAGCCACTTTGCTGAAGTTGTTTATCAGCTTTAGTAGTTCTCTGGTGGAACTTTTGGCATCACTTAAATATACTATCATATCATCTGCAAATAGTGATATTTTGACCTCTTCTTTTCCGATCTGTATCCCTTGATCTCCTTTTGTTGTCTGATTGCTCTGGCTAGAACTTCAAGAACTATATTGAATAAGTAGGAGAGAGTGGGCAGCCTTGTCTAGTCCCTGATTTTAGTGGGATTGCTTCAAGTTTCTCTCCATTTAGTTTAATGTTAGCCACTGGTTTGCTGTATATGGCTTTTACTATGTTTAGGTATGGGCCTTGTATTCCTATTCTTTCCAGGACTTTTATCATGAAGGGGTGTTGAATTTTGTCAAATGCTTTCTCAGCATCTAATGAAATGATCATGTGGTTTTGTTCTTTCAGTTTGTTTATATAATGTATCACGTTGATGGTTTTCCGTATATTAAACCATCCCTGCATGCCTGGGATGAAGCCTACTTGATCATGGTGGATGATTGTTTTGATGTGCTCTTGGATTCGGTTTGCCAGAATTTTGTTGAGTATTTTTGCGTCAATGTTCATAAGGGAAATTGGTCTGAAGTTCTCTTTCTTTGTTGGGTCTTTGTGTGGTTTAGGTATAAGAGTAATTGTGGCTTCATAGAAGGAATTCGGTAGTGCTCCATCTGTTTCAATTTTGTGGAATAGTTTGGATAATATTGGTATGAGGTCTTCTATGAAGGTCTGATAGAATTCTGCACTAAACCCGCCTGGACCTGGGCTCTTTTTGGTTGGGAGACCTTTAATGACTGCTTCTATTTCCTTAGGAGTTATGGGGTTGTTTAACTGGTTTATCTGTTCCTGATTTAACTTCGGTACCTGGTATCTGTCTAGGAAATTGTCCATTTCCTGTAGATTTTCAAGTTTTGTTGAATATAGGCTTTTATAGTAAGATCTAATGATTTTTTGAATTTCCTCTGAATCTGTAGTTATGTCTCCCTTTTCATTTCTGATTTTGTTAATTTGGACACACTCTCTGTGTCCTCTCGTTAGTCTGGCTAGGGGTTTATCTATCTTGTTGATTTTCTCAAAGAACCAACTTTTGGTTCTGTTGATTCTTTCTATGGTCCTTTTTGTTTCTACTTGGTTGATTTCAGCTCTGAGTTTGATTATTTCCTGCCTTCTACTCCTCCTGGGTGTATTTGCTTCTTTTTGTTCTATAGCTTTTAGGTGTGCTGTCAAGCTGCTGACATATGCTCTTTCCTGTTTCTTTCTGCAGGCACTCAGCGCTATGAGTTTTCCTCTTAGCACAGCTTTCATTGTGTCCCATAAGTTTGGGTATGTTGTACCTTCATTTTCATTAAATTCTAAAAAGTTTTTAATTTCTTTCTTTATTTCTTCCTTGACCAGGTTATCATTGAGTAGAGCATTGTTCAGTTTCCACGTATATGTGGGCATTCTTCCCTTATTGTTATTGAAGACCAGCTTTAGGCCGTGGTGGTCCGATAGCACGCATGGGATTATTTCTATCTTTCTGTATCTGTTGAGGCCTGTTTTTTGACCAATTATATGGTCAATTTTGGAGAAAGTACCATGAGGAGCTGAGAAGAAGGTATATCCTTTTGCTTTAGGGTAGAACGTTCTATAAATATCCGTTAAGTCCATTTGGCTCATGACTTCTCTTAGTCTGTCACGTCTCTGTTTAATTTCTGTTTCCATGATCTGTCCATTGATGAGAGTGGGGTGTTGAAATCTCCTACTATTATTGTGTGAGGTGCAATGTGTTTTGAGCTTTAGTAAGGTTTCTTTTACGTATGTAGGTGCCCTTGTATTTGGGGCATAGATATTTAGGATTGAGAGTTCATCTTGATGGATTTTTCCTTTGATGAATATAAAGTGTCCTTCCTTATCTTTTTTGATGACTTTTAGTTGGAAATTGATTTTATTTGATATTAGAATGGCTACTCCAGCTTGCTTCTTCAGACCATTTGCTTGGAAAGTTGTTTCCCAGCCTTTCATTCTGAGGTAGTGTCTGTCTTTGTCTCCTGAGGTGTGTTTCCTGTAGGCAGCAGAATGCAGGGTCCTCGCTTGATCCAGTTTGTTAATCTATGTCTTTTTATTGGGGAGTTGAGGCCATTGATGTTGAGAGATATTAAGGAATAGTGATTATTGCTTCCTGTTATATTCATATTTGGATGTGAGGTTGTGTTTGTGCTTTTTTCTCTTTGTTTTGTTGCCAAGCGATTAGTTTCTTGCCTCTTCTTGGGTATAGCTTGCCTCCTTATGTTGGGCTTTACCATTTATTATCCTTTGTAGTGCTGGATTTGTAGAAAGATATTGTGTAAATTTGGTTTTGTCATGGAATATCTTGGTTTCTCCATCTATGTTAATTGAGAGTTTTGCAGGATACAGTAGCCTGGGCTGGCATTTGTGTTCTCTTAGGGTCTGTATGACATCAGTCCAGGATCTTCTGGCCTTCATAGTTTCTGGCGAGAAGTCTTGTGTGATTCTGATAGGTCTGCCTTTATATGTTACTTGACCTTTTTCCCTTACTGCTTTTAATATTCTTTCTTTATTTTGAGCGTTTAGTGTTTTGACTATTATGTGACGGAGGTGTTTTTTTTCTGGTCCAATCTATTTGGAGTTCTGTAGGCTTTTTGTATGCCTATGGGTATCTTTTTTTAGGTTAGGGAAGTTTTTTCTATGATTTTGTTGAAGATATTTACTGGTCCTTTGAGCTGGGAGTCTTCACTCTCTTCATACCTATTATCCTTAGGTTTGATCTTCTCATCGAGTCCTGGATTTCCTGTATGTTTTGGACCAGTAGCTTTTTCCGCTTTACATTATCTTTGACAGTTGAGTCAATGATTTCTATGGAATCTTCTGCTCCTGAGATTTCTCTTCCATCTCTTGTATTCTGTTGGTGAAGCTTGTATCTACAGCTCCTTGTCTCTTCTTTTGGTTTCTATATCCAGGTTATTTCCATGTGTTCTTTCTTGATTGCTTCTATTTCCATTTTTAATTCCTTCAACTGTTTTTTTGTGTTTTCCTGGAATTTTTTCAGGGATTTTTTATTCCTCTCTGTAGGCTTCTACTTGTTCTCTAAGGAGTTCTTCACGCCTTTCTTGAAGTCCTCCAGCATCATGATCAAATCTGATTTTGAAACTAGATCTTGCTTTTCTGGTGTGTTTGGATATTCCATGTTTGTTTTGGTGGGAGAATTGGGCTCCGATGATGCCATGTAGTCTTGGTTTCTGTTGCTTGTGTTCCTGCGTTGCCTCTCGCCATCAGATTATCTCTAGTGTTACTTTGTTCTGCTAATTCTGACAGTGGCTAGACTGTCCTATAAGCCTGTGTGTCAGGAGTGCTGTAGACCTGTTTTACTGTTTTCTTTCCGCCAGTTATGGGGACAGAGTGTTCTGCTTTCGTGTGTGTAGTTTTTCCCCTCTACAGGTCTTCAGCTGTTCCTGTGGGCCTGTGTCTTGAGTTCACCAGGCAGGTCACTTGCAGCAGAAAGTTGGTCTTACCTGTGGTCCCGAGGCTCAAGTTCCTTCGCGGGGTGCTGCCCACGGGCTCTCTGAGGTGGCAGCACCCGGGAAGATCTGCGCCTCTTCCGGGAGCCTCCGTTTTGTGGGTTCCAGATGGCCTCCGGTGTTTTCCTCTGAATCAGCAATGTGTGTAGAGAGCAGTCTCTTCTGGTTTTGCAGGCGTGTCTGCCTCTCTGAAGGTTTAGCTCTCCTTCCCACGGGATTTGGGTGCAGAGAACTGTTTATCCGGTCTGTTTCCTTCAGGTTCGGCGGTGTCTCAGGCAGGGCTCCTGCTCTCACCTGGGCCCTCCCACGGGAGCCCAGAGGCCTTATACAGTTTCCTCTTGGGCCAGGGATGTGGGCAGGGGTGGGTAGTGTTGGTGGTCTCTTCCGCTCTGCAGCCTCAGGAGTGCCCACCTGACCAGGCGGTAAGGTATCTCTCCCACGGGTTCTGGGAGCAGAGAGCTGCTGCGGGCCGGGATCCGCGGGTCCAGCATATCTAGTTTAATGTCGATGTTTTTAGTCCATTTTGAGGTAAGTCTTGTCCAGTGTGGTATGTACCTATTTGGATTTTTCTTCATGCAGGCATCCAGTTGAACAACACCATTTAGTGAAGAGTCCGTCTTATTTCCAGTATGTATTTTTTTTTTGCTTCTTTATCAAATATCATGTGGTAAATAGAGGTATAAATTTATGTATGGGATTTCAATTCCATTGATCAAAGTATCTGATTTTGTGCCAGTACAATGCTATTTTTCTCACTTAACTCTACAGCACAATTTGAGGTCAGGAATGGTATACATATAGCAATTCTTTTATTCAGAATTGAAAACCCTGAGATGTTTGTGTTTACATATGAAATGAAAATTGTCCTATATACATCTCTGAAGAAGTGTTGTAATTTTGATGGGGATTGCATTGAGCCTGTAGATTGCTTTTGGTAGGAGAGTCATTTTTACTATGTATCCTACTGAGCTGTCAGTATGGGAGACATTGCAATCTTCGGATATCCTTCTTCTTCTATTCATTTCTTCAAACACTTGAAGTTTTTAATAATACAAGTCTTTCAATTTCTTGGTTAGAGTTATCCAAATGTATTTATACTATTTGAGTGTGCTGTGAAAGATATTATTTCCCTGATTTCTTTCACAGTCCGTTTGTCATTACTATAGAGGAGAATTAGTAATTTTTTACTTAATCTTGTATCCAACTACTTTGCTGAAAGTGTTTACCATGTGTAGGTGTTTCTTCATGAATTTTTTAGGGTCACTTATTATATTATCATGCCATCTGCAAATAGTGATAATTCTTTCTTCCTACCAGCTTGTATCCCCTTGTGTTAAATTATTGTGCTAGCCAAGACCGCAAGAACAATAGCGAACAGATATGGAAAGTACGGGCAGCTTTGTTTCTTTCCCGTTTCTACTTTCTCTTCACTTAATTTGATGTTGGCTGTAGGCTCGCTCTAAACTGTTATTATTATGTTTTCTTATGTCCCTTGTATCTTTATATCTCCAATATTTCTAACTTAAAATGCTGCTGTTATTTCAAAGACCAGCTTTGACATCCAGGATAAACTGAAGGACAGCATAGAGTTTGTGATTGATCACTCAGACAAAAGCTTGATTTTCACTGCGGCCAGTGAAATACTCCCTTAGGGGCCAGTGACAAACTTTTGGTGGCCAGTGAGAAAGAAAAGGAGAGAAGAAACCACACATATACACACATACACACATACATACATACATAGATATAAATGCATACATACATACATACATACATGTACATTCACACATTTGGTGAATAGAGCAAGGACCCAACCAACTTTACGTAAATACATATATACACATAATACATATTGGGTGGATAGAACAAAACTTTATAAGCAAGCTCTGACAATTTTATTTTGCTCCCATAGCTCCTGTATCTCAACAAAATCTATCCAGCAGTACAAAAATCACAATGTGGTTACATTCTTTTATTCTTTAAGTGAATGATTACAATGACTATACATAGAAAAAATATGTTCCCCGATACCCTCACATGAATAAGCATTATGTAATATGGGAAAAATAACACATTCCCAAGAACCCACATACATTCATAACTAAGTAACGTTATCAATTAACAAAATATAAACAAACAAGGTAATTGTCTCAGCCAGTTTCTCTCACTGGTGGGTTGCAATTTATAGTTACAAAGGAAAGATCAATTATTTTACTGTTTACCTTAAAAATTAATCTCATAAATACCTTAAAAGAATCACAAATATAAACTTTTATATAAATATCACTCATTTCTACTTTAAATCCTCAGAGTGTACACTTACTCATTAACAATTTTTATTAAATCATATCAGGGAGCCATGGGGAAAAATGGGATACAAGAAAATAATTAGCACCTTGATTACCTGCCCAGCTTTAACAAGAGAGATGCCTGTCAGCTAGTACCAGTAGGAATACCATTGTTCTTGTTCCCTGACCTTAGAAACATTGTTCACTCAATAATCAAAAATGTACCTTTATGAACTCTAAATTGTTCATCAAGATTTTCTACATCAAAGCCACTAAGTAAAAATGTTTTAACCTAACTTTACGAACAATCTACTTCTTCAAATGTTTTCTATGTGTGATGGACATTACTAAAAATCTACATCTCTAAGTCCTTTCTGAGGGTGGTAAATGATTCATTAATCTGCTCCACCAGCGATGCTTGAAAAAGATTCACCACTATTACTGTGAGTGCCAATGATACTGCCCAGTGAAGGGCCCAAAGCGTCTCCAGAGTATTCATGCAAAGCATAGATTAGGAGGGACTCTGTTGCTGTAAAATTATATTAAAAGGCTGTCTTTTTCCCCCTCTAGATCCAGCACCACAGTGTCCCAAGATATCTGGTAGATATCTTGCCAGAAACATACATTCCAGTTCCATGGCAGCCCCATGTCTCTAGCCACCACACACTCTCTTAAACTTAAATGGCTACAATAAAGAACACACAAGGCAGTCCAGACACCCCTCGAATCTGAAGGGACCCAGTCAACAGCTCCCTGCACCCAAATCCTGTGGGAGGGAGAGCTAAACTTTCAGAGGGGCAGACAGGCCTGGGAAGCCAGAAGAGACTACACTCTGCCCACATTTCTGACTCCAGAGGAAAACGCCTAATTCCATCTGGGACCCCGTGCACGGGGCCCCGGGAAAAGATGGCTCAGGTGCTCCTGGTTGCCTCCCTCACAGAGAGTTCAAACGCAGCCCCCAAGGAGCAACTTGAGCCCCAGGACCAGAGGTAAGACCAACTTTTCTGCTCCAAGTTACCTGCTTGGTGGACTCAGGACACAAGCCCACAGGAATAGCTGAGACCAGTAAACAGGACAGACTACACACCTGAAAGCAGAACACTCTGATCCCAAAACTGGCTGAAAGTAAACAGGAAAACAGGTCTACAGCACTCCTCACACACAGGCCTATAGGACAGTCTAGCCACTGTCAGAAATAGCAGAACAAGGTAACACCAGAGTCAATCTGATGACGAGAGGCAAGTGTAGGAACCCAAGCAACAGAAACCAAGACTACATGGCATCATTAGAGCCGAATTCTCCCACCAAAGCAAACACTGAATATCCAAACACACCAGAAAAGCAAGATCTAGATTTAAATTCACATTTGATCATGATGATGGAGGATTTCAAGAAGGACATAAAGAACTCCCTTAGAGAAATGCAGGAAAACATAAATAAACAAGTAGAAGCCTATAGAAAGGAATCACAAAAATCCCTGAAAGAATTCTAGGAAAACACAATCAAACAGGTGAAGGTATTAAAAATGGAAATAGAAGCAATAAAGAAAGCACAAAGGGAGACAACCCTGAATATAGAAAACCAAAGGAAGAGACAAGAAGCTGTAGATACAAGCATCACCAACATAATACAAGAGATAGAAGAGAGAATCTCAGGAGCAGAAGATTTCATAGAAATCATCGACACAACTGTCAAAGATAATGTACAACGGAAAAAGCTACTGGTCCAAAACATACAGGAAATCCAGGACTCAATGAGAAGATCAAACCTAAGGATAATAGGTATAGAAGAGAATGAAGAGTCCAGCTCAAAGGACCAGTAAATACCTTCAACAAAATCATAGAAGAAAACTTCCCTAACATAAAGAAAGAGATGCCCATAAACATACAAGAAGCCTACAGAACTCCAAATAGATTGAATCAAAAAGGAAATAGCTCTCGTCACATAATAGTCAAAACACCAAATGCACAAAACAAAGAAAGAATATTAAAAGCGGTAAGGGAAAAAGGTCAAATAACATATAAAGGCAAACCTATCAGAAGCACACCAGACTTCTCACCAGAGACTATGAAAGCCAGAAGATCCTGGACAGATGTCATGCAGACTCTAAGAGAACACAAATGCCAGCCCAGGTTACTGTACCCAGCAAACTCTCACTTAACATAGTTGGAGAAACCAAGATATTCTATGATCAAACTAAAATTACACAATATCTTTCTACAAATCCAGGCATACAGAGGATAATAAATGGTAAAGCCCAACATAAGGAGCCAAGCTACACCCTAGAAAAAGCAAGAAACTAATTGTCTTGGCAACAAAACAAAGAGAAGAAAAGCACACAAACATAATCTCGCATCCAAATATGAATATAACAGGAAGCAATAATCACTATTCCTTAATATCTCTCAACACCAATGCACTCAATTCCCCAATAAAAATACATAGATTAACAAACTGGATATTCAATGAGGACCCTGCATTCTGCTGCCTACAGGAAACACACTTCAGAGACAAAGACAGACACTACCTCAGAGTGAAAGGCTGGAAAACAACTTTCCAAACAAATGGTCTGAAGAAGTAAGTTGGAGTAGCCATTCTAATATCGAATAAAATCGATTTTCAACCAAAAGTCATCAAAAAAGATAAGGAAGGACACTTCATATTCATCAAAGGAAAAATCCACCAAGATGAACTCTCAATCCTAAATCTCTATGCTCCAAATACAAGGGCTCCTGCATACATAAAAGAAACCTTACTAAAGCTCAAAGCACACATTGCACCTCACAATAATAGTAGAAGATTTCAATACCCCACTCTTATCAATGGACAGATCATGGAAACAGAAATTAAACAGAGACATAGACAGACTAAGAGAAGTTATGAACCAAATGGACTTAACAGATATTTATAGAACTTTCTATCCTAAAACAAAAGGATATACCTTCTTCTGACCACCTCATGTTACATTCTCCAAAATTGACAATATAATTGGTTATAAAACAGGCCTCAACAGATACAGAATTATAGAAATAATCCCATGCATCCTATCAGACACCCACGGGTTAAAGCTGGTCTTCAAAAACAATAAGGGAAGAATGCCTACATATACATGGAAGTTGAACAATGCTGTACTCAATGATAACCTGGTCAAAGGAGAAATCAAGAAAGAAATTAAAGACTTCTTAGAATTTAATGAAAATGAAGGTACAACATACCAAAACTTATGGGACACAATGAAAGTTGTACTAAGAGGAAAACTCATAGTTCTGAGTGCCTGCAGAAAGAAACAGGAAAAATCATATGTCACCAGCTTGACAGCACACCTAAAAGCTCTAGAACAAAAAGAAGCAAATACACCCAGGAGGAGTAGAAGGTAGGAAATAATCAAACTCAGAGCTGAAATCAACCAAGTAGAAACAAAAAGGACCATAGAAAGAATCAGCAGAACCAAAACTGGTCCTTTGAGAAAATCAACAAGATAGATAAACCCCTAGCCAGACTAAGGAGAGGACACAGAGAGTGTGTCCAAATTAACAAAATCAGAAATGAAAAGGGAGGCATAACTACAGAATCAGAGGAAATTCAAAAAATCATCAGATCCTACTTCAAAAGCCTATATTCAACAAAACTTGAAAATCTGCAGGAAATGGACAATTTCCTAGACAGATACCAGGTACCAAAGTTAAATCAGGAACAGATAAATGATTTAAACAACCCCATAACCCCTAATGAAATAGAAGCAATCATTAAAGGTCTCCCAACCAAAAAGAGCCCAGGTCCAGATGGGTTCAGTGCAGAATTCTGTCAGACCTCATAGAAGACCTCATACCAATACCATCCAAACTATTCCACAACATTGAAACAGATGGAGCACTACCGAATTCCTTATATGAAGCCACAATTACTCTTATAACTAAACCACACAAAGACCCAACAAAGAATGAGAATTTCAGACCAATGCCCTTATGAATATTGACGCAAAAATACTAAATAAAGTTCTGGCAAACCGAATCCAAGAGCACATCAAAACAATCATCCACCATGATCAAGTAGGCTTCATCCCAGGCATGCAGAGATGGTTTAATATGGAAAACCATCAAGTAATCCATTATATAAAACAAACTGAAAGATCAAAAACCACATGATCATTTCATTAGATGCTGAGAAAGCATTTGACAAAATTCAACACCCCTTCATGATAAAAGTCCTGGAAAGAATAGGAATTCAAGGCCCATACCTAAACATAGTAAAAGCCATATACAGCAAACCAGTAGCTAACATTAAACTAAATGGAGAGAAACTTGAAGCAATCCCACTAAAATCAGGGACTAGACAAGGCAGCCCACTCTCTCCCTACTAATTCAATATAGTACTTGAAGTTCTAGCCAGAGCAATTAGACAATAAAAGGAGATCAAAGGATACAGATTGAAAAGAAGAAGTCAAAATATCACTATTTGCAGATGATATGATAGTATATTTAAGTGATCCCAAAAGTTCCACCAGAGAACTACTAACCTGATAAACTTTTTTCAGCAAAGTGGCTGGGTATAAAATTAACTCAAATAAATCAGTAGCCTTCAATACAAAAAAGAGAAAAAAAGCTGAGAAAGAAAGGGGAAATGACACTTTCATAATAGACCCAAATAATATAAATACCTCAGTGTGAGTTTAACCAAGCAAGTGGATAGATCTGTATGATAAGAACTTCAAGCCCCTGAAGAAAGAAATTGAAGATCTCAGAAGATGGAAAGATCTCTCATGTTCATGGATTGGCAGGATTAATATAGTAATAATGGCCATTTACCAAAAGCAATCTACAGATTCAATGGAATACCCATCAAAATACCAATACAATTCTTCTGAAAGTTAGACAGAACAATTTGCAAATTCATCTGGAATAACAAAAAACTCAGGATAGCTAAAACTATCCTCAACAATAAAAAGAACTTCCAGGAGAATCACTATCCCTGAACTCAACCAGGATTACAGAGCAATAGTGATTAAAACTGCATGGTATTGGTACAGAGACAGACAGATAGACCAGTGGAATAGAATTGAAGGCCCAGAAATGAACCCACACACTTATGGTCACTTGATTTTTGACAAAGGAGCCAAAACCATCCAATGGAAAACAGGTAGCATTTTCAGCAAATGGTGCTGGTTCAACTGGAGGTCAACATGTAGAAGAATGCAGATCGACCCATGCTTATCACTCTATACAAAGCTTAATTCCAAGTGGATCAAGGACCTCCAAATCAAACCAGATACACTCAAACTAATAGAAGAAAAAGAGGGGAAGAATCTCAAACACATGGGCACTGGAAAAAATTTCCTGAACAAAACACCAATGGCTTAGGCTCTAAGATCAAGAATTGACACATGGGAGCTCATAAAACTGCAAAGCTTCGGTAAGGCAAAGGACACTGTTGTTAGGACAAAACGGCAACCAACAGATTGAAAAAAGATCTTTACCAATCCTACAAGTGAAAAAGGGCTTATATCCAAAATCTACAATTAACTCCAGAAGTTAGACTTCAAGGAGACAAATAACTATTAAAAATGGGGTTCAGAGCTAAACAAAGAATTCACAGCTGAGGAATGACGAATGACTGAGAAACACCTAAAGAAATGTTCGACATCTTTAGTCATAAGGGAAATGCAAATCAAAACAACCCTGAGATTTCACCTCACACCACTGAGAATGGCTAAGATCAAAAATGCAGGTGACAGCAGATGCTGGAGAGGATGTGGAGAAAAAGAAACAGTCTTCCATTGTTGGTGGGATTGCAGACTAGTACAACCATTGTGGAAATCAATCTGGAGGTTCCTCAGAAAATTGGACATTGAACTACCTGAGGACCCAGGTATACCTTTCTTGGGCATATACCCAAAAGATGCCCAACATATAACAAAGACACATGCTCCACTATGTTCATAGCAGCCTTATTTATAATAGCCAGAAGATGGAAAGAAACCAGATGCCCTTCAGCAGAGGAATGGATACAGAAAATGTGGTACATCTACACAATTGAATATTACTCATCTATCAAAAACAATGACTTTATGAAATTGATAGGCAAATTGATGGAACTGAAAAATATCATCTTGAGTGAGGTAACCCAATCACAGAAAAATACATATGGTATGCACTCATTGCTTAGTGTATATTAGCCCAAATGCTCAAATTACCCTAGATGCACAGAACACATGAAACTCAAGAAAGATGACCAAAATGCGAATTTTTCACATGTGGCCCATCCATATAGAATAACCAGAATAGATAAGATGGATGAAGCAAAGAAGTGCAGGCCAAGAGGAACCAGATGTAGATCTATCCTGAGAGACACAGCCAGAATATGGCAAATACAGAGGCGAATGCCATCATTAAACCACTGAACTGAGAACGAGACCCCCGTTGAAGGAATCAGAGAAAGGACTGAAAGAGCTTGAAGGGGCTTGAGACCCCATATGAACAACAATGCCAAGCAACCAGAGCTTCCAGGGACTAAGCCACTACCTAAAGACTATACATGGACTGACCCTGGACTCCAACCTCATAGGTAGCAATGAATAGCCTAGTAAGAGCACCAGTGGAAGGGGAAGCCCTTGGTCCTGCCAAGACTGAACCCCCAGTGAACGTGATTGTTGGGGGAAGGGCGGTAATGGAGGGAGGATGGGGAGGGGAACACCCATCGAGAAGGGGGGGAGGCTATGGGGATGTTGGTCCCAAAACAGGGAAAGGGAATGACAATCGAAATGTAAATAAGAAATACCCAATTTAATAAAGACTAAAAAAAAAGAAAGAACACGGATTGGGGATTTAGCTCAGTTGTAGAGCATTTGCCTAGCAAGCGCAAGGCCCTGGGTTCGGTCCCCAGCTCCGAGAAAAAACAAAATTAAAAAAAAAAAAAGAACATACAACACAATAACCTCTGATCCAATTAGATCCAATAAGATATAATTGTACACCTAAACATACAAAGCCCTTTACACATCCATCCCTTAAGAATCTTCATAACAACCTGTAAATACATAGAGTAGAATCTTAACATCAGCTTCCATGTTCTGTCTGCAGCTTCTCTCCCATCTCCTGCCTCCTCCAGTCTCCTTCCCTTCCCTCAAACTTTTCTCCCCCGCATTCTTCCTTCTTGTCCAATGACACGCCTCATTCCATCTTGTACTTGCCTTCATCTCTATGACAATCCTACAGGACACAAGTGCAATAGGCAGAGCAAAAGTCCACAGCAGCACGAAGTCTTCGGGACACATAATCTTCTGGGCTCTGCCTCTCTGAAGCATGCCCATCATAGCAGTGCTAGCCGGTGGACTGCTTTCCATGAGTTCTAAAGATGTTTCGAAGGATGACCAAAGTGTGGATGCTTCACTCCTTCTTAAAGGGGTGAACAAAAATATTCATAGGAAGGGATATGGAGGCAGAGTTTGGAGCAGTGACTGAAGGAACGGTCATTCAGTGCCTGTCCCACAAGTCCCCCATATATATACAGCCACCAAGACTAGATAAGATTGACGAAGCTAAGAAGGGTATGCTGACAGGAACCGGATGTAGATGACTACTGAGAAACACAGCCAGAGCATGTCAAATACGGAGGTGAATGCTAGCAGCAAACCACTGAACTGAGAACAGAACCCCCGTTGGAGGAATCAGAGAAAGGATTGAAAGAGCTGAAGGGGCTTGAGACCCCATAAGAACAACAATTCCAACCAAACAGAGCTCCCAGGGACTAAACCACTACCCAAAGACTACACATGGACTGACTCATCCTCCTGCTACATACATAGCAAAGGATGGCCTTGTTGGGCACCAATGGAAGGAGAAGCTCTTGGTCCTGCCAAGGTTGGACTCCAGTGCAGAGGAATGCCATGGGGAGGGGGATAAAGTGGGGTGGTTAGGGAGGGGAACACCCTTATAGAAGTAGGGGTGGGAGGTGGGATAGGGAGCTTATGTCTGTCTGGGAAACAGGGAAAGGGAATAACATTTGAAATATAAATTAAAAAAATATCCAATAAAAAAAATAAAGATGTTTCACTGTTCTTCTCGCACAGCCCATGACATGTTAGATATTGGCAAAGGATTTTCGTGCCTCTAAGTAGATGATCATGGTGGTCTTTCAGTTTGCTTGCATGGTGGATTGTGTAGTAGTGTTTTTCTTTCACTTTCTTTACATGGCAGATTACATTTAGTAATTTTTGTATATTGAACCATCTTGGACAGAGAGTATTAGATCACAGTGGATGATCTGCTTTGATATGTTTTAAAATTCTGCTTACACATATTGTATTGAATTTTTTTGCATTTATTTTCATAAATGAATAATTTTGTAATTTTCTTTGTTGTTTATTTATGTAGTCTGGGTGTCAAGTAACTGTGATCTCATAAAACGAATTGGGCAGTTTTCTTCTTGGTTCTATTTTGTGGAATAGTTTGAGCAATATTTCCATTAGCTCTTCTTTCATAAGCTGGCAGAATTATGCACTAAATCTGTAAGTGGTAACTATCAAGAAAATTATCCATTTCTTTTAGATATTTTTCAATTTAGGGTATTGGTTTTTAAATTATGTCCTTAGTTATTCTCTGGATTTCCATGATGAAAATTATGTCCCCCTTTTTTCTTTGAATTCTTTAATTTGCTCTCTCGCTCTCTCTCTCCTTCCCTGTGTGTGTGTGTGTGTGTGTGTGTGTGTGTGTGTGTGTGTGTGTGTGTGTGTGTGTGTGTGTGTGTGTGTGTATAAGGGTTTGTTTATATCTTGTTGATTTTCTCAAAGAACTATTTTATTAATTTTGATATTGTTCTCTGTTTTTTGTTGAGTTCGCTCCTGAATTTAATTATTTCTTGTCATCTACTCCTCTTGGCTGTGCACACTTCTGTTCTGCAATGTTCAGTTGCACTGTTAACTTGCTCATACAAGATCACTCCAGTTTTTGTATGTAGGCACCCAGTATTGTGAGCTTTCCTGTTAGTACTCTTCTCACTGGGTCCTATAATTTGGGTATGTTATGTATTCATTTTCACATTATTCCAGACAGTCTTACTTTCTTTGTTTCTTTCTTGTTCCATTTTTATTCAATACAGAGTTATTTACTTTGATATGCAGCTTTAATTTATGGTTGGCCTGATATGATGGAGGGAGTTATTTCAATTTTCTTGTATCTGTTGAGACTTGATTATTGTCTAAATACGTGGTCAGTTTTGGAGAACAATTCATGTGTCCATGTGGTTCTGTGAAGCAGATGTATTCTTTGCTAGTGTGAAATGTTCATTAATACCCATTAAGTTCATTTGGTGTATAAGAGCTGTTAGCTCCAGGATTTCTCTGTCTAGTTTTTGACTGGATACCCTCTTTGTTGATAAGACTATGGTCTCAAAGTCTCCCATGATCAATGTGTGAACTCAATATGTGATTTAAGTTGTAGTGGTATTTCTTTTATAAACATAGGCAGCCACTATTTGGGGAATAAATATGAAGAATGTTGGTGGATTTTTTTCTTTTTTGTGTATATGTTTTTCTTCCCTCTTTAGTTTTGGTTTCTTGTCTATTTTGTTAGATATTAAAATAACTGCACCACCTCCCATCTTAGGACCATTTGATTGGTATATCTTTTTTCAACCTTATACCGTGAGGTAATTTCTATTCTTGATGCTGAGGTATGTTTCTTAGACATAGTAGAAGGATGGATCCTGTTTTAATATCTGTTTTGTTAGTCTGCATCTTTATTCGGGAATCAAGACCGTTAATACTGAGAGCTCTGCATAAGCAGCACTTATTGATTCCCATTATTTTGATGTTGCTGATGGTGGTTGTGGCCACAGAAGCAGGTGTGTGTGTGTGTGTGTGTGTGTGTGTGTGTGTGTGTGTGTGTGTGTGTATTTCCTCTCTTTTGATTTTGTATATCTGGGATTATTTATATTTCTGGATGCTTTTAGCCTCTTTAGTTTGGAGTTTCCAATCTAGCAGCTTCTTGGTATGAACTTGTAGATGATAGATAAATATTGCTTAACTTTGGTTTTATGATGGAATATCTTATCTTCTTCATCTATAATGACTGACAGTTTTACTGGTACTATAGTCTGGGGCTGGCACGTGTAGTCTTTTTGAGCCTGCTTCGGTGTAGGGCTTTCTGACTTTTTGATCCTCCATTGAAAAGTCACGTATAATTCTAATAGGTCTGTCAGGTATAATTCACATGTTATTTGGACTTTTTCTTCTGTAGATTTTAATATTCTTTCTTTGTTCTTTGTATTTAGTGTTTTGATTATTTCTTGTAGTGAGGGGACTTTCTGTTCTGGTCTATTTGATGTCCTGTATGCTTCTAGGACCTTTATAGGTACCTCTTTCTTTAGTTTAAGAAATTTTCTTCTGTGATTTTGTTGAAAATATTTCTGGGTTTTTAAGCTATTATTTCTCTCTTTATTCTATTTCTACTACACTTAGGTTTGATCTTTTCATAATATTCTAGATATCCTAGGTGTTTTCTGTCAGAAAATTTTTAGAATTAACATTTTCTTATGTATTTCTTCTACTATATTTTCAGTGCCCGAGATTCCCTCTTCCATTATTTGTTTGAGTTTGTGAAACTTGACTCTATTGTTCATGTCTTTGAATTCCTAAATTTTTCATTTCCAAAATTTCCTCAGTTTGTGTTTTCTTTATTGCTTCTAGTTATATTTTCAGAACTTAAAGAGTTTTCTTTGTTTCCTTGAACTGTTTTGTTGTTGTTGTTGTTGCTGTTGTTGTTGTTGTTTCTTGACTCTCTTTAAAGGATTTATTCATTTTCTCCAATATTTATGTGTTTTCCTAGAGTTCTTTGGGCGATTAATTTATTTCTTCCAATTATTTTGGTTTCTGAATTTTTAAAAAGGATTTATTCATCCATTTCTATGATGTTTTCCTCAATGTCTAGGATTCTCTTTTTAGCTCTTGTCTTCAGATAGTAGGACTTACTTCTGAGGTTCCTTTTTTGAGGTCCTAGATTACCTTCAGTTTGGGTTTTCTTTATGGATTCTATTTCAATTTTCAAAAACTATTTTATTCATTTTTTATTGGCATTTTATTTATTTGTTTGTTTTTGTTTGCTTATTTATTTTATGTGTGTTCATAGATTTTTTTATGGGACATATTCATTTTCTCTTTCTCTTAAATGCTATTTTGTGCTATAAAGCTCCTTTTGTGCTTCATATATGTCGGAATATTGAGAACCCACTGTAGTTAAATAGATGTCTGTGTCCCACTGCAAAATATAGTCCTGGTTGTCATTGGTTTTTTGATGAGGTCATATGGCTTAGTCTTCTAGAATTAGGAAGACTGTAATTTTAGCTTCTGTTATCAGGTCTTGTTTTTGTAGAATATGTGTTTTATTCCTTGGCTTCTATTTTGTCCCTAGTTCTAAGAGTATGGTGGTTCTGAATTGCTTCTAAGAAATTATTCTGCAGTCTGGATAGTTGTGGCCCTTTGGGTCTGATTTAAAATGTGCTTTTGTGTATTTAGAGCTGACACTTAGGGATGGGGATGTGCTGGGAGGCTCTGAGTAGGTTCAAAGGAAGGAGTAAGACAGGATGTTCTACCAGAAGCTGCTTATTAAGTTTCCTGGGATGGGAGCAGTGAATGAGGAGACAGCAGAAGGTCTACTACAGAGCTGGAGAAGAGACTCAGAAATTGTATTTGGAAGATGCAGGGGGAGGTGAAGATCTACAGTTAGACTACATGCTAACTTGGCCAGAGTGGCCTGTGAGTACCTAGAGAATGCTAGCTAGAGTTGGGAGAGGGGCCGGGATGAAAGAATGGTAGGAAGAAGAAAGTTTTGGGAAAAGCCCAAATGATCCACTGAAAATGAGAGCAGGAGAAAAAGGAGTTGCATGAGATGATCTGCTATAGACATGGAGACAAGCTGGAGAGTTGGGTTTGGAAAAGCAGAGAGATACTAAGTTGACCTATCTGCTTTCTTGGACAGAATGGTCTCCCAGTGAGTGCAGCCTGGTGGTGGGTTTGGGCCAAAGCAACAAGTGAGGGAAAGTGAGGGTGAGGAGGTGAGTGGGATCCAGCGGAGAGCAGGGTCAGGGGACAAGAGGCTGCTGCAGCAGGTGTTCTGGTGGAGAGCTGGGGATGAAGCAGGGAGACTGGATCTGGAGAAGTAGCGGGAAAGGGAAATAGCTGCGAGGGCTACCTGTTTCTTTGCGGGAGTCCAATATGAAAAGTTTTATGTCTTTTAATATATAAATCTATTAATAAAAGAGCATAAAACATTTACTTCATCATCAGAATTAACAGGAATTTTAAGTGCCTCATCTATACTTGGTACTTTTGAAGACTGCTATTTCTGTCAACTTGTTTATACTTTGAAAAAAACCTTATATGATATTAGTGTAGATTATGTCTTTTTAAAAGTTTATCATTGCATTTGGAAAATCTTTGCTTGTTTTACATCCTATACTAATTTTAAAAACTGTAATAGCTATCCTCGCCAAATAATGTATGTGCTTAAATCAGATACATTAAAGGTATTGATTCCCTGGGCCTTTCACTTTTCTTCTAAGTATTTATAAGAAATATGAAACTTGTGGAATAAGATTGCAACGTCCAGTTATGCCGTTAGGAAGATGCCGAGCTGAAGTCTAGGCTTTTAGAAAACAGTGTGTGTATTCATAAGCAATGCTCTTACTCTGCTTTAAATTTTCCAGCGATGTGCATAGAGAGCTTGGTCAGTAGTTTATGGCACTGGATGTTCTTCCAGAGGAATCTCATTACATTCCTGTCATTCAAATGGCAGCTCACAATATTGCATGACTCCAGTGCCAAGGAATCTGATTTCCTCTTCTGTCCTCTGCAGGCAAAAGGCATGCACATGGCACATGTCCAAATGTACAGCTAAACACACATACTCATATAGAATAAAATAAATAATAAATAACTCTAGAAAATTATGTAAATTTTAATAATACTTCAAAAAATTTAACTGCTATGCCCTTTCTTTTCCATCATAAATGACTATATTTCCAATAAACTCCACACTCCTCAATTCAAAACAATATTACTTCTAAGTATCTAAGTGCATATTTATAAAAGAAATGACTTTAGTCATTTATTTTCTTTCTAATAGTAGATATTCAAAATAAAATACTGCATATAACTTGATAATTTAGCTCACAGGGTTTTTATTCCTTTAAGACCTCTTTATCTTCTGAGCTAGCCTCAGAAAATATATTCTCCCTATTTCCTGTTAAATAAAAATTCAGTGTTCCGATATTTATAAACTTGTAAGTATTACATTGTTGAGTCACTGACAGAACTAGCACAGTTAATATTTAAATGGATGGGTCAGCGAGATAGAATGCCTCAGCAAATAATAGTGTTTGCTACCAAGGCTGATAATATGAATGCAATTCTGGAAACCCACATTGCAAAGGAATAAAAACAACTCCTATGTGTTTGTCTCTGACTTTCACATGTTTTTGCATTCACACACATATGCACACACACAAACACACACACACAAGCACACATGCATATACACACTATAATTAATTTTAGATTAAATTAAACTGAGAAAACTTATGCTTTTTTATGTTGCTTCCTTATCCTCAAGTTATTTTTAGTTGTTAGTATAGTCTATTTAATTTTCTCTAGTTATGCTCTACTACACACACACACACACACACACACACACACACACACACACACACACCACTAACATGATACAAATGTTCTTCCATACTATAAAATTATCTATATGGCTAAATAGTTCATGAATATGTGCTGTGTGTTCTAGAAGCATGTTTCCAGAAGAAGCATCCTTTGTGGACTCTTCTCGGCCTCATCTCATCTCAACATCAGTTCACAGAGCCTACTGCTCTTCTCCCTCTACATGCTGACTCTTCTCTCCGCGTTCTGTGAATTCCCTCTCCCCTTCCTCTCTGCCTCATCTGCGTGCTTTAAACTTATATCTTGTCCTTGGTGCTTACTCTTTAAATTGTGTGCCACATATGCTCCAAGGACATGAAGAGTTTAATGTTTAGTGACCTTATTTAAAACAGTGGGATTAGTTCGTAATTTCTTAGTATTAGACACGATATGCAAAATGATTTAGACACACTGTTTTCATAAAAGTAAAATCTAGAGGCTTTAATTCCCATTGGTACAACATTGCTTTATTCTGCTGTTTGTTTTATCTGCAGGCTCTGAATGGAGATAGAGGGAATTATACTTACAGTACCTTCTAGTATGATTATCAGGGAATCCAGTCTCATATTAGCTTTCAATTTAGAAAAATTTCCCCTTTTGTTTTACAAGTAATTTTAATTAAATTAAGAACAATTTAATTGGATTTCCTGAAGATATCTGTTAATGTTTCCTTCCCTGAGGTTTTGGTTCTAATATGAATTGTTCTTTCATTACCAGTTCTTTATTTATGTTTTCATCATTGTAATGAAGTACATGTCAGATTCTTTATGAAGAAAATGAGACTTATTCTGATCATCATTTTAGACTTAAAATTCTAGTAATCATGACACTGGTTCTGTTCACCCAGACAACCAGATAAGGGGCCTGTGACTGGTCGATCAATATAATTAATCCAGAAGATTTAGACTCTGGCTTTAAAATTAAAATGGGTTGGAAAGAAATAGAGACAGACACTCAACATTAATTACTGGTCTCTACAGGTACCTCCTCAGATGCTTGCAAAGACATACATATCCTACACACATATACAAATAATGCCTACATCTTTGTATCACTGGCTATGTGTCCCGATGAGACATGATAATTGACTTAAAATTATTATACTTTACAATTCTTATACTTTAGTATGGTTTGATAGCTCAGCTGTTTGAACTTTTAAACTATTCATTCTATCCATATGCTAACTTTTCATAGCCATTATTCTTACCTATTCTGACATAATTGAAAGCGGTTGCTGTTAAATTAAAATAAAATGCTGTCTTTTATCCCACACTAGGTCGGTCACCGCAGTGCCCCAAGATATCTGGTAGACATCATCATCTCAGTCAGCAAAGCATCTCACCTGCTCTGCTCCATCCCACATCACACTGCCGATGGCTTCTCTCTGAGCCTGGCAGCAATCTCTCTACCCATCTAGTTCCCAAGGCAGGCTGCCACCATGCCAGACATACACATGTCTCAAGTCACCACACACTCTCTTGAATTTAATTAAATCGCCACAAGAAAGAACACACAACTCAATAACCTCTGATCCAATTGATAAGATATAATTGCCCACCTAGACATACAAAGCCCTGTACACATCCATCCCTTAAGAATACTCATAACAACCTGTAAATGTGCAGAGAGGAATCTTAACATCCACCTCCATGTTCTCTCAGCTTCCTCTTTCCTCTTCGGTTCCAGTCTCCTCCTCTATAAAACATTTCTCCTGCCCATCCTTCCTTCTGGTCCAATGACAGTCCTTGTTCTATCTTGTACCTGCCTTCATCTGCATAATGACATCATCCTAGAGAAAGAAAAAGCATTAGGATATTATACAACATAGAATTATTATTTTTTGTAAATGTGAATAAAAGCACTTCAACCTTTATTTTGCATTATGGTTTGTATCTGAAATAATCCCCAAAAGTTCATGTGTTTTGTTTTCTTGGCCTTTTGTTTTTGTTGATTTTTGTTTCTTTGTTTTCTTCTATTTTGTTTTGTGCTTTGTTTATATTCTTGGTTCCTAGGTCGCATCCATGTGATATATAGGAAGCTCATTAATTTCTCTTGGTTCCTTTTCTCACTATTGTGATAAAAATATATCTTATGGGAGAAAGAATTGAATTCAGTTCACAATCCCAGTCACAGTCCATCATAGGAAGGAAATAAAACTGTCAAGAACTTGAAACAGCTAGTTCTAACACAGACAAACAAAAAGAGAGAATGAATGTGTGTTGTTCAGTTCACAGAGGACTCTCTTGTTTTTAATATAGTTTCCAATTCCCCAAATGGTGTCATCTGCATTGTGGGTGGGTCCTGCCACTTCAGTTAGTACAGTAAGAAAATCTTCACAGGTATGTCCAACAGAATGCAGACAGTCTCCCAAATTGATCTTCTCTTCTGACAAGATTTTGGACTGTGGCAAGTGACTATTAAAATTAACTATCACAAAGTAATTTGAATGAAACCAACTCATGACCATAGATTTTGGTTATAACTTTTCAAGTCATATATGTTGGAAATGTTAAGCAATGTAAATTAATCAAAGATAAATACTATAAGAGTTGAAAATTAAGAAAAACAGTAGTTTTGGTTTTCTTTGAAAGAAAATATTCAGTCACCTGAAAATTTGGTAAATTTCTTTTGTGGGGGTTCTCTTTACTTTCTTTAAAGTATAAAGCAGTTCATTACATTTTCTTAGCAAAAATAAGTATTACATTTGTAACAAACATAAGGTAACATACTTATATTTAGCACAATATAATTATAACAAAAATGCAGTATTATAATTATTAGAGATAAATTTATCATATTGCCATAAAAATAAAAGTGAAATTTGCCAAGTAGAAACAAGTATATGCATATTATTATTTTTTAAACCCTGAATTATCTCCCAAGATATTTAAATCTACTTGTTAAAATTTTACTTTATTATCAATTGTTTTACTGTCAGGAAAATCAGGGTCCCTTCTTTGAGTTCTTAGTATCATTAATAAAATTATTTAAGAAGAGATGCCAAAGAAAGTTTGTTGAAAAGCAGAGTTTTGAAGAAAACTCTAATGGCAAACGAGCTGTACATCATGGATTCTGCCAGGAAAGGGGGATAGAGAAGAGGAAGAAAGCCATGTCATTTGAGTTAGTCATGAGGATCAGCCAAGTGGTGGACAAGCTGACACCAGGCAAAAAGGAGCTGTGGCTTATATGAAAAAATACTTTGATCATGAAGTACAGGGAGAGAGGGAGGGAGGGAGGGAGAGAGAGAGAGAAAGAGAGAGAGAGAGAGAGAGAGAGAGAGAGAGAGAGAGAGAGAGAGAGAGAGAGAGATATGGATGGTTAGTGTGGTGTGGAGAAAGGCAGAATTGAAGACAGTCCTAGACTCTACTGTGAGGACCAGGCTGACATTAATACCCTATGCTGCCTTCTAGGACCATGGAAATGTCCAAATTGCTGCTGTCACATAGGGTCATGTCAGTGCCTGAGGTTCTACTACAACAAGGGTTTGTTTTGATGTCCAAGGATCATGTTACCACCAAAGGAAAGACCATGTGGATGTCCATGATTTGAGGTGTCACCTGACATCATGTTGATGTTAGTGGGCTGCGCTGCTGCTAATACATCTGTTGACATAAGCGGCCTGCACTCCTACTTGAGACCAGGATGATGTCTGGGTCCATGCTGGCACTAAGGGCCATGTCTGGGTCCAAGGTGTCGCTACAGCCAGGGTCTCTGTTGATGCCAATGGCCCATGTTACCATTAAAAGCCATGTAAGTATGGACTGACCGTGGGTTCCAACCTCATAGGTAGCAATGAATAGCCTAATAAGAGCACCAGTGGAAGGGGAAGCCCTTGGTCCTGCCAAGACTGAACCCCCAGTGAACGTGATTGTTGTGGGGAGGGCGGTAATGGGAGGAGGATGGGGAGGGGAACACCCATATAGAAGGGGAGGGGGAGTGGTTGGGGGATGTTGGCCTGGAAACCGGGAAAGGGAATAACAATTGAAATGTAAATAAGAAATACCCAATTTAATAAAGATGGAGAAAAAAAAGAAAAAGAAAAAAAAGCCATGTAAATGTCTGTGGTCTAGGGTGACACCTGAAACCTTGTTGATTTCCATGGGCCATGCCGCTACTGAGCACCATACAAGGTCCGTACTGATGTGTGTGGCCTGTGTTACCACCAAAGGCCATTCAGATACCCATGATCTGTGCTACACACTAAAACTACGTTGATGCCCATGGACCATGCTGCCACCGGGGGTCATATTGATGTGAACAGCCTGCACTGCCACCTGGGTTTAGAGTGATGTCCAGAGTATAGGCTGTGTACAGGGCATTGTCTGGATCTGTGAGCCCACTTTAGCTGGGGCTCATATGCGTGGTCTGTGTTGCCACAAGAAGACATGTGAAAGCCCATAATCCATGCTCCTGTTGACTGTAAAAATCAAAAAAAGAAACTTTTACGGTATTATCAATGATTACAGATGCATAATTGAGAAAAAGGAACATGGACGGCTTCTGTGACAACCCCTAATCCCACCCCAACCTCCGTCCATCCCTCCAAAAAAGGGTAGCAGTTTAAAAGGAAGCAACTAAACAGAATTCTTTAAAAGTATAATATGGGTGCTTAAGTTAGCTGTCCACTACTGACGGCTTGTTGAGGTGGGAGTTCTGGAGGAAAGAACTCATTTCTGTTTAAGGGACAGAACACTGTGAGTCTGACCATACTCTAGTGTGTACATAGATAACAGAAATTGGACTTTTTTTTTTTAATATTTTTAGAGGTGGTCACCATGGTGATTGGTGGATACTGAAGAACAGAAAATGAGTGTAACAAGGTACGTGATGTGTAATTCACAAAGAATCAATAAAATACATATAAAACTTTGGGAAAAAAAGTCAAATGTAGGCTCTGGCCAGTACCTGAAAGAAAATAACAGAAAATTCTTCAAATTTGAGGGACTTGAAGTGATGAATAGGTTTTAACCTTTGGAAATTGCTCAGAACATTCCTGAAGACAGGAAGACAGGAAGGAAGGAAACTCTTCCATATAGTGATTACTGACCTTGGGGAAACATACAAGAGAGGAAATGGAGGAAATAGACCAGGAGAAGGAGATTAAGGATTCAACAGCACTATTTTATGGGTTCCGGAGTGCAGATCTGTTGGAATTTAGACAAAATATTCCCAAAGAAACCTGTTTCTGTATGAAATTGACTTCCTCATAGCTGCAGTCATAAGGATGAATGTAAGCCTTGTGCCACCATCCAAACCCTAGGGCACAGAGGCTCAGCTGCAGGCACAGCTGTGCATCCTTCAGGTCATGCACCTGGGCTACAACCTCGAGGAAGAGAAGTAGACACACCTGGACTTCAGGTGCCCTTCAAATCCCCGCTCCCACATTAGAAAAACAAATACAAAAATTACCTGGAGTAGTTGAATACTCCCAGCTACGGAGAATGGGATTTGCTGATATGGCCAATCTCCTATATGCCAACACTGAGGTTACGTACATATTTTGGAATGGGCAGAGACTGAGTAGAGAGCCTTCACCACTTTGAAAAAGACATGTGAGTCTTCCTCAGCCATTATTAAATCTTTCTGCTTGAAAGTGCATTGGCATAGGGTGTCCTCACACAAATCCCCAACTCTCAAAGAGGCCAGTGGCGTATCTCTAAATATCTCCATGTTAAATTACTTTTTCATATATTAAATCAATTTTCCCAGGGGATAAACAAGTTATTATAATTATATAATCACATTTATAAATCAATGACTTTTCCAATTTGTTTTTATGGATGCATGCTAACAAATAATAGATAATCGAGTGATTCATTTCAGCAAAAATGGAGGTAATATTTAGTAATAGTTTGCTTGCACTAATTGTCATGATTTGCATCAACCGCACAGGATTGCCTCTGAAAATAAGGATGTTAAATTTTCGTTTCGAGTTCAAGACAGAGGCCTTCACTATGTTATCCTAAATTAAGTTCCAGCCTTCTGGGTAGTCAAGCCAGCCTCAAAATCCTCTTCCCCTAGCCTCTCATATTTTTGATTTTGTCATGCATACTTGGTTTCCTTTTTTTTTTTTACTTTTTTAAAGCTTTTCATTGCTACATATTTATTTCTTTTCTCTCTTCCTTCCCCTTTCTTCCCTCCTCTCTCTCTCTATCTCCTTTAGTCCTTTCCCTTTTTCAGTTCTCGTGAGACAGGCTCTCATGTAGTCCAGGATGGCCTTGAACTGCCTGATCTTCCTGCTGCAGCCTTCCAAGGGCTGGCACTGCAGGTGGAGCCTTTGCATTCAGCTTGACTTCTACTTGTCTGCTTTAAACATGGGTGTCTGTGTCGCAGTGCTTCACTGGGGGGAAGGCTGGTCTGTAGCCCTTGGATGCTCTTGGGCTGTTCCTTACTCATTCCCTTTGCTCTAGGTTTTGGCACTTTTTCTCTGACTGACTAAAATCCTTCAGTTCTTTAATATTTTCTTGACTTTAATTAGAACTGTTGAAGGCTTTGCATTTCTCTTCTCCTTGCTATCTTTGGTAGAAATTCTAAAATTATGGTATTCATCATTGCTCTTTTCTTTTTAATTTTTGGTTTTCTGGGACAGCCTCATGACAGATATCTGGGCTATCCTTAAACTTGTGTCCCCCTGCCTTAGCATCTTTAGTGTAGGCATTGTGGGAATGAGGTTCTGTTATTTATTTGTTTTATGTCACTTGGACAGAATATGGCCTTTACTATTTTTATATTTTAGAATTTGTTACAGCCTAGTATACAGTTCATTTTTATTCTGTGGACACAAAATATATACATATGGATATGTGATTATTAAAGGATTTTGCCACCACACTGGACATTTTCTATTCTACTTACTCTGGCACTCACAGAAATCTATCTGCCTGCTCTGTGTCAGAGTACTGGGGTTAAAGATGCAGCCTCCAGGCTGTGCAGTCTAATTTCAAACTTAATCTACTGGCTTAATCTATAGCTTTCAGTAGCATCACACATGTTATTTCTCAGTTTGTCAGCTTCAGAGGAGAAGCAGTGTTTATTATGGTCCCACCCTGTGCAGCAGGCAGTCTTGCTTACCTGGACCAGCAGTGGGTATATTGTTCTCCTGTTCAGTGCACTGTTTGGGTGGGGCACGCTGCCTCTGTTAGAACTGACCAGCTCCGTTCACACAGAAACACTTGATTGACAGTTGCTATGACTGTACTCAGATAAATTCTTTTTGTGAAAGCAGACATTCTGACTGTAACTCACTTGTCCCCTGATCTGTATGACTTCTGTTCTCCACTTTCCCAAGTGCTTTATCTGCATTTTATTCCTGTTGTTTATTATAAACATACAGGCAGTAGAAGGCTTACAAACATTTTCCTATCTTACTGGTGAGTGGTAGCAGTAGCATTTTAATTTACACATGTTTTGTGTCTGAAGCAGTGCTGAATGTATGAGATGATAAACAGTCTAACAGCATTGTAAAATTGTGAATTATTAAGGGCATTTTTTCTAGATCTGTGTTTTATGAATGGTCTTTTTAGTGGCTAAATGTAGAAAAAGCTGGATTCCTGTTGTCCGACAACAACAGTTGTTATCCGTAGGCTCTTCAGGACTGTTTCTGTGTTTACCGAGTTAACCTGGTTCCTTGGTTCTGCCCCTTTCATGGGACAGCTGCCACCATTCAGACACATCTGTCTTAATCTTGCTGGCTTGTCCTTCTGCTCCAGGCTCTTCCTTTCTTCAGTGGCTTCTGTCTGGACTCTGAAGGCTCGAAAGCCTGCCTGCAGTCTATGCCATCTTCAGTGTTTGGAACACGGTTGAACAGAAGTTCTTAAAATTCAGAGGGTAGGGTTCACATTTCCACAATGTTTTAAGAACTCCTTAACACTTTGATTTTATATTGAATACTGGGATCAGCAGGAGGAATTATTGTAGTTTAAGTCTAAAGAACTTTATGCAGGTAGTAGGACGTCATTTTGTTTCTTTCAGAAGTTCTATTACATGTATATTCTGTATGTATTAAAACATTTAGTGTGGGCTGGAGAGATGGCTCAGCAGTTAAGAGCACTGACTTGTCTTCTAGAGGTCCTGAGTTCAATTCCCGGCAACCACATGGTGCCTCACAACCATCTGTAATGGGTTCTGATGACCTCTTCTGGTGTGTCCGAAACAGCAACAGTGAACTCATATATAAAATAAATAAATCTTTAAAAAAAATTCACAAAGAAAAGTCATGCAATTGACTTTTAGCTCTTTATACACACATACAAACATATTTCATCCTTAAAAACACTAGTTTAGTCTCCTGAGAGGCTCTGCCAGAACGTGACAAATACAGAAATGAATGCTAGCAGCTAAGCATTGAACTGAGAATGGAGTCCCCATTGGAGGAGTTAGAGACAGGACTGAAGGAGCTAAAGGGGCTCGCAACCCCGTAAGAACAACAATATCAACCAACCAGAGCTCCCAGGGACTAAACTACTACCCAAATAATACACTTGGACAGACCAATGGCTCCAGCTGCATATGTAGCAGAGGATGGCCATTTTGGGCACCAGTGGAAGGAGAAGCCCTTTGTCCTGCCAAGGCTGAATCCC